>NC_041220.1:6325996-6393964 GCF_002837175.3 Physeter macrocephalus
AGCTGGGACGAAGTGAGAGAGTGGCATGGACATATATACACTACCAAATGTAAAATAGATAGCTAGTGGGAAGCAGCCGCATAGCACAGGGAGATCAGCTTGGTGCTTTGCGACCACCTAGAGGGGTGGGATACGGAGGGTGAGAGGGAGACGCAAGAGGGAGAGGATATGCGGATATATGTATTCGTTTAGCCGATTCACTTCTTTACACAGCAGCAACTAACACAACAATGTAAAGCAATTATACTCCAATAAAGATGTTAAAAAAAAAAAAGGAAATGGGTCATAGAATGTCACAGAGCATATTAACCTTTTAATGCTTTCCATTTCTAATTGTGAAGAAAATTATCTCTAATTGTGAAGAAAATTATCCTTGGCTTAAGTTTCAATTTTCCTGCAAAATTCTGCTCTCCTACCACCAAAATTCAATTAATTTGTTCAACAACTTTTTCGGTCCTTGTTCAGCAAAGCTTTTCTTGGAACTACTATGGCTCTTAAATTTTGTGCAAAGTGCTATCAACTCACAGATAAACCAGCCACTGCGCTGTGTAATGTATCTCTGAGACCAGTGTAGGAAAAACTAACAGTTGAATGTAGAAAGTAGAACATTCAGGTCAGAATTTTTCTTAATGGCCAGAAATTGTAAGTAATCGCAAAAATCGCAATTGCAGAAGGAACAATTATAGCATGGCACAGTCACGTACTAGAAAACCAGGCAACAATGAAAGTGAAGGAACTGCAGCTATAGCTACATGCAGCAACATGGGGAATCTTAGAGTAAATGTTAAATGAAAAAAAGCCACAGGAAAAAATTGCATACTATGTAATTCCCCGTTATGTGTATTTCAAAAATTGACAGAACAAAACTATAAATCTTAGGAAGGTAAACCTAAATGTTAAAAGGGCAAAGTCAGGAAACTATGAATCATAAACATTACAATAGTGGTAACTTTTGAGAAAAAAGGAGACCATGAAACTTAAAAGGTTGATAAAGTAAGACGCGGAGCATTTGTTCACGTGTCCAGGTGTTTGTTTTATACTAGTTATGAGGTTGTGCATATTGTTTTATTTTAGGTGTGTGTTATTTTTCAAAGTAAAAATATTTTTACAACAGAAAGTGTAACATATCCCTAAAAATGACATATGTGATTGCTTATTACATGGTTTTCATAATAGAGTCTATGTTCTCTGTCAGTGGAAAATGCTTTGTTCAGCCTTGGATACACAATGCCCAGCACTTAGCATGTGACGTTGAATAAATGAACAAGTAGAAGTATTGGCAGGTGATAAAAACTGTGTGCGCCTCAAGATCTTTCAGTATGCATTGTTCATTATGGATAAAATGATGGAGGGTTTAAAATATTAAATATTTATTATGTTATATATTATAATGTATATTATATATTAAATAATTAACTTTCTCATTAACTTAATAGTTGAACTGAAGATAGTGAAGAGAGAAAAAGTGGCATCACAGCATTGAGAGATAATCCTCTATGGGTCTCCCACATTTCTGCTGCTCTGCTAGACACTGCTACCTTTGCTCCAGACTATCTTCTAAGAGATGTTTATCTCCCTCCAGAACCAAGGGCAGATTTGCTTCCAGCCCGTTGTGGAAGATTTGAGTTCCCTAAGCTCGGGATTCCTCTTCTATAATGCAACCTGCTGCATGTGCAGACAGCCCCTGGTCCTCTAACCATTGCTTTGTGGATAATGGCACTTGAGTAACCAACAGAAATGCTGATATTCTGGCTACTGCCTTTGCCATGAGTAATGAACTGTCTTTTGTCTCCAAAACAGGAGCCTTGTGTCTTCCACAGCATCTGTAGAACTGTGGCAGGCTAACTTATAGAGAGAAAACTCAGCCCCTTCCCAGCTCCTGACACACAGGTGTTACCTTAAGGAACTGCGAGGACACTAGAAAATCCCAATGGAACAGATCAACACCTATAGCTTATTTTGAAAATACATTTTTAATAGGAAATCACCTGAAGTTCTGGCAGTTTATTTTATTTTTTTTAACATCTTTATTGGAGTGTAATAGCTTTACAATGGGGTGTTAGTTTCTGCTTTATAACAAAGTGAATCAGCTATACATGTACACGTATCCCCATATCCCCTCCCTCTTGCATCTCCCTCCCACCCTCACTATCCCACCCCTCTAGGTGGTCACAAAGCACTGAGCTGATCTCCCTGTGCTATGCAGCTGCTTCCCACTAGCTATCTATTTTACATTTGGTAGTGTATATATGTCCATGCCACTCTCTCACGTCATCCCAGCTTACCCTTCCCCCTCCCTGTGTCCTCAGGTCCATTCTCTACGTCTGCATCTTTATTCCTGTCCTGCCCCTAGGTTCTTCAGAACCTATTTTTTTTTTTTTAGATTCCATATATATGTGTTAGCATACAGTATTTTGTTTTTCCTTTCTGACTTACTTCACTCACATATATACAATGGAATATTACTCAGCCATAAAAAGAAACAAAATTGAGTTATCTGTAGTGAGGTGGATGGACCTAGAATCTGTCATACAGCATGGCAATTTATTTTAATGAATAATTGTACTTACTATTTCTAAGGAAGTGTTTCAAGTTGTCATGTTAAAATTGAGCTTCCCTTTACCCCAGACAAACAATGGTTTTCAATGAAATGGAATGCTAAAGTGAAAAGGAACACCAGAAGCATTTCTTCATAACGTTCTTGTTTATTTATGAAGTGTTAGATTTTTCCTTCACTTATTGGGCATATTTAACTAACTATTGAAAAAACATTCAAGAGTTTTATTCCTTAAGTGAAGTCCTGAAAAATAATATTTCTCTATGCACCAGATGCTAAAATTGTATTCACAGCTAATGCCTCACAAAATATGGCACAGCTGAATGTGACCCACAGCATATTACACAGTAGGGTCTTTGGATAAAAAATGTCAGAACAACAGGACACCAAAATGCAAACGCTTTTACTTTACTTTCTGAAAAGAAAAATGACTTGAAAATGAACACAAATACTACTTAGAAACACTTAAAAGTGTCAAAATAACTTCCATGAAAATTACTGATTTTCCCATTTTCCTCAGTGCCATTAAATACTCAATATCTAATTAGCTATTGCCAATGGGATTTTCTCTTAATTCTGTTAGATGGCCCATTTTTTTCATGCCATAATATTTTCATATTAGAAAAGTCACTACAAATTATGAAACTGCTCCCTATTTGCTGAGCTCTTATGCCTTATATAATCTCTAAGCCTGCATAACACCATTAGGTATTAATACTATGCCAGAGGCATTAAGAGACTATCACATCCTTAAATCATACTTTTCAAATTACACTTTTCTGTGTTCGTTGTCACTGTTGTGTAGAAAATTGTGCTAATAATCCCAAGCTGATGGAACTGCCTTCACATGGGTCAGGAGGGCTTGCTGCCCTCCACGAGCAGACATTTCTGTCAAATACCCATGGCTCTTTATGGACAGGGTAAGAGAGAGATTACATTGTCATTACTGGGAAAGCTACCCAGAAATGCCCCACAAGTCTGAGATGGTACTGTCACCTCTACTCTTGAGGGACAGCTCAATTTTGTAAGTCTATAACATGGAGTCCTTTTAAATAAGATTTACCCTTCATTTGCAGATATATCATAAATTATTAAACGGCACCCTCCGTTTCCTCCTCTGTTGACGGCTTCTTCATCATCACAATCGTTATTTATTAAAACAAATGCTGTGATAGACATTCATTTACTGTTGTCTCATTAAACAGTCACAATCAACCTTTGCGGTATTAAGATCCCCGTTTTATAGGCTATAAAACTAAAGCTTAGAAAGACCAGACGTTGCTCCTGTTGGGAAGGCTAGTAAAATAGTCTTGTTCAGGCTTCAGAGGTAACAGTAGGCCTCTGACTAAACAAAGACCCCGAAAGAGCTGCATGCCGAGCCGCTAGACTCCATGAAGGTCCGCAGAAACGGTGCTAGCAAGTCTTGGGAACCAACAGATAAAGAAGGGAATCAGTCACGAAGCTTCCTGGGCCTCGGGAATCTGGCCAGTTCCCAGGGATCAACAGACATTCTGAGACTTAACAACTAAAGTATCAACGCATTTATGATAATCGCCAGAGCTGCATATTGGCACACAGGCTGATGATTATCAGCTTGCGGCTTGGCGTTAAAAGCAGGACTCTTTTGAGCGGCACTCTGAAGTGTCACCCGTGGGGTGGACGCACCGCCCGGGACCCTCCCAGCTGGGGCTCCAGATGGCTGTTCCGGGGACTTCCCAGCTGCTGCTTGCATCTGGAAGTAGGTGCCGGCCCAATTCGGTGATGCGTGTGCTCTGTTATATACTCTGTTGATATTCTTATTCCTTTCCTTTTAATGATTGTATAGTGAAATTAAGTTAAATCGCCTTCTATTAAAGGTTTGATCGAACCTGTTTATTTGTGTGAGAGAGTGGTTATTTTGCCAGAGAAGCCAGCGAACCTTAAAACGGAAAGCAGGTTTTCGGCAAAACAGCTCCCAAGGCCGTATGTCTGTTTAGCGGATATCAAAGCAGACTGGAATTTAGACCTTTTCAACCCCAAGAACTGCTTCCATTTTAGCATGTTTCATAGTGGAACCAACAGGATTAGGTGCATATTGGTTTCTTTACTTATCAAATATTCATCGGGTATGTACTGCATGCCAGACTCTGATTTAGGCACTGGTATTTCCGCATAAGCAATCCAAACAATGCCTCTGCCCTCCTGGTGTTCACACATAGGAGACAGATAACGCGCTTAAATCAAAGGCTAATTTCAGCTAGTGTTTAGCGCTGTACTTCAGTGATCAATTACTGCATAATGAACCACTCCAACACTAAAGGGCTTAAAACAACAACTCTTTTGCGTGTGTGTCACAGGTCTGTGTGTAGAGCGGACAGATCTGCTCTCTTAACTGGGATCCCTCAGGCTGGCCCCCTGACTCACATTTCTGGGTCTCGGTACCAGCTGTTGTCCGGCCTCATCTCCCCATGTGGTCCCCTCATTATAATCCAGCCTGTACCCCCTGGCATAAGAGATGGAGCAAGAGGGGAAAAGCAGAAGGTTGTGATGCTGGTCGGCCGCTTCTGAGGTGTTTCAACCTCTCTTGCAACTCCATTACCTTTTGTCTTTCTAAGTCCAGTTACAAATTACAATTCCGTGAAAGCTACTCGGTGGGAATTAAGGAAGGAAAGAAACCAGGAGGGACACAGTGCAGCAGCCTGAGAGGTAAAGTCCCCCCCCCCGGTAAAGCGCTACAGATGGGATTCAGGCCTTGGGAAATGCGGATCACAGTTCCACGAGCAACAGACCCACCCACAGAGTCGGGGGCCAGGAGTGTAGCCAGAAAAAGATACCAGCAACGATCATGCAGATATAAGCCCGCCCACCTGTGAGGACCAGGAGAACAGCCATGACGCAGCTCCATCATTCACCCATTACCCTCGGGACACTCTAGAAGCATGCATGTGGGCAAAGACTCAGGACAGAGGAACTAGACTGTGGAAGGAAGGGAACAGCACTCGATATCTTAAATAACAAAAACGAAAACAAAACCTCTTCCTTACCTAGTAAGAGACAGGGGTGCTCATTTCTCACACGTTTTTCAATACCTCTTCTTTCAGACATTCAGGATGCATGCATACAGACCGCCATAAATTTTTATGGCACAGAGAAAGACCCTGAATTGTTGAGTTCCTGGCGAAGAAGAAGAGGGGTGCTAAATTCTTAATAGAAAATGTCGGAAGAGCAATTCTGCAAAAGAATTGTCTCGAGAATTGAGATATGCTTAAAATCTTACATGTGTTGGTGAAGTGATAAAAAATGAATTTCATCGCTGAATACAGCTTGATTCACATAGAATTCTAGATAGCTCACATAGACTGCTATTTTTTTCCTTTGGTAATTTAAAACACCTGCTAAAGTCACTCTAATCAGAATCCCCCCAAGCCCCCAGCCAACGCGAACATACACACTAAACAAAACAGGGAGGGGAATTTCCTTTCATTTTTGGTTAGAAACTGCAACTGGGTTTGGCAAGTCCCCAGAAAACCAAGAGCTCATTTTTGCATAATTTTGAATAGACAGTCCTTTTAACAAAAAGGGTGAGGGGTGTCGTTAGAGACAACTGTCATTTAACCAGTAAATGTGTATATACATTTGAGAATGTTAATTAGAAGTATTATATAATCATCTGTTTTAGGGATTCATTTACTTTTGGGATGCAGTTTGGTTGCAGGTAAATTTTCATTGGCAAATTTGATTATAAATTGGAAAAGTTTACTTGTAGAAGTAAACAGATATTTCCTAGTATCCTCCACGTTCAGTGTGTATATCATCACCGAACGCGATATAGTGGGATAAGCACGAGGTGTTTCATCTCTGCAACGGTTACCGAATCAGGTCCGGCTACTTGCTGTTCAAAAATCAATACTCAAGAGATAAAAATGTTGGTAGAAAGGAAAGTTGCTTTTAATCAGAATGCCGGCAATCTGGGGAGACGGGGGACTCAGTGTCCCCCCAAAACCACCTCCAGAGATTCTGTTCGGCCATGAAAGTTTTTAAAAGGAAAAAGGGAAGTAAACTCACTTAATCTTTGAGATGGGGAGGGTCAGAGTCCTCTCCATCTCCACTGTGCGCAGGCTTGTGGACTCGGCAATCTTTCTTTAGATTCTCTCTTGTTCACACAACTTGTTCATGAGATTACTGAAGGGGAAGCTGGGGAAGAAATCTTGTCATCTGTTGATTACTTAGTCTTCATTTCTACTTCTTTGACGTATGGAAGGAGCCAAAAAATTAGGCAAGGTATTGTGTCATGAAAAGATCTGAAAGGGGGCTTCCCTGGTGGTGCAGTTGTTGGGATTCCGCCTGCCGATGCAGGGGACGCGGGTTCGTGACCCGGTCCGGGAGGATCCCACGTGCCGCGGAGCGGCTGGGCCCGTGAGCCGTGGCCGCTGAGCCTGCGCGTCCGGAGCCTGTGCTCCGCAACGGGAGAGGCCACAGCAGTGAGAGGCCCGCGTACCACACAAAAAAAAAAAAAAGAAAGAAAAAAGATCTGAAAGGTGTGCTAGGGCCGGAAATGATTACAGCATGGGAGTGCCTGGCTTAAGTTTAGTGACAAGAAAAAGGGGTCTCATGTAGAGAGCTCTTTCCTGCCAAAGCTGCTTACACAAGCTATTTATAAGCCTTGAAACCTGTTTGCAATTGAATTTACCTAGAAATGCTTAAGAATTTCCATTGCATAATTTTGTGTGTTTTCTAAATTTGTGGAAATGTATAGAAAGAATTCTGGGATCGTTTCCAAGTGTAGCAGTCAATTATTTTTAATGTTATTGGGTAATAGTAAGGTTTTGGGTTAACACTACTCTGAACATGGAATTGAATTTAGACTATGATTCTGAAAGTTATGGGCATCAGACGAACTGGAATTTCAATTGACCTTCCTGATTAAAAATTTATCTTGCAATAGAATTTGTTTGCTTGAGGCCTGGTTTGTGTTTCTGAGAGCTCTAAGGCCTTTCCTTTTGCATTTAGGAGTCCTGTGGCCAGACCTCTCGTGTGTACTTGCGCTCTCAAGAGAGGGTCTTTCCTCCCTTCCGGGGGGAGGGGACTCTGCTTTGGGACACTTGGAGTGGATGGTCCCTTACCAACTGGTGAAATCTTAATCCAGAGTCCATCAGGAATAGGATTAAATGGCCTCAATATGTCTCCCAAACTATGTGTCATTCAGCTTGAGCATGGCCTGTGGTATATCAACAGCCCGGGTTAAGTGGAAAAGCACCAAGAAGAGACAAGTTCCTTTCTGACTCCTCGTCCTCAAAGCTTGGAGCCCAGTCTCACCTATGGCTCCCCCCTGCTAAGGAAATCTGGAAAAACAAATGTGAAACCGCACTCCTTCTTGGGTAGCGCTCGAACCCAGCCAAAAACCAGACTGGGACTTGAACCCACGGTCCCTGACTTAGGTGGAGACTTGAACCCACTGTCTTTTCATTGAAACTGCTCACCTGGTGCCAGGACTTACTGAAGCTCAGATCCTTTTGTCTTGATGCAGAAAGAATGCAGTGTGAGGCCAAGTGATAGGTGAAGAGTGAGTTTATTAGCATAGGAGGCTTGTGAGCCGTACAAGCAGGCAGGCAGGGGAGCGCAGCCCGGAGAACAAAGAGGGCTACGTTTTATAATCCAAGAAAAAATAGGGAGGGGAGAAGACCACCTTCTTCCTCATTTTGGGGTAGACGTCAAGGCTGACATCATTAGTTTCTCCTTTGACCCTATATGGTTCAACAGGGACTGTCATGGCACTATTTAGATCATATGTATTATATATATTAACAAAGGGACGGTGACATATACTAAAATATGGTAATTCACCTCAGGTTTCAGTATTACGCCCCCTTTCACCTAGTTTCTTTCCTCTTTCATCTATATTCCCATCTTGTCCACATGCAGAAGTGCTACTCTTCAAAGACCATTAACTCCCTGACTTCATGTAACAAGATTCAGACCCCATGTCTATTGTCTTGTGCTTTAGCTATCAGAACTTGTGGCTTGAGTGTGCCTGGTGATTGGATACACCTGGTCTTCCTTCAAAGTAGAGTAGGTTGTTGCTTGGTTACTGGATTCTTTTCTTGAGTGGTCATTAGCTTACAACAGTCTCCCAAACTCCCTTAAAATTCCCCTTCTGTCTTTAATCCCCTGGTGGGATTTCTAAACTAACTAATTATCCTGTTCTATCCCTATCAAATGTAGTTAATGCAGTGAGATCACACAATAGTGAAAATGGTTGAAAGCTACTCATGTGAACATGGATGTGTCTCAAGAATATAGCACTGAGAAAAAAAAGAAAGTCTCAGAAATATCCAGAGTACACTTCCTTTTACATGAATTTTCCAAACTAAACAATATATTGGACAAAGTATGTAGCACTTTAAGTATAGCAAACTAAAAGTATATAGCAAACTAAAAAAATATGTTTAGGGCTTCCCTGGTGGCGCAGTGGTTGGGAATCTGCCTGCCGGTGCAGGGGACGCGGGTTTGAGCCCTGGTCCGGGGGGATCCCACATGCCACAGAGCAACTGAGACCATGCGCCACAACTACTGAGCCTGAGCTCTGGAGCCCGTGAACCACAACTACTGAAGCCCACACACCTAGACCCCGCGCTCAGCAGCAAAGGGGGGCCACCACGGTGAGAGGCCCGCGCACCGTAACAGAGAGTGGCCCCCGCTCGCTGCAACTGGAGAAGGCCCGCGCATAGCAGGGAAGAGCCAACGCAGCCAAAAGTAAATAAATAAATCTAAAAAAAATATATATATATATATATATATGTTTAAAATAAACATATGTAAAATATGAAGAAAGCAAGGGGCAGTGATTAACACACAGTTCAGGGTTTGTTTTTTCTCCAGAGATATAAGAGGATGTGCTCAGATCCAGGGTCCCAGAGACCTTGGGGCTACAAGTAACATGCATGTTCTCTGCCTCTGTGCTGGGAAAGCCACTCTTCCTTACTCGCTCTTCAACTATATGTGTGTATTAATACATTATTTTATTTCTATACCATATTCCACAGTTTTAAAAAAGGGTAAACATTAGAGAAAGTAAACCTGAAATATAATACAAAGGATGAGCAATTAAACTAATGCAAAATATTGTTTTTAAAAAAGAAAATATTTTAATCCCAAATTCCTAATTTATCCCTTCCCCCTGGTAAACATAAATTTGTTTTCTATGTCTGGGGTCTGTTTTTGTTTTGTAAATAAGTTCATTTGTATTTTTTTTTTTTTAGATGCCACATATAAGCAATATCACATGATCACATGATATTTCTCTTTCTCTGTCTGACTTCACTTAAAATATACACATCACTATATGCAAAATAACCAACAAGGACCTACAGGGAACTATATTTAATATATTATCATAACCTATAAGGGAAAAGGATCTGAAAAAGAATATATATATGCACATATATGTATATATATATGTATAACTGAATCACTTTGCTATACACCTGAAACTAACACATTTAAATCAACTATATTTCAATAAAATTTTCTTAAAATTAAAAAAGAAAAAAGAAAAGGAGGAAAGAAAGGGAGAGAGAAGGGAGATTTTATTTAATAAATTTATCTTTTATTTCTTTTTGGTTGTGTTGGGTCTTCATTTCTTTTTTTGGGGGGGTCTTCATTTCTGTGCGCAGGCTTTCTCTAGTTGTGGTGAGCAGGGGCTACTCTTTGTCGTGGTGCGCGGGCTTCTCATTGCGGTGGCTTCTCTTGTTGCAGAGCACGGGCTCTAGGCGCGCAGGCTTCAGTAGTTGTGGCACGTGGGCCCAGTAGTTGTGGCTCGCGGGCTCTAGAGGGCAGGCTCAGCAGCTGTGGCGCACGGGGCTTAGTTGCTCCACAACATGTGGGATCTTCCAGGACCAGGGCTCGAGCCTGTGTCCCCTGCATTGGCAGGCAGGCTCTCAACTACTGCACCACCAGGGAAGTCCCAAGAAGTGAGATTTTTAAGAGATTACGCTCGGAAAACAGATTTTAGCCTGTGAGGAAAAAGAACTAGAGCAAAATTTTTTCAACAACTGCAAGTCATTTTTTGTTCTTTTTATTGTTACTGTTGTTGTTATTTAGTTTATGCTATGGGTTGTGTTATGGACTGTGTCGTAGATTGCTTTGGGCCTTTTCTCTTTTCCGCTAGCTGTATTATATGTCTACTTGATGTTGCCATTGGGGAACGTTGGTTTATGCGACCAGCTCTAGAGGCTTATTCCAAAGGTCAAGAAAAACGAATACAAAATTGCTGAGCTTCCTGGGCTTTTGATATGTTAGCTGTACTTTTTATGTTGTCCGTTTTGTCTTTTTGTGCTCTGATTTTTCACTCTTGCTTGTTTGAGGGAATACATAGAGGATAACATGAGTGTGTTTGCAGCATGACCACCATAGTGGAATTTAGCATGCCTGTACGTAAAAGGCATCTAACCACATGGGAGAAAGAAAAGGGACTTCTGACATACAACAAAGTGTGTGGGTTTATTACTACTGGGAAAAAGTGCCCCAATGTTGAGATAAAGGGGTTGGCAGACTAGATGGGGTAGCTCTGTAGGACTTCTTCGGGAGAAATAAAGAGTCAAAACATCAGGACCTTGAGTTTTATCTCTTGACATACAGAGCTGTGGGATGAAGATCAGAAAAAGGCCCTGCGTTTTGTTTTTGTTTTTGTTTTTATAATGCCCTAGTATGAAATCTCTGTGGTGGGAACCATACTCATAACATCCTATGTAAAACACAGCCCTAGGTCACATGGATTTATTTCCTTTGTTAAGATGACCTGAATATATCAATGACATATTTCCCAAACCTGTCAGGAGTATCCTAGTTGTTGCCAGCAGTATCTCAGTTGTAGTTTTGCTCTACCCCTCTCCACCAAGCCCACTGTAAAGATTCCTGCTATCCGTAAACTTCACAGTGCTAGTGGCACCATTGTCCTAGCAATGTAAGGTGAATGGTATTTACTGGAGCTGTGCAACGTGGTGGCCCTGGGCCCCCTGAGCTCTACCTTATAAAGCATAAAGAATGAGATATATCTAGATAAGCTCGAATCCTATAGAACACTGTGTATCCCACAAAGTGTGATGGGCATGGCTGTGGACTGAATTGTGCCCTCCATCCAAATTCATATGTTGAAGCCCTAACCCCCATGTGACCATGTGAGAGACAGGGCCTTTAACGAGGTGATTAAGGCTAAATGAGGTCATTAGGATGGAGACCTGATCCAAAGGAGCTGGTTTCCTTGTAGAAGAGGAAGAGACACCAGAGCTCGCTCTCTATCTTTCCACGCATGCTGAAAGAAGAGGCCATGTGAGCACATAGTGAGAAGATACCCACCTACCAGCCAAGAGAAGAAGCCTCAAAATGAAACCTACCTTGCTGACACCTTGATCTTGGACTTCCAGCCTCCAGAACTGTGAGAAATAAACCTCTGTCGTTTAAGCCCCCCAGTCTACAGTTTTTGTTACGGCAGCCTGAGCAGAATAGTACAGAAACATAAGCTCCAGACTGCAAAATCTGACTAGGGATTTTATTTATACTTAGAATGCTACCCTTCCTATTCCTCTGCATCTACTCGCAACTTTATAAAATGTATCTTTTGCATCCTTAAAATCCACTTCAGGTGACCTCCCTTCCACAGTGCCTTTCCTGATCTTTCCTTGGATGTCATCATGCTAACGACTGAAATTAATAGCATGTTTTCACCATTCATAGCTTATGTTCCAGTGGTCTGTGTGCGTAATTATGAACATTATCACTATTCCTGTTATTATCCTGTCGTTAAAACGCAGTTGCTCAGAACGTAAACTTTTCTTTCCTTCATATCGAATATGTTGGCAAGTTTTGTCCACCCTGTGTCAACACACTGCTCAAGACTGACCATGTCGCCTCCGATCCATCTCCATCTGTTGAATTTTAACTATATCATCGCCTGTCACTCGGACAATGTGAGCAGCCTCCTAAACACTTCTCTTCCTCTGCTCTAGTTTCCTTACAGTTTAATCTTTTCACAGCAGCCACTGTGATCCTTTTAAAATGTAAGTCATACAGCATCACTTATCTGCTTAACCACCAGTGCCGCCATCTTGCTGCAAATCACGGTAAAAGAAATCAAAGATTGTCCTAACTGGGATACTTTAATCTATCTCGTTTGGTCATTTCAGAAATGAGGGGCTGGGAGTCTCAGCACAGACGAGAGGCATCCTGGGTCATGCCCAACATATTAACTGCAGAGCTGTGACTCTTCCTGACTCCAATGCTATTCTTTCATCACACCATATGGGGTACGCTATTTCCTTTCAGTACAGCAGTCGCCAACATTTTTGGCACCAGGGACCAGTTTTGTGGAAGACAAGTTTTCCAATGGTCGGCGTGGGGGATGTTTCAGGTGGTAATGCAAGCGATGGGGGGCGATGGGGAGCAGGAGAAGAAGCTTTGCTCAATCACCCACCGCTCCCCTCCTGCTGTGGAGCCCGGTTCCTAACAGGCCGCGGACCGCTACTGGTCCACGGCCCTGCGGTTGGGGACCCCTGTTTTAGTAGGAATAAAAGAAAGACAATCTTTGAGAAGGCAGAGATTAGTAGAAGGAAATGCCTAGCTGAAGTACAGAAATTTATGATGGATAATATCTTTTATTTTGGCTTCCAGAATCTATCTGACGAGCGTGAGTTTCCACTGTGTGTGTTTTTCATTGCAAATTACTTTATACGTTTCATGCAAATTATAGGCATGACTAATAAATTAACATTAAATTCATTTCATCATTCACTCCTCAAATATTATTGCATCTCTTAAGTCCCAGACATTATTCTAGATGTTGGAGACAAGTGGTTAACAAAATATACACATATGTGTAAATTCTGTTAAGTAAAGTTATAAAAATTAATTGGTTTGGAATTATTATATGAAAGCAATCAAAATTGAAAAATTAAATAGTGATTACATCTCTGCAATGGACAAAAGACAGACAATGGACAGAAACTTCAGTAAAGCATGGAGTATGTTAGATCCTAGTAAGTGCTGAAAAGTAATCAAATAGGGAAGAACTAGGAATAATTTGGGGGTGGAAAAAGGGGTATAATTTTAGGTCAAAGATCCAGGAGAGTTTTCTGTGACAAGCCTGTTGTTTGACTACAGACCTAAAAGAAATGAAGGAGTGAGTCACGTGGATACCTGAGGAGGAGGATCTAGCAGAGCAGAGCCAGTGCAAAGGCCCTGGGGCAGGGGCGTGTCTGCATGCGTGAAGACAGGTTAGTCAGTGCAGCCAGAGCAGACTGAACAATGGGGAGAGGGTGCTAGAGAGAAAGACACCAGGTCATGTGGAAAGTCAGAGGTTGGTTTAGGACTTCAGTTTTTTCTCTGAGTGGGATGGAAACCCCTGTAGGCCCTGAGCAGAGTGGTGGGGTCTGACTTTCCCTTCTCAGGCACAGAGTGAAGCGGTAGCAGCAGAGAGCAGGGGTATGGTTTGAAGACCATTGCAATAACCCAGGCATCTGAAGTGTGGGCATTTCTGAGTCACCTCCACACTGATCCCATCTAATACCGTAGACTGCCCCACTAAAAACCCCTTACCTAATGTCTTCTAGGTAACCAACCAGACTAACACATTCTCCTCGTACCCTTGGAAACAGGGCTCGCCTAGTCCTCTTACGTTCAGCTACCTGGCAGGTGGGATGCTCGCCAATTATCACTTATCTTCTTCATAAATCTTTTATGCTGTTTATTAATTATTATTCATTTATTATGTAATCCAAACAAATACTATGTAAACATGTTAAATGTGTGTACAAAAAGAAAGTCATTGTTTATATGAAAACCAAGTGAAATTCTTTGGGAAAAAATTGATAAAAGTAACCTGCTTTAAAAATACTATTGAATTAGGGGAAGAAGTTGATTTTAAAGATTAGGGGAGGGAAAAAAAAATCTAGAAAGATTCTTGACTCAGATTGCTTTGTAAGTCTTTAAGCAGAGTGTCTCCTTTTAAGTGAATCAAACTAAGTGCAAATATTGGTAAATATATTTTATGTGAAATTATTTTTTAATTAAAATAAAATATCTAAACCTAACTCATTATCTTTAAAGGATTCTCTGCTTTAAAGATATGTTTTCAATTACTCAACCTACAATCTCTACTCCTGATAGGTAGAGGGTTTCTATTAGAGTTGTGTAATGTCAAGTAATTAAGTAAAACTATAAAAATTAAGTATTTGGAATTTTTATCGAAAACAATCATAACAAAAAATTAAAGTGATTGATTCATCTACAAAACATAGAAGCAAGTCTTTGCCATAGACTGTTACGTTACATTCAAATATGCCTTAGCTAACTGGAAATCTAACTTTAAGTCAGAATTTCTATGCTTCAGTCTTTCCCCATAGAAATAGAAACGAATGAATATAAAAAATATGTAAAACAAAACCTACCAAATAAAAAACAAGTAGCTTGTTCCTCACAAATGTCCATAGTGTTTTATGTCAGAATTGTGAATATTCAAGTGATACATTTTAGAAATGTGAAAACTAAGAATTTTTAGGATATAGGAAGGGGTACTTCAATGGCTAGTATTCAAAGGTTTTGCATTCAGTGTGTTTTATAGTATCACAACACTTGGGGAACATTATGATCTTCCACAGACAATCTTTCTAACTGAGGGGTAATTATGAAAATTGTACAATAAGTGATCCAAATGTAACATAAATACTGTACTCCCATCCTTCTCACTTTTCTGGTGAATAGATACACATCTTTGAGTGAACCAAATCCACCCTTTAAGCTGGATTCTTCCCTAACTCTGCCACATTCAAGGCGCTAGTAACCTGACTACACAGTATCCCTGCTGGACTCAGTCTTCTCCTCAGGACATTTTTTTTTTAACATCTTTACTGGAGTATAATTGCTTTACATTGTTGTGTCAGTTTCTGCTGTATAACAAAGTGAATCAGCTATATGTATACATATATCCCCATATCCCCTCCCTCTTGCGTCTCCCTCCCACCCTATACGGTATTTGTTTTTCTCCTTCTGACTTACTTCACTCTGTATGACAGACTCCAGGTCTATCCACCTCATTACAAATAACTCAGTTTCATTTCTTTTTATGGCTGAGTAATATTCCATTGTATATATGTGCCACATCTTCTTTATCCATTCATCTGTTGATGGACAGTTAGGTTGCTTCCATGTCCTTGCTATCGTAAATAGAGCTGCAATGAACATTGTGGTACATGACTCTTTTTGAATTATGGTTTTCTCAGGGTATATGCCCAGTAGTGGGATTGCGGGGTCGTATGGTAGTTCTATTTGTAGTTTTTTAAGGAACCTCCATATTATGGAGGACATTTTTTATATCCAAGAGTGTTATGTGAAGAAGAGCATAAAGAGTTGGCACAGTACACAGCAAATGATAAGCATTTCATCAATAATACCTACAGGGGTAATTTTTTTACAGTTTTATTTATCTATTTATTTATTGCTGTTATCTTGAATTTAATTTTTTTAGGGCAGACTGGCCAGCTGGAAAGTCAGGCAGAAGCTGATATTACAGTCTTCTTATTCTCCGGGAAACCCCAGTATTGCTCTAAAGGCCTCCACTGATGGGCTGAGCCTCACCCTCACTATTGAGGTTCAGCTCCTTTTCGTGAAGTCAGTTGACTATAAATGTGAACCACATCTTCAACATACCTACACTAATGTTTGATTAAACAACTGAATACTATAGCCTACTGAAGTTAACACATGAAAGTAACCCTCACATAATGCTAAAGCAGCCATAGACAGTATGTGAACAAATGGATGTGTAGATGTTACTGTGTTCCAGTAAAATTGATTTCTTTTGAATTTTGTATACTTTTCACACGTCACAAGTTATAATTATTTTATTTCCTCCTGAAACACTTCAAAATATAAAAACCACGTTTAGCTCATGGATAAGCCATACAAAACCAGGTGGTGGGCCATATTTGATCCAGCGGCTATAGTTGCTGACCCCCTGCTCCGGGACAATGTGTTGCATGTGTTAGCTATGTTAATGATAAATATTGTAATTTTATTTTTAATCACATTGAGCAACATTAAGAGAGGTTTTGGTAATATGTCCAAACTCAGCAGTGTAATGTACAAATTAGAGCATGGACTTGGTATCCAAAATAGACTAGACTCTTGAACCAGGATTTGTTAGCTAAGAATTTTAAAGCAATAGTCTAACCTCTTTAAGCCTCAGTAAATGTTTTGTACTTTTTCCCTATGAACTAAATGATATAAAAAAAAGAAAAAATTAAAACAGGGTCTATAGACAGAGTTAGCACCAAGCAAATGATAGTTACTGTTATCATCAGTGCTGGCATTTTTTGGCCTTATTATGGCCAAATCACTGATTATGTAATTATCAGTGTCAGCAGTTTAACGACCCTGACAATGCAAGAGAAACATTACTGAGAAAGAAAAGTAGTATTTCATACAGAAGACTTAATCGAGTATGTTCTTAAATTGGCACATAATTTTGTAGCTGAACAAACAATATTTTCAAAGTATAAAAGACAAGACCTTTATTAGAAGTGTCTTCATTTTCTACATATATCCACTTGAATCCTCTAAAGTCTCTTAAAATCTAACAAAATCTTAAATACATATTTTTTTGCCCTTCCCGACCTTCACCTGTCCTCCAGCATTTCCTTGCTTATACACGTTTATACATTTATAATCTTTAGATAGTAATTCCCCACCCCTTCTTTTGCTCACCCCATACAGTGGGCCAGCTCTTTCCTTGAAAATACCTGTGAGGGGAAAATAAACTGCCTTCCACTGACAGTTTAAAATGAAATCCCATGTGCACATATTCTTAATAAATGCCTTCTCACATAACTAAATTTTTCTACACACTTAAAGAATCATTTGCTTCATCCATAAATTTGACCACTTCAGCACTCACAATTTTAGGTAAATAGTGTCCTAGATGCTATTTGAATAATCTATCATGGGCTTTTAACATCCATTTTTAGTCACTCTCTTATTCACCTGCATTTTTCTGTGTATGAGAGAGTCATAATTTCCACACATAACCCTCTTAACCTCCTGAGACATTGCACATTGAATTTCTCCTTCTGAAATGAATGACGGTTTGGTACTGACAGCGGCACTCCATAATCTGTGTCTTCTACGATGGCCTTGCACTCCAGCAACTGCTACAGACCTCAGCACCTTCTCTGTGCCTCACATTATCTTCCTTCCCATCACACGGATACCGAAGATAAGATTTACCCCAGGCTTGAAAAAAGTTAACCACGATTCATTAAACAAAGACCTGCTGCTACCAAACCCTGGGTCAAGCTCAACTGAGTTGCCACCTACGACGATTAACTCAGCTGTCTCTCAGCAACCACAGAGTAAAGCACCTGTACTTGTCACCTTTTAAAGGGTCATATCCAAAATTACTGTTTGTTTTCTCTTTCTGGGGCATCTAATACATGTGCCATGCTTCTATCAACCCACAGGCTCACGGGACTGTTACCAGTCCTTGTCTTCAAGTTCTTCCGAGGTCATTTAAAGTACATTTTATGTTACGCTACAAGTGTCAGTCCACCCCAAACAAATACTCTAAAGGTGATGGCAATCATGTCAGGTTTACCTGCTCCAGGGGAGGGGGGTGAATGTTTAAGCCCTCTTTTACCTACTAGTATTATTCTATTTACTCGAGTTTGGATAATTATCATCTCCACCTATCACCTTGCTATCTTTATATCTAAGAGATTAACCAGACTTCCCCAAAGTGCATTTCATATACATCATATAGTCTATACATGCCCCCCATTTTGGGCAAATATTCACATGCTGTTCTAAAGTGATGGAATATTAGGAGGCAGTGATTCCTTTTTTGCAGTTGACCTTGAACAAACTGAGTTTGGACCGCGCAAGTGCACTTACATGTGGATATTTTCAATAGTAAATACTAGAGTACTACGTGTCCCAAAGTATACTTGGATTAATGCTCGCATTGTTCAAGGGTCAACCGCACATATAAATTACTGGATAATAAATAAATCAAGTGTAATTGAATAAAACTATAGTTACTTTCACTTCCATTATTTGTTTTTATTGGCAAAATAAAATGTATTTTACTGTGGACACAAATATAATATTAGCTTTTTTACTGCTTTATCATTTTTCTATATGTTTTTCTAGCAATTTCCTTAGATTCTCCCCTCAACCACTCTTTCTTTACTCCTTATGGTCTTTTCATTTTGTCTTAATTTTAATCTGGAATTTTCCGCAGATTTTTAAAAAATCTACATATTTTGCTTTTCTATTTACCCTATATATTCCTTGCAACCTACAATTTCACATTGATTTAAAATCTTATAGTGTGTATACACATTACTATATATAAAATAAACAACTAATAAGGACCTACTGTATAGTGCAGGGAACTCTACTGTATACTCTGTAATGACCTATATGGGAAAAGAATCTAAAAAAGAGTGGATATATGTATATGTATAACTGATTCACTTTGCTGTACACCTGGAATGAACACGACATTGCAAACCAACTGTACTTCAATAAAAAAATTTTTTAAAAATCTTATAATAATGAAAACTGTGTTATAAACATTATGAAATGTGTTACACACAGAGACACATGTATCTGATTAACCAAAGAATTATTACTCTATCTAGCCTAAAAATATATTGTAATGATTCGTTTAATCTAGAAAATAAAACAAAACATTTTGGAAACAGACTTCTCCATGATACCAAAGCAAGGATTATTTTAATCAATTTATTTGGACTCATTAAATCAATGCTGATTTTTCCAAAGCAGAGTCGTCAAATTACCCTGATTTAAAGTGAGAATGACACTTAAATGCAGAACCAAAGTTGAGAAACTCCCATAATTTGTGTGCCAAAGAGAAGCCCTCATAATTCAGTTTGGAAATATACGGTGGTGACTGTATGAAGTGAACTGTCAAAAGGCAATCTGGGATTCTGGGAAAAATCCAATTAGCTCACATAATATATGAGTTTCATTATTGCCATGTCTCCCCACCAAGTCAGAAAGCAAAGCAAAGCAAATCCATTTGTTTGTATGTATGCTCCTTCTTAAAATACTAAATATCATAAACACTTTATAAACATTAATATTTCAATAGAATAAAAGACATTAGCTTACATAAACAATTTTCAAATGTTTTGTATTGACTTTGCATATCCCTTGATATACTAACTAAAATGGTGATTATTAAAAGAAGAATCACCAAGAAGTTCTACCTGCCAACATTCTTAAGTTAAGAAATGTTATGGATATAATTGTAGGCTTCTCATTAATTCAGAATATTACCCTCTGAATATTTTTCCTAATATCAGAATATTTTTTATACTAAACAAATTCTATTCATGGGCTTTATCTCCAATCATTCTTTTTTTTTTTTTTTTTTTTTTGTGGTACGCGGACCGTTACGGAGCACAGGCTCCGGACGCGCAGGCTCAGCGGCCACGGCTCACGGGCCCAGCCGCTCCGCAGCATGTGGGATCTTCCCGGACCGGGGCACGAACCCGTGTCCCCTGCATCGGCAGGCGGATTCTCAACCACTGCGCCACCAGGGGAGCCCTCCAATCATTCTTTAAATGTAAAATATCAAGGTGATTTATTCTTGAAGAGAGGAGACGAGCCTATTACATGTATTAGCTCACCGTTTTCTTTAAATGTAGAGGACTACCTGATTAGGTACTTAAATAGCACAAAAAATTGAAAATAATCACTGAAAGGTATTGATTGAAAATTGCAAACAATTATAGAAAACGAGTGCTTTACTTAGGTGGTTCTCCTATCCCAGGCTTTATGTTTGCAATGAATAAAAGAGCATGCAAATTAGCATAAAAAATAAACCTAAGCAGATTTTCTGATGATGGCCATTCTGACTGGTGTGAGGTGATACCTCAATGTAGTTTTGATTTGCATTTCTCTAATGATTAGTGATGCTGAGCCTTCTTTCGTGTGTTTGTTGGCAATCTGTATATCTTCTTTGGAGAAATGTCTATTTAGGTCTTCTGCCCATTTTTGGATTGGGTTGTTTGTTTTTTTGTTATTGAGCTGCATGAGTTGCTTGTAAATTTTGGAGATTAATCCTTTGCCAGTTGGTTCATTTGCAAATATTTTCTCCCATTCTGAGGGTTGTCTTTTCATCTTGTTTATGGTTTCCTTTGCTGTGCAAAAGCTTTTAAGTTTCATTAGGTCCCATTTGTTTATTTTTGTTTTTATTTCCATTTCTCTAGGAGGTGGGTCAAAAAGGATCTTGCCAGGACATGGAAGAAACCTAAGTGTCCATCATCAGATGAATGGATAAAGAAGATGTGGCACATATATACAATGGAATATTACTCAGCCTTAAAAAAGAAACGAAGTTGAGATATTTATAGTGTGACCACCTAGAGGGGTGGGATAGGGAGGGTGGGAGGGAGGGAGACGCAAGAGGTAAGACATATGGGAACATATGTATATGTATAACTGATTCACTTTGTTTTAAAGCAGAAACTAACACACCATTGTAAAGAAGTTATACTCCAATAAAGATGTTAAAAATAAATTAAACTAAATAAATGTAAGCATGTAACACATAACAGGTGTGTGCAGTGCCCCCTCCCGGCCCCCTTGCTCCACCAGGTCTCAGCACAGCTGTCGTGAGCTGTTCCAGGAACGTTGCCAGCCTCCCAGCTCTGTGTCACAAAGTGTCTACTCCCCACAGTAAAGACAAGCCACCCAGCCTACACAGCAGAACCCAGAGTGCAGGCGAGCCCCCAGGACAAAGCCCGCCGAGGGACACAGGTCTTGCTGGATCATGGCCTTTTCTTCCTGGTCTTTGGTGACGAGCTCTGAGGTATGTATGGGCTCCTCAGAAGGCCCCTGGAGGAAGTAAATGTCATTTGGCACCGTGGGATCCAGCTTACAATCCTCCCTCAACAGCTTTTCCCTTCTTGGTCTCGTTCTCCCCTTTAATTCCCCTTCCGGGAATCACTCCCCAAATAAACTACCTGTGTTGAAGGCCATGTTTCAGGCTTTGCTTTCAGCGAAATCTGAGGATTCAGGATGCAGAACTCACTCCCAAATTTCAGCAGGTTCTCATGGGGTCTGAAAGGGCACCAAGAATGTAGTAATCTCTCAGAGGGATCTCTCTTATATCCACTGGGAAAAAAAGCACAAGGTAAAAGCTGAGAATTATGTTTTATTCAGCAGACACGCTGAGGATTCAAGCCCAGGACACATCCTCTCAGATGCTCTGAGGGGTGGCTCGGAAGAGGTCAGGGAGCAGCCGGACATATAGGGGTTTTTGCAACAAAAACCAGGTGGTGGGAACATCACAAGCTTCCAGTTAATTAAAGAAGACCAGACGTCCCAAGTTAACGAGTCTTTTCCATGCATGGGAAGGTGCCAGGGTCTGGGCTCACCGAAATCTCTCGTTTGAGACGCACCGCGGCTTCCTGGGGCCCGCATCCTGTTCTTTGCCATCCTGAGTCTCCTCAGGGGGCACTGTTGGGGCAGCGGAGTGCTTGATGGCTTGATGGCCCAGCATCCTCTGTTTACTGATATGGCGGGAAACATTCGTAGTCTACACTTATACCTCCTTTTCTTGAGGGTCTCTCTCTCTCTTCTCTGTCTTTCTTTCTCTCTCTCATTTGTTCCAAACTGAGCAGTTTAATTCTCTTTCTGGCTTATCTTCTGTAAATCCATACAATCAAGGTTTCTTCGTCTAGCCCAAGCAGCTTGTAAACCTGTTGTCTGTAAACATGGTGTCATAAACAAAGACAATTTTGTCCATAAGAAGAATTTTGGTTAACTTTTCATTTTTTTAATATGTTCATAAATAAATAGAATTCTTAGGGTAGAAATTGTTTATATTTTTCAGACATGTCTTTATTCCCTTCCTATTCTTATGATAATTCCAGGAAATAAATGCCATGTTTTTAAAATTATTTACATGTGGTTTGATTGTAAGTTCAGTGTTAAGAGCTATTATTTATCATGTATTAAAGAAAAGGATTAAGTGAATATTAAGGACTAAGGATTAATATTACTCAGCCATAAAAGAGAACGAAATAATGCCATTTGCAGCAACATGGATGGACCTAGAGATTATCCTACTAAGTGAAGGAAGCCAGACAGAGAAAGACAAATACCATATAATATCTTATACGTGGAATCTTTAAAAAGTGATACAAATGAACTTATGTACAAAACAGAAACAGACTCACAGACATAGAGAACAAACTTACAGTTACCAAAAGGAAAGGGGGAAGGGATAAATTAGGAGTTTGGGATTAAGATACACACACTACTATATATGAAATAGATAAACCTCAAGGACCTACTCTATAGCACAGGGAGCTATACTCAATATCTTGTAATAACTTATAATGAAAAAGAATCTGAAAAAGAATATAAATATAGACGAATAACTTTGCTGTACACTTGAAATAACACAACACTGTAAATTAACTATACGTCAATAAAAAAGTTTCAACTTCAGAAACACTTTTCAAATAATAGGAGATATATTTAGTTGATATATATATATATATATATATATATACACGAATGTTTGTCATGTTGGAGCATAGTAAGCTGATTTTTTTTCCCTATGGCATTAAATAAAATTTGTTTCCCTATGTTTGTACTCTAGAAAAATATCACCAGCAGTTCTTCATTTTTCTTCCCCTAAATACTGCATACCATTTTTGACAACATTCTTTCTGTCAGTAAGGTGTTAACAAATTTTTACCTTGGGCATTCTTACATATTTAGACTTTTGAATTTTTAACTAGGGGCCATCAATTTTAAGGAAAGATTATTTTAAATTGTTTATTCACTATCAGTCATAGCCGCATCCTCCAAAGATCCAATATGGAAAGCCCTCCAGGCATTAAAGAGCCAACAGCCCTGATATGGGGTTTAATTCAGCTGTCAACCGTAGGCCACACCAACAGAATGATTCAGTGTGGCATCTTCCATCTGACTACTGGCCCTGGGACCCAGAGTCTAACGTTTACTATCACCACCCGTGCAATGAGTCCTCAAACTCTTCGTTTAGTACACAAAACTCCCTGATTGTCGGGGCTTTGATGCCTTCCACGCCATGCTTAGAGACCTAGACTTTGGCCAAATCACTCTCCCTGCTGAGAGGCTTCAATGAGCTCTCTAATCCCAGCTCACTGCTGCCACCTTCTGGTCTTGAATATTAATTCTGACTTCCCCCAACCACCCCCTCCCCATCCCATCTGGGCTTTAGCCCTTAAAATTAGTTTTGTAAAAGTAAGGTCGAGGTCTTTCCTGGTGGCGCAGTGGTTAAGAATCCGCCTACCAATGCAGCAGACATGAGTTCGAGCCCTGGTCCGGGAAGATCCTACATGCCGTGGAGCAGCTAAGCCTGTGTGCCACAACTACTGAGCCTGTGCTCTACAGCCCGCGAGCCACAACTGCTGAACCCCGTGAGCCTGTAGCCTGAGGACGAAGAGCAGACCCGCTCACCGCAACTAGAGAAAGCCCGCACGCAGCAAGAAAGACCCAACGCCGCCAAAAATAAATAAGAATTAAGTTAAGTAAATTATACTGACCTTAAAAAAAAAAAAACACCTCGGATCAAAAAGAGATTTATTTGATTTTGCATTTAAAGCTTGAATCTTTAACGGGGCCACATGCCCCTGATTATCTTGCCATGTTGTTATATCTAAGGATTATTTTAAGCTTCACTAACTGGCACAATGTAGTCATAACAGCACAGCTTTCTTCTTTGTCTCATCTTGATAGGCAACTATTCCCAAGTAAATATCGCTGACTTCATTTCTAGATTATTGCACCTACTGTTCCAGTTAAATTTACATTCTGTACCAAAGACTTAAAATTGGCTGAGTAGTGCTGACATGTCAGTGGGACGTTAGAACAATGCAGTTTGATGTGGACAAGCATTTCCTGAACCAAGGGCACCAGCATGGATCTAATATTCCTTGAATGGCTCACGGGCTCGGGGCCAAGGGCAGATGTGATGGGGGTGGACGGCTAGTGAAGGAGTCTAGGCTCAGTCCCGAGTACCCCACTCACTCCGTGAACGCAGCAGAGTGTTACTGATAGAACCGTGGTTGCTGTTACATCAAAAGTGTGGAAAAACATGGAAGGATAAGACCACAAAGCATCAGTAATGTCAGAAGGATTCTTAAGATTTTCATTCAAGAGTCAAACAGTGAATCTGAGCTAGGGAGAATGTTTTCTTCTTTGTGACACAAGTACTGATCCCTTGCAAAATGATGAAAATCCAAGAATACTGTCTTATGAACCTTAGGTTCTCTAACAGAACTGCGGACCCAGTTGTGCCCTCTCTATACCAAAAGCAGAGCCTCCGTTCCATCACCGAGGGTGAAAGCCAAGAAGGGACTCATTTCCTTCTCCAGTGAGAGGTCGAGGCTTGGCCCAATCCCAGCTACAAAGATCAGGATGTAGGACCGGAGACTCCTTTTCAAGGTCAAGAGCAAATGGGTTAAAGCAGGGCTTGTAAACTTCAGTGCCTGGAGGGACTAGGCTGGTAAGCTAATCAAGGAAGCAATTTATACTATGAAATTGAGCTGAAAAATGGTAGTAAAAATGGTAAATGACCTGATGCCTCCATGTTGAAGGAACAAGATAGAGTGATGGTCAGTAATTGTCACAAGTGAAAGAAATCATCACCTGAGTGACCAACTCCAAATCTTGCCATCAAAAAATGTGGGCCTGGTATACTAGAAGTTTTCTTTTTTTTTTTTTCAACCAAAGTCATCAATTTGACTCGTTAGGTGAATTCTCCTGGAGTTAAACAGGCAATTTTCTAAACCAGTGTGAGAATCCCAAAGATCTGTCTGACAACTGGTAACTCTTGGAATAGAGGCTGCTGTGTACATACGCCATCACCTTCCTAGGGTTGTGTTCATTTAGTGTTTGCTCTGTGGTTCCACTTGGATTCTTTTCACTTTTGAGCTCCTCTCTCCGAAGGTCTGATGCAACTTGGTTTAATTCCAGTTTAGAATGGATCACCAGCCTCAGGAAAGCTGGGCAGGTGTAAAGGAGGCACTACCTGAAACCAACACAGCTCTTCAGAAAACTGGACTGGGATTCGGGCCAAAGCCTTACAGACCCCATAATTTCCCCCAAATGCCTCCTTAACTGAGGCCAAAGTAGTCAGCTGGTAATAAGTCAATGATACCTTCCCGTCAGTCTTTTTTAGTCTTTTTTTCATTTTGCATCTGCAAAATATAATATCTAAATCCTATAAGACCAACAGAAAATTAGTATAGACAATTGTTTTCCATGCCCTGTGTTGATAGTAATATCTACGTACGCCAGATTTATGACAGGGATTGTGATTATGACACACTCATGTCAAAACACCATGTACTGCTGGTCTCACACACCTGTGCTTCACCACGGACCATGCTGTCTATCTGTTGGGACACGTTTCTCCACGGATTTCTTGTGTTTCCACATGGCTTGTTAGTGAGACATTGGCTGTCCTTTTCTGTGGATAAACCATCATGGATAATCGTATAGTGAACAGCCTTGGAAGACAGAGACTGTATCTCCCCCTGGAACAAAGGCTGAGCGTACGTCTGTCCATTGTAAGAAATGGGTGTTCCCAAGTTCAACACACTGCAGTGTCGAGCTGACATCCACTGGGCCCATTCACGTCACCTCCGTGAGTCTGGAGGCCAGAGAAAAGTGACCCAAATATGCGGATATTGATGCGGCTGGCTGTGTCCTGAGTGATAGAGTTCTCTGTGCCTGACCTGAAGTCTTGTGTCTGCTATGAGCATCCATGACAATGTTGCTGTCCACCCTCACAGCTTCCAAGGAAGGAAGAATCTCAGACACTTCCCAGTGCTGGACAGTGCCATGCCTGTAGCAGAATATGCTGGCTTGTTACATGCAGCTGGCCCTTTCCACTTGTGTGACGTGGGATTCTGCTATTGTTCTGCAAGCTAGACATTAGTGTCCTCTGCCATACTGGAGGACTTTACTTAATGTCATTCTCTCTTTTTGTTCTCTCTTCATGGCAATGGCAGAAGTGGTACTGTGGCTCACTACAGAGGCTGAAACAGCACATACTTTGTCATTCTTCAGCAAAACTATAGAATGATTTAGTGCCCCCAAATACATACTTAACGATAGCTCTCATTTGTTCGTAATCCGGATAGCAACTATGTTCTCCGTGCTGCTAATGACCAAGATGAGGTTATCCCAACAAACTTGCATTTCACTGTTTGCGGAAAATCCAAACGACGTTCTTCCAAAATTGTCTCTGAATCTTCAAGTATCTTGTGTCCTTCTCTGACTTTGCTGCCTTATTTTCTCTTCTAAGTCTTGCAGTTGTTGCTTTATCACTGTCCTTGCATTAACTCACATATGACACCGAGCCCCTTATCTTGGTTTTCACAGAGGGTAAGATACACCATAGGAGATCAACGTCCATGTATAAGATGTATTAAAGATTTGAAGGAAGTTAATGCCACATCAAAGACATAGGGTTTAGGAGGTTGTCTTGTCCCTCCTGTTATGGAGTGAACATGTAATGCCCACTCTCTAGTCCAGCGAGTGTGGTGCCTCTTCTCAATCTGTGTCACCCTTACGTTCACACTCTGCTCCTCTCTGGTGTGTTCTGAGCCCCAGGACCCTGAGAGCTGCCACACTAAGGTTCACGTGTCCAATAGGAGGCAAGGCCAGAGGTCAGAGCTTAGTCGAGAGAGGGAAGATGGTCTCTCTCTTGCTCTCTCGCTACCTCACCATCGTCTGGCTGAAGCCACGTTCCTCTACCAAGGACCACAGTCTCTGTCCAGCCCTTGTAGGCAGAGGGTGCCGATGGCTTAGCGCCACTGCTACACCCTCCACCGCCTCACCACCTCTGCTGATTCCCTGCCCAAAGTTCTGAAAATAGTCCCTTCACTAAGCCACCAGTAGTTAATTTTTTGAGTGTATCATCTCTTTCCTTCCAGTAAGACACCTGATACATCCAAGCACTGAAAACGCATTACTTCTAATCCCAGTTTTCCAGGGAAGAAGCTAAAGCCCGAGGGGATGAGTGAATAGCCCAAGCTCACTCAACCCCCAAGGGGAAGATCCAGGATATAATTACGAATGGGTTGTTTCCAAATCCTGCCCTGTTTTTACCACGTCAGACTCCCTCTCCAACGGTGCTCTATAATTCAGCTGACTGGTTTCACTCACAGATATGCTATGATAGCAAGCATGCTCCAAAATACTTTTCTAAACATGGTTCTATTGCTTCTGCAAACTTCTTGATGTTTACAAGTTGAATAACAATGAAGGCTCCATAGGAAGTGTCTGAAGGATATACACGGTTTATACTGAATAAATAAATAAAAGAATAAATAAGTAAATAAGCTTTTTAAAAAACATAGTCTAGATGTCATTCGATTATTTCTTCCCCATAGAGCATTTATTTCTCATCCTGAATGAAGCAGACTCTAAAGGCAGGATTCTACAAAGCTTTCTCAGTTACTAACCAGAATTTAGATCAATAACCCTTTATTCATAATTATCTCTGTCCATCACTTTACTAAGAAAAAAAATGGAGAGACAGGTGTAAGATTTAAAGTAAGAAAAACAAGTACTAGAGTGTCAATACAAGATACCCTTGAGGATTATTGTAGGTTTGCTTTTATTAGAACCTGCCAAGGAAGTCTTGGACCATCCAGAGAAAAACTATCAAGGTTGATTTCAGGAGGAAGAAATTAAGTTTGGTTTCATTAGTTGTTGAGGAACACAGACTTGTTCACTGTTTTCTGCATAACTAGTGAACAAATGGATGTCTTTGCTGGCAGGCTGACAGATACCACAGACGTCTTGTGGAAATTTAAAGCCAGTTCCTTCTGATTTTCTCAATCAGGTTCAGTCTATCCCTCCGTGTATTAATGCCTGAGCTTTTCTCTAGCTCCTAAGCTTATCTTTACTTAAAATAATTTTCTTTTAGAAATTCAGTTGATAACTTGGCCATTTTATAAGACACTTTATTATGTCCCTTTTTGTCCTTTGCATATATATATAGCATGAAAATATTGTTTCCTAACATATTTGGAGGATAAAGCGACTCCCTCTCTTTTGGTGGCAGTGCCAGTTAGATATACATATATACATTCCAATAGATACAAATACCTATGACAATTCACCTGGCTAGAATGATTCAAATAGCATCCCTGGGTTACATAGTCAGTTCCCTAGAGATAAGAGTGACTTTTAGATGTTTGTTTTCAATAAATATGTT
Organism: Physeter macrocephalus; assembly: GCF_002837175.3. Classification (NCBI taxonomy): domain Eukaryota; kingdom Metazoa; phylum Chordata; class Mammalia; order Artiodactyla; family Physeteridae; genus Physeter; species Physeter macrocephalus. Next base: position 6,354,838 of record NC_041220.1, read on the forward strand.
TTTTCAGACATTTTGAGAAAAATAGAATTTTATGGCTAAATAACTGGGTTTTGTTGAGTTTTTTGCCACATCTGACAAGAGGTCTGTAAACCAAAATGTTCAACAATAACAGTAACGAAAGCATGTTCAATAATAAACGGTCAAAAGACACGGTATATACGGGGAACATAAAAAGGTTACTTCAAGTACCATTAAAGAACCATAAAGTATCTGTGCCAAGAGCAGCAGGGCCCAAAGCAAAGAAATTACTGGACTTTTTAAGCACAATCTCAGGAACTCGAGTGAGTCATACCCGGGTCCATCTTGAAGCCCATCTTGCCCTGCCCAGCATATGTTATTGTGACTTCAAGCAGCTAAGCCTTACAGTGGGGCTCAACAAGGTGGAGATGCAGCAGGTCAATGTGACAGGAAGGAAAAGCATTCCTTTCAGAGGAGGACAACCAGCTCTCTCTTTTCCAGGTTTGATGCTCCTAACAGGACTAAAGGTTTCACTGTTCCTTCCAAACAAGTACCCACAGACTGTGCTTAATAACTTCTCTGAGCGTCAGTCATCATCACTGCTTTCCTGTTAGAGCACAAAAGGATCCTTCCCTTTTCTTTCATCCTGTGAGTGGACAGCTATCTGTGTGCCTTTGTACAGGAGAAGGTGAGCAAGAGTGCCTACCGATGTGCATGTGTGTAGAGATATATTTTTGTGCCAGATAGATAGATAGATGATGGATAGATGGATAGATAGGGAGATAGAGAGATAGATGATAGATAGATATGCCCTTCAAAAAATTGAAAATATGAATAGATTTCAATATATTTTCAGAAGCTCTCGTTTTTACACAAGTTTTTTCCCCCAATTAATATGTATAAGCCGTACCAAAAACAGTCCTTCATTTTCACTTTTTTGTTAGTGTCAAATTCATTTTCTACTTCTCAGCTCTCACTTCATCTCTTCCTAGTTATCAGATACATCCTGCAGTTCTTTATTTTTCTCAGGAAATTAAGAACTTTCATATATTTCAAAGTATAAGAATAATCACTGCCATAAAACTGGGAAATGAAGTAAGAGAACGAAACACAGAACATAGCTTTCCTTCAAAAAGTGACATTATGGAATAATCTGTGAAGTATAATTTGTTAAATTATTTCTTTAGATCCCACTGTCACTATAAAAAGAGGTTTACTTCATATTTTACTAGAGCAAACTGTCAGACTATGGTTACCAGTGGGGAAAGATGGGGGGAGGGATATTTAGGGAGTTTGGGATTGACATGTACATGCTGCTATATTTAAAATGAATAACCAAAAAGGACCTACTGTAGAGCACAGGGAACTCTGCTCAATATTATGTAACAACTTAAATGGGAAAAGAATTTGAAAAAGTATAGACACATGTGTATGTATAACTGATTCACTTTGCTGTACACCTGAAACTAACACAACCTTGTTAATCAACTATACTCCAATATAAAATAAAAAGTAAAAATTAAACAAAAAAAAATCAGATTAGGAGATAAAAAATACAATAAAAGAGATTAAGCAAATGAGTGCTAAAAAATAAAAATGTTGGATCAAAAAAAAAAACCAAAACAAAACACTGCCAGAGTATTTCTCAGGATTCCAAAACAATGTTTAAGAAAAGTCTATGGGGTACTTTACATAGACTTGGTATTCAAAAATTGTTTGTTGAATCTTATTGCAAGAATGGAAGAAATAATAAACACAAATACACATGTGATTGAAGTTATGGCTTTTCGTATAGAAAATGAAAGCCCACACAGACATTTTAAACTAACTTAATTGTTCGAATTCCATCTTGAACAAGAATAATATCCTCTGGGATTCAGTATCACTTCAAAAGTTGAAAAGGTTTCTTAGAATTTTAGAAAGGGATCCTTGAGATCAGCTAGTCTATTGCTTCCTTAGGTACTAAAATTTTGGCTCCGTTGAAATCTTACCCAGAGCCATAAACAAAGAAAAATATATCTGACCTATTTGAAGTGGGTTCTGGGGACCTGTAATACTGTCAGATGTAGTCTTCATCACCCTTTCCACAAAACCACCAATATGGAAGTCTCTCAGAAGATTCAAAAAATAAAACAAAGATGAGCAAAACCCTCCAAATTTAAAAGCTCTGTTTGAAACCCACTGGTCTAGACCAGTTTCCTCATATCATGATCTCATAGAAGAAGATACTGACTTGGCAGAATATAAGTCTAAAACCTTAGCTAATTAATATCGAGGTCAGGGCTTCAGGCTCATTTGTTCAGTCCTTTTAATCTTTATTTAACTAACTTTACTTTCATATTTAAATGCCAATCCTCACTTAATACTCATTTTATGGATTCTCATTTGTTTAAAATATATAGTTAACAATATTGTCCACTGAGAATAAGCATCTTTTCTTAATTTTGTTATACTATAATAAGAGCTGACTTTACATAGTAAGAAAGTGCATCAAGGAGTTAAAAGATAAAGTCAGTGGCAACATGAATCACAATCTGGGTACCTATCTTTCATCTTTATCCCTTCCCCTCTCTGACCCTTGATAATAATCTCTCCGGAATAGCTCTCAACCCCTGGACAGCTCCACAATTTCTAAAGAAGACAGTCATCAGGTTGGCAATTTATTTGGAAGTGAGAACAGCCAAGAAAAGACTTTATTCAGATTTCAGTTGTATTATGGAAGGCATGGAGAGAAGAGTGATGAAGACTAGGGGATGCCAATCCTTAGTGATTCCACTTTCTAATCCTCTGACCTCCTTTCATTATGCAATTTCCATCATTACTCTTCATAGCAGTTCTTGTGCTTCTATCTTAGTACTTTTTCCTCCCTTACCTTGTGATCACATAGAGTAAGGAGCCCTTTGATGTTTTCTTCCTCCAATGTCTTATTCGGATTTTTTATTTTCTTTTTGTGGAAGACTTGGTCTGAATAACTTAGTCAACTATTTCCCAAGAAGAGCAAACCAACATTTATCTCTCAATTATTACCCCTTGATGACTGCTCATCAAGGATATCTGCTCCACACACTTATATTCTGTCAAAATTTTTAGTTAGGGTCTTCATGAATGATTGGGGTCATTTATAATTCTAGGAAGAATAGAAAATATTGACATTTTCTGTAAAGAATTTAATGTTGATTGAGTGAAAAGATTGCTGGGATGTGTGAAAAAAAATGAGTAAGACATTTCAGTTTGTTTTGGAACAAACAGGAAGGCTTTTCTGCAGCAATGTTGGCAACTCAGAAATGGAGGCATGAGATTCAAAGGCATATTTTACCCAGGGCAGATGATTGACAAACAAAGGATTCTGAAGTGAGAATACCCTTAATGTACAGGTCTACAGTAGTAAGGCAGGAAGGTGGAATTAAAAAGAAAGTGACAGGCTATGAGTAGGAGGAACTCGAAAGCCAAATATCAAAGAGGAAAATTTAATGGTGACAAGTGTATGAGAAATACTGAAGGAAGGAGGAGACTTTTCAAGTCCATAACCCTATAGACAATGCAGAGCCATTTTTAACAAGGTACAACAGGAGAGCTGTTCCTGGTGTGACTGAATAGAAAAGATCACTGGAGCAGGAAGGCTGAGGCTCTGTGAAGAAATTTTGATTTTTTTTAATGCTAAAATTTTTTCTTAAAAAATCATAATCAGAATTAATATTCTGATAAAATTTCAGATGTCTTCTGGTGATGGTTAAATGTATAGGCCAACTTGACTAGCCACAGTGTCCCAAAGTTAAACATTATTTCTGGGTATCTAGGATGGTGTTTCAGTGGACTCGGTAAAATAAGTTGCCCTTCCCAATAGAAGGGAGTATTAGCCAATCCACTGTGGTCCTGCATAGAACAGACAGCAGAAGAAAAAGGATTTTGCTTTGTTTTTTCCTGCCTCATTAATTTAGCTGGAATACCTCATCTAGCATCTCCAGCCATCAGACTGGGATTTACACCATCAGGTCTCCAGGTCCTGAAGCCTTCAGGTTTGGAGTGACTGAATTACACCACCAGCTCTCCTGGGTTCTAGTTTGCAGATGGTAGATCGTGGAACTTCTCAGCCTTCATAATTGTGTGAGCCAATTCCTCATACTCAAATCAATCAATCAATCAATCATCTCCTACCAGTTCTGTTTCTCCTAGAGCACTTGACTAATATACTTCATATCATAAACCTAATCTTTGAAAGTACTATATTGCTTCAGCAGATTATTGCTCTTTACTACTCAACCATTTTGACATTTAACCAAAATATTTATGTTTTCACCTTCACCTTAGGGATAAATGGTGTACACAAACATCATGCAGGCATCTGGATCATACAGATATTCTTCCCTCAATGGTTAGTTTTTTTCTGAAGTGAGAATACCCTTAATGTACAGGTCTACAGTAGTAAGGCAGGAAGTGCCTTTCTATCAGTGTTTTGCAAAATGAGGTAAATATATAAGAAATGCATACCTCATGTGTGAAAGGCTTGGTAATTTTCATTGGTGGACAGGCTTTATAAAATTTTAATTTTTATTCATTTAATGTATATTAGAAAAAAATGACTGGCACCTCAAATCCATCATTTCGCTGCTTATATATTCATGCTTTTAACTAGAAATACCAAGTCTATTTAAATAAAAATATTAAATAAACAATATTATAGTTCAAGTACAGTTAAACAAAAATCACAAAAGCAGTAAATGACTGAGTTAAGTTTGGAATAGTGAATTACATACTATTGACTCCTAAAAAGTCATTTTTGCTCTGACCTAGATCTGGCCCAAAATTAAAGTCTTCCTGTAATATATGGAGGAAAAAATGTATTTAGTTCCTCAAGAAAAATACATGCCCAGTGTAGATTATGTGGACTATATTATAAAGAAGATGGTTTAGTATATGAATTTTAACCAGCTACCCTTGTGATTCTTCTCTTGTATCTAAAGTTGAAAAATCTCCCTTTCTCTCTCTCTCTCTCTCTCTCTCTCACACACACACACACACACACACACACACACACACACACACACACAAAACAGAAATAGAAGTTTAAAAGCTTCCATGGCAAGAAGAGTAGAAAACTACATCTGGGAGCTGTTATATGTATATAATGCACTTGTCAAGTAACATGTCCAATTTTGAGTAAGGACCAAAGTTAAAAGACAAAATAAATTATCTTACCTCATTTTTAATTCCTTGGAGCAGGAATTTTATTTAACTACATATTACCATACATTTTAGGATAGTGCTTTATCCTTTTCAAACCACTTTATCGTATATTATTTCAGAGAAGAGAGTATAGTGGAAGGATAATGAACTTCGACTTTGAAGCAAGATAGTGACATACTTGGTGAAAATTTGTGAACTGAAATTGTTTAGCCTGTTTCCCCATTAGTTCCAAACAAGAGCTAATAGTAATACCTAATAGTAATACCTCCTTATGAATGTTATTGAGAGATTTAAACATTATAACATGTAAAGTGTCACATACGTTTTGTTGATTATTCTTATATTCATTCGTCCCTTCACTGCTTCATTCAATAAATGCTTATTCAGCACATACAGTGTTCGAGCATTATACTGGTCTTTGGGAATATGTCAGTGAACAATACAGAAAGAAACAATTATTGTCTTTTTGAAGCCTGCATTCTAGTGTGGGGAGAGAGAAAATTAAATATAAATAGATTATCATATTGAAGGATAAAAGATGATAAGTGTTATGGAGATGAGGGGATGAGGAGTGTGAGGGGCACTCTGTCACACTGGTTAATGAGGAAAGGAAACAATAAACAAAACAAAAAGACAACCCACAGAATGGGAGAAAATATTTGCAAATGTGAGACCGATGAGGGATTCTTTGACAAAATATACAAACAGCTCATACAGGTCAATATCAAAAACAAACAAGCAAACAAACAAACAACCCAATCAAAAAATGGGCAGAAGACCTAAATAGACATTTTTCCAAAGACATACTGATGGCCAACAGGCACATGAAAAGATTCTCAACGTCACTAATTATTAGAGAAATGCAAATCAAAACTATAATGTGATATCACCTCACACCAGGCAGAAATGCAATCATCAAAACGTCTACAAACAATAAATACTGGAGATAGTGCGGAGAACAGGGAACCATCCTATACTGTTAGTGGGAATGTAAAGTGGTACAGCCGCTATAAAGAACAGTATGGAGGTTCCTTAAAAAACTAAAAAGAGAGTCACTATATGATCCAGTGATTCCACTCCTGGGCATATATCCAGAGAAAACTGTAATTCAAAAAGAAACATGCACCCCTATGTTCATAGCAGAACTAGTTACAATAGTCAAGACATGGAGGCAACCTAAGTGTCCATCAACAGGTGAATGGATAAAGAAGATGTGGTATATATACACAATGGAATACTACTCAGCCATAAAAAAAGGGAATGAAATAATGCCATTTGCAGCAACATGGATTATCATACTAAGTGGAGTAAGTCAGACAGAGAAAGGCAAATATATGATATCACTTATATGTGGAATCTAAAAAAAAATGATACAAATGAACTTATTTACAAAACAGGAATAGTCTCACAGACATAGAAAACAAACTTTTGGTTACCAAAGGGGGAAGGGGGAGAGGAATAAATTAGGAGTTTGGGATTAGAATATACTCATTACTATACATAAAATAGATAAAAAACAAGGACCTACTGTGTAGCACAGAGAGTTATACTTAGTATCTTGTAATAACCTCTAATGGAAAAGAATCTAGAAAAGAATGTACACATATATATGAATGAAACTGAATATATATATATTCACATATATGTACACATATATATGAATGAAACTGAATCACTTTGCTATACACCTGAAACTAACACAACATTGTAAATCAACTATATTTCAATAAAAATTTTTAAAAAAAGAAATGGCTTCACCAACAACATGAGAATTGAGCAGAAACATCAAAAAGGTGAGAGTAAGCCACGCGGGTTCCATAAGGAGAGTATCTCAGGCAGTAGAAACACGAGAGCGAAGACACGAGGGTTAAGGACATCTGGTCTACCTGCAGGCGATGTGAGAGAGATTTGAAGGGCGGGGCAGGGATCCACGGAGAGCCAGCATGAAGAGTCCTGCCGAAAGGCCATTGTAAGGACCATGGCTTTTACTTTGTATAAGGTGGGAAACTACTGAACAGCCTTGAGCACAAAAGTGATGGGATCTGATTCATATTTTTAAAGGTGGGATGTAGGTAAGGGTGCAAGAAGGGAGACCAATGCAATAACTCAGGTATGAGATGAGGGTGCTTGTACCAGAATGACAGCAGGAAAGGTGGCTCACAAAAAAAGATGAAAATCTGAAAATATTTTAGTAATAGTGCAACATAATTTGCTGACAGATTGTATGTGAAGTATGATAGAAAGCAAGAAAAATAGGAATGTAGAATTCTTCTGTATTTGCAAAGAGACTAGCTAAAATTATTATCAGCTTACAATCCCTACTTAAAAGTGAAGGAAACTCAAATCTAAGTAGATTAAAGAGACTTGGCAATGAAGTACAATTAGTCTGTTGTGCAACCAGAATCCAGGCATCCAGAGGCAAAATATACAAAATCTACATTTCTTTACACTATAACTACATTGCTTCTCAGTGCAATGTTTATGCCATTTAACCTTAAATCATGAGCACTTGCCCAGTCCAAGCATATGAAATCAGAATTTCTGGAAGTCAGCTGAGTAACAACTGTCTTCTGCAGTTTACTGTTTTTTGCGTGAGATAGTGTAAGATTATCAAAGGGTTCGCAGATCTGATAGGAAGCAATTTCACAACTTATAATGCATTTGCTCAATTGCTGAGGCTGAGGAATGACTGTTATGATAAACTGTGAATGAACTAATCCTTTCTGGAATGAAAAGAACAATTCTGGGTGAAAATGCTTTCATTTTTCTCCTCACTTTTTATAAGCTCCTTGGTCATGGGAAGCAAATGAAAAATGCTGTGGAAAAGCTGAGACAACTCTTTTAATTCAGGTGTGTGAATTTTTGTACAAATTGCTCCCTACCCAGCTCCTTCTCCTTGAGAGGGTAAAACTTCTCATTTTATACCAGAAATCAATTTGTCCTAAGAGTCCTTGAATTAAACCTTCATAATAAAAGGAAGTTCAGACATTATTTCATGAGTTTTAGAAGAAATGCAAGCCACACTCTCAGGTCTATGTCAATTGATGTGACAATAAATTCCCAAGAGCCCTTTCCCATGGTGACCTCTGATTGCAGGCAGCATTCAGAGCTGAAGGATGATGACACACCAGTTATAAGCATCCCAGAAGGATATGGGGGTAAGCTGTTGGCAGCAAACTTCGCCCACTTGGTTCAGTTCATGATGAATTGGCTGAACCCACTTCAGGCCTTCTATACTTGAGTTTAGCAGGAAAAATGATACACTGAAGTGAGTTCCAGGAAAACAGCCAGGTCCAAAATTAAAGCAATCCTTTGGACTTATGTCTTATAAGTTAACCAATAGTGTTTTCCTAACCTGGATTTTTCATATACAACCCTTAGATCATAAGGTCTAAATATACCTATAATTATAAGAAAACCTTATACAGCCTCTATAAACACTTATATAACCATGGAACACATACCAAGAAAAAGGAATAATTTGTTTGTGGTGAGAATGAGACAGTGGTAGAAAAGTAATGTTTGGTTTTTATATGGCATTTATGAAGATCTATCATATCAACTTATGGCTATGCCTTGTACACATCTGTTTTGTAGACAATCTAGATGGCTGAAAAGTGAACTAGGATTGCCAAGAATAGAGAAAATGAATATAAAACTTAAAGCTGCTTCTAAAACACTACTGAGGAAAATTAGATTGCCAGATAAACTACAGGATGCTCAGTTCAACTTGAATTTCAGACGGACAATAGATAATTTTTAGTATAAATATGTTGTAAGTATTGCAGTTTTTTAATTTGTTAAATATTGTATTTTTTCGTGTTTAGTATTACATAGCATGTAGTATTACTTATTGCATATTTTAGTATTTAAGTCTGTCTTAAATATTGCACGAAGCATAGTTAAATGAAAAAATTAGTTGATATCTATATGAAATTCAAATTTAACTAAACACACTGTGTTTTTGCCTGCTAAATCTGGCAAACCTAGATAGAAAGAGGGCATTCTGGAGAAACCAGCAAGGTTTTTGGGAGAATACATTTTCCAAGAATTTGGGAAATTGAGTCTCTAATCATCTGTGTGATCTTGAGCTTGTATGAATCTCAGTTTTCAGCTGTCAGTTAAATCCTTTGAACTATTACTGGTTTCAATTTCATGATGTATAAATATTCAAAACTAAAACATCCTGTTATATGAAAACGGTCACTCTGAATTATCAAGCTAAATACCACCAGTGACCACTACTTGAGACTTTATCAGGAACCAGGCAAAGCACTATATTTATAGTGTATTAACCACTTGACCCCTATATAATCTAATAACACAATAACATCGGTGGAATTATGCCCCATTTTACAGGTGAGAAAAAAATCTGTTTCGAAGTGTAAATAGCTTGCGTTGAGAACACGAACCTACTAAGAGGCAGATCCAGGATTTAAACAGAGATGTTGATCACAAGAATGCCCACACTTGGAAACACTGTACTGTCTTCTTTTCAGTGATGCTTAAATCGAATCAGATAACTATTCAGCCTTTTTCATTGCCTTAAATTTATTTTATAAATAGCCAACTTTGGATGTATTTATTTGCATGAAAAACAAAAACAAAGTTAAAGCGATCACTTGTACCATGTGTATACACAGAAAATGTAGATCAACTGCCATTTTGCCAACTTGCCCTGAACTCCCGCAGCCTTTTTCCGTTGGTAGTTTCATTTCCTCAGAGCCCTCACTTCAAAAGAAAATCACCAGCCACTTCACAGAGCCTAAACTAGCTTCAGTTGACTGGGAAAGCATCTGTTGAAAGACCACAGACTCACATTCTGAGTCAATAAAAATACAGCACATGCTGTGGTGGCCAACTATTTTTGCAATGTGGCTGGAGAATGGGAAATGTCAAGTGTATATTAGGAAATGCAATCAAATTAGTCCAGTGATAAAACCATTGATGGTAAAATAAGTGATATGATGCCAAGTCATTGAAGATTGAAAGCAATTTTTATTCAGTCTTCTAAGCGTCATACACAAATGTTGTTTGATGAATTGCCTTGTCTGTAAGATGACAGGCAAAATAAGAAACTATTCCAAAAGTAGCATGCTATCCAAATATAACATAAATTACTTTATAAAGTCATTAAAATGTCAGCACAACTTTATTAAAATATAATGTTATTTTTTAACATGTTATGGCCCTTCCTGGAATGAGAAGAATATTAACTGATGTGTAGCAAATGTAATAAGAAAGAAAATCACATTTGAGGTGAATCTGATCCAATTCTGCTGTAAGTAAAATGGAGATGCAGGGAAGGAGGCCATGAGTTTCCATGAGGAGGAAGACGGATGAGAATGATGCTGCTGCTTGTTGAGAGAGGAAAAGAGGGCTTTTAATTCATTCCCTACCACCACATGGTGCTAGTAACCAAGAACAGAATGGACAAAATGGCCATGCCATCCACCTTGGCCCCTGATTAAGGAAGTCTGACTCCCTTAAAAGAATTTCTAATGTGTCAGGAGTATACGGAAACAACAAGGGGGTGTAAATAACCATGACTGGCTTCTCAGGAATGTGGCTGCTCTGAAGGAAACAGTATGAAGAGTCAACAATAGCAAAACTGCAGCTCTGGCAGCACCAGGGACTTGGACACCAGCCTCATCGGGATGGACGAGAACCATCTCATCTTCATGGGAAACGAGGGAACAAGTAGAACAGGAAGAACAGCAGCAGGGTGTGAGTGGGGTTCCCTGGGAGTCTGCCCCCTAACTGAGCCCCCAGTCCTACGATGAATGGAACTAGAGCAATGGCAAATCGGTCCTTTGGAGCCTGGCTATATAACACTAGGTCTTATCTCAGCCCTAACGCTTTCAGCTTCTGAGGTCTCGAAAAGAACTGACTAATGGGCACCCCTGAATGAATCCTTTCAGTAAATAGAAGAAACCCATGTAGGAATCAATGGTATGTGCTATTTGCCTTCAGGTCTAGAGACCTAAAGTCATAATGCATTTTGATGGGAAAATAACATTCCACAGGCTAAGCCAGCTATTTGACCTGTGTTGTCTGACCTAGCAGTGGACAAAATAGTATGAAAAAAACAAAACAAACACGCAAAAAACTGGCAAAACCCACTAACCACTATGGAATTTCAGTTTAATATCTAAACAAAATTCGGTGCTTCCAGAATTAGACTCTTCTCTCTTTTAAAGCCATAAATGAGACACAAGCTGGGCTTAATTCATAATTAATGACTTTCTTTGGCTCCCATTTCAAAGTTAATTATCTACTTATACTGCTATGTTTTTCATAATTATCTCTAAAAATTATTGGACAGTAGTTGCAGAGAACAGAAATTGCTCCAGCCGATATATACAAGAATTTATTAAAGAAGATTGTCTTGCAAAATTATGAGGAGAAATGAAGAAACAACCTTCAGTCTGAGCTTCCAGAAAGAACTTCCACCATCAGGAAGCCACCCTGTGAATCTGTTACCACAGCTGATCTGCACCAGCAAAACGGACCCCCTGTATCCTGCCTCTCTCCCTGCCTGGTTCCAATCCAAGCCTTAGGAGAGTGTGCATTTGATCGGCATACCTGTCATCAACCACACCGGCGGCAAAGAGATCTGAGAAAAGTATCATCTGCCTTTCTGATCTCAGGCTGATAGTCAGTAGGAATACATGTTGAGCTGAGTAATTCACAAATGTACTGTAACCCCCCAATACTTTTACAAATACAAATGCTTTTATGGCTTGGCAAGTTGCTACATGGGCAAACACAATTACATGCCTATTTTATCTGAAATATAAAGGTGACATTGATTTAAAATGCTTTTTTTTAGATAATTGAACATACAAAGATCTCAGCTAAGAACCTCACTGCCAATTGAATGATCAACTGCTGTGATAAATGTAAGACTTGCTGGAAATAAATTTAAAATATACAACGTATATCATTTTGTACATATATACAGGAAGAGAAAGAAAGAACTTAATCATCTGATAATCTTCATGGAAAAAGAATTGATTGACTCATTCTGTTATTAAAATAGACACGTTCTTAAAGTTATTTAAATACTTCAAGACTAATTCCCAAGTTTGACCTTTCCCATTCTTTCCTGGAAGAAACATAGCAAAACACTTGTAATGAATTTAGAAATATTTTTTCAAATAGGGGTGAGCCTAGATTCTTATGTGGGAAGAATAAAAGAACCATACATGGTATTATGTTGATTGGATACAGTTGTTAGTGTTTTAAACTGAAAATCTATTTTTCTAGAATTTTGTGCATATACTTCACAAAGTTATTAAAATGTCCTACATAAACCTCAATACATATACCAAACTCTTATGAAAGTGAAACAATGTACTCATAACTTAACTTTCTTGTGTTTATTCCATGTGTATATTTTTAGATATTCTCTTAATAATACCAAAAACCTTACCTATTAATTGTATTGTTCCTATTACTTTTAACTTTATCTCAATAAATTATTTCATGAAGCTTTTAAAATTAAGTACAATAGACTATTTGTCTTTGTGGATTTAAGATCTGCTATTTTGACAGGCAGTGCTGTGGAGTTTAACTAAAACTCAAAGGTAACATTAGAGTTGCGCTCAAAAATGTCCCACATTAGCCAGGCAGAAAAAGTGGGAAAACCACATGTAAAAATCATATGAAAATCATAAGCTACGCTGGTACTATAGGATGTGGTGTGCTGGACCACCCGTAGTTCATCATGGCACAAGTATCCAGGGTGTGTAGGGATGTGATGGTGGACCACGCTGGAAAGGCAAACAGGGGGCAGATCGTGGAGGTTTGAATTTGTCCTGCTTACATTTTGAATATTATCATGAAAACAGAGGGAAACATTGAAAACTATTCAGCTGAGGGAAAATGTATCATCAGAGGTGTAAACTAACTAGTTTTGTGCTTTCTAAATATCACTGTTTAGCAGTGATGGAATGATTTCAGAGGTGCTAAGGGGAAAACAAGAACAGCAGCTAATTGATTAGATTGGAAATGATAGGGCTTAAAACTAGGAGAGGAGCAATAAGATGAAGAATGCCAAAATTGAAGAGATACGTAGGAAAAAAAGAGACAGGACTAGTAAATAATTGTATATGGATGACAAAGATAAGGTAAAATCAGTCTCATAAGGTAAAATGAGTCTCAAATTTACACATTGATTGAGTAGATGGGGGGTAATCATTTTGAGATGTCATTAGTAGATCATTCTGCTATCCTCACAGATCAGTTTTTTATCTCTCTCTCAAAAAACAAACAGATACCTTTCTACTAATAATTATTGAATTCTAAAAAGTGGGGTAGAGTGAAGAGACTATAATAATTGGTCCCTATAAAACCCAGGAGTCAACTGGGCTCATACAACCCAAAAAGATCTAGGTAAGTTTTATTTGAACACTTATTCCATTTTCTGTGTAAAGTTTATTCCCATACTGTATATTTTTATAAATTCCTAGACTTCCAATTGCCCCCATGGTCACCATGGACTTCAGCTTTCTGTCTGCAGAATTCCTTTTTTCTTCTATACATCTTGTTTCTAACACCAACTATAGATCAACTAAATTCTGGGCATGGGAGAGGGGAAGGAATATATATATATTTACTATATAAAATATATATATTTAATTACTATGTATATATATCATTACTGAATTTTAGTTATCTTTTATGATTTATATCACAGAAATTTCAAAACTGAATATTCAACATTTCAGTTTTTAAAGGTCTTTCAGTGGCTGAGTCATGTTTCTTGTTCAGTTATTCATTCTGCATCCTTTTCTCCTGCTTTTGTCCCTTCCCTTCCAGGAATATTTCTATTTCTATTTCCAGGAATAGAAACCCAGAAATTAATCCAATTTTCTTGTGGTGAACAAATCAGCTCTCTTCAGCTCATACTCTAAAACCCATGGTCTAATCTCCCTTCCCACATCCAAACACTGGGACGAGATGAGAAATTACAGTCGTCAAGAGGTTAGTTTCTCATACAAGGGCCACATTTCTTCATGTTTATTCTATGATTGGAAATGCATTATGTGGAGCATCTCCTCTTCCAGATATTTCTATTGCTTCATCTTTTGCTTATTTTTTACAACACAAAATACACATGTGGAAATTTGTGTTATACTAGTCAAGTGCTTTTTTAATTTAGCTTTACAAAAAGCTTCAGAGCAAAGAAGGTGAAGAAATAAATAGCTCTTTAAATGTGAACAGTTCTAAACTAAAATGGAAGTTCCACAAGAATAGGAAACTTGTTTTACCCTTGTTCACTGCTGTAGCTCCCGTATCCAGAATTCTGCTTGGCATGTGGCAGAAACTTATATATTTGGATGTTTGAATACATTATACTTAAAAATAGACCTAGCAGCTACTACATCTGATCTCTCCCCCTACAGCTATCTTATAGTTATCTAAAAGGTAAAACCTTTTTCATTATTTATAGTGTTCAAATTTAGTGAATGTATTTTATCATACTGTAGGACTCTCTGGGCATTTCTTGTATGGTAAATACTTATGAATTGAAACAGAGTCTTCTATTTTCCCTGCAGTCATTAGACTACTCAACATGCCTTCTGAGCTTTGCTAGTGTGACCCTGACATGCTCTTCTCTAGAGAACTCTCATTCTTTGTGGCTCGCAGACCAACAGTTCTAGCACTTTTCTCATCCACTTTAAGAGCATCAATATGTTTTCAAGCAAGTCCACAGTTCATGCTTCTTTGTGACCAGGAGAACGTTAAATCAATCCATTGCACTAAGCAGAAGGAAGGTGTAAATAAAATATTTACATAAATAAAATGTCCAAACACAAAATCAGTGAGCTTGCTGCAGCATGGCACTGCCTGCCATCTAACTCATTGACCCACCTACTCTCAAGTTTAATGGTTCGAGTTATTCAGCTTTGTTTACTTGCCGAGGACGGCTGTGAAAAATTGCCACAAACTTAGTGGCTTCAAATAGCAGAAACGTATTTCCCCATCAGTTCTGGAAGCCAGAGGTCTGAAATCAAGGTGTCAGCAGGGCCATTTTCCTTCCGAAGTTTCCAGGGGACAAACTGTTCCTTGCCTCTCTCAGCTTCAAGAAGCTCTAGGCATTTCCATGTCTGTCTCTGTGTTCTCATTGCTTCTTTTCTCTCTCTTTCTTCCTTGTGTCTCTTATAAGGATACTTGTCATTGGATTTAGCGCCTATCCAGATAATCCATGATGCTTTTCTCATATAAAAATCTTTATCTTGATTACACCTGCAAAGACTACCTCATCACTACTCCCAAGATGTAACTTTCAGGGTCCCAGCTCAAGTTTATGAGATTCTGTATGTATATATAAATGCATATACATTTATATGCAGGAAGGTTAGCCTGAGTACCTGATCCAGCATTTTCCAACATCAAACATTCACATGTTAATTTATAAATTATTATAGAGATTACTAAGACAGCACAATAAAATGGTATATTTGTAGATATATTTTATCTACATAAGCTATAAGACATAAGTGGGTGGAATAATAAAATAGTCAGTTTTAAGTTCTCATCTTTGTAAGAGTGTATATAAATGATTAACTGCAGCAATAAGCAAATTATTATATAAAAATTATAACCATTTTATATATAAAAGTGGATGAGGATATTTACATTTGGGAAGATATAAATCATGAAGAAATACTCAGGTTGCAAATTAGAAACTGTCAACTGAGTCATGCTTTAATCGGATTTTTCCTGAAACCAGCCCAGATTTCTCTTAATTTGTATTATCCAATAAAACTCTAAATTATGATTAGCCTACAGAGTAGGCAGTCTCTTTCTCAGTCAGCATTGTTTTTACTGTTAGTCAACTTATTTAAATCAATTTTGAATTGAGGGGAAAACACATCAAATTGAAAGGGAACATATAAAGCACAGCTTCTTTCTTGCAAATGACTGAGATATTAAAAAACCTTCTCTAAGCATGTTATCATTCATTTAAAAGTTTGGACAAAGGTGGAAATGAACATGCTCCTCATTGTATTGTATTATTTCATTTGAACTTAGAAATGGACAAGCTGATGTTTCCACTTTTTTCCTCCAAAATCATCTGGAGGGAGACCATCCTTCTCGACTTCCCAGTGAAAGAGGAAGAGCTCATTTTGATCTTGGATGACCAGGGACTGCTTCAGACATTATCCTGACTTGTTCTGAAGCATCTGTGGCCCTCAGTTCTCTCACCAAAAAAGTAGATGAGATTAAGTGACACCAAAGATGCCTTAAATTATAAGATTCTGTGATATAATTTTTAAACATCACATGCAAGCCTTAAAGGAATAAGGATTACTAATAAAAAGAAATATATCTGCTATTCTTGAGTTATTTGTAATAAATTATTCAAAAGTCATTTCAGTATGATATGTTTGACATTTGGAAATAATAATGACTGAAAATAACTGAGCTATTAATATGTCCAAGACAAAGAACTTAGTACTTTACATAAATTGTCATATTTAATCTTCATAACATTACTAGTAGGTAGAAATGTAATACTTGTACATGTATAAAAATATGTCAGCTTGTGTGTAGGTGTGTGTGTGTGTGTGTGTGTGTGTGTGTGTGTGTGTGTGTAGAAAGAGAGAGAGGGAGAGGGAGAGAGAGAGAAAATCTGAAAATAAAAATAATTTGAACCATGTTTGTTTAATTGCTATATACATCCTTTAGTTCTGGGGAAAACATACACACAAAAGTGGTCAATTGCAAATATCATTGATTCCTACCATGTGTTAAGCCTGGAAGGTGAGAAAATTTTCCCAAGCTTCCTCAACAATTGAAGCAGCGGAGCAGAAAATCAAATGTCGATTTCCCTGGCACAGAAATCAAGTAACTATATTGTTATGCTATACTGCTTTTTACTCAGTTTCAAGATGGTAGGTACTTTACATATACATTTCTGACTGTATTTCCTTTCCTAAATATAAAAACATAAAAAAACTAGTTAAAAAATAAGGTCAATAACAGACTGTAGTATATCTGTAAAGTTTAATTTAGTTTTAAGCCAACACTACAAATATAGGTTAAATCAACAAAAGCTTAATGCCTACTTTAAGTAAGAAATAAGTCCAATAGCTACTGTTCAAGCTGGTGAAATAACCCAGCCTGATCCCAGGAATATCAGATACCTCGTCTAAGTGGACTGTTTTACGGCCTAGGCTTTCTGATTACTTGTCCTCTATATACATTGAATCTAAAAATACGGTTATAGTCTAATTAAGAGCTCTGTCTGCATCCTGGCTGGGAAATAAGCAGGAAGGAGATGCTCACATTTTTTTTTTTTTTTTGAACATGAATGCCAAAAATCTTAGGGTCAAAAATGTTTTTCAGATAGGTCGGTGCCAAATTGTCATTTACAAATGGTCTATCCTGAACCATGTTCTAAACAGAAAATTTACACCTCAAACCAGAAATTGAATTGAAATGTATCATCATATAGAGAAAATATATTAGTCAGAAGCAAAATGTGCTACATTGCAAATGTAAATATGTAACATTTTTCCAGTGAAGATATTAAAAGTTACCTTCAATAACATCCAAAAGGAGTGTGTTGCAGTTATATAGTGGTTGTTTTCTTCTCAACCCCCATCATCACATTGCTCAGGACCGTTTGTTTACAGATGAAATCAAGCCAAAATGAACATCCAGGGTAGACTCAATGGTGTGGAGAGAGGATTTCTGAAAAAGTCATTATGAAGGGTATAAATTAAGAGAAAGAACTGTTCCCATTGTGCCTTAGAGCATTGTTTCTCATCTCTGCACCACTGACATTTTGGTCTGGATAATTCTTTGTTACGGTGGCCTGTCCTGCTCACTGTGGGATGTTTAGCAACATTCTTGCTTCTTCCCACTGGTTGCCAATTCCAATTCCCCACCCCTAGTTGTGACAAACAAAAGTGTCTCCAGACATTGCCAAATATTCCCTGATTGAGAACTTTGCCTAAGAGGAAACGGTTAGTGGCTGATTTTTATGAAAAAGAGCAATATATCTAGGTCTGTTATTGATGGCTGGTTAATGAAACTGGGGATCCGACATCTTACAAAGGTCCTTGCTTCTTTTCCCTTTTGCACTTTTATCCCCAACTCATTTCCTCTGTATATGAGGGAGCCATTAAAGATGTTTCCTGATTTTACGAAAACTAATCTTTTCTTATCCCATGGATTTAAAAATACCAATCTTTGTGCATATATGTATCTTAAATACTCTTTCCACACTGTGGCCACTGTATGTCTTTTCTCATTTTCCCTGATTTGTTTCCCCATGGTGACATGTCAAGTAAATGCTTTGAGGAGCTATCTATGTAAAAGATTTTTTTAATAGTAGGAGGAAATAGAATTATTATAAAACGACATATTGGGCATGGAGATTAAAACAAGCAGACCAGAGTGTTCTATAGAGTCATATAGGTAGCAGATAAAATTAAGGAATACTAGTAATTTGAATATTTTAAAAATCAACTACCTTAATTCATACTATAACTCCAAATTATTTTGAAGAGATCTGACTTTATGTTTGTGGTCAATATAATAGAAAAGAGAAATTTAACTAGGTAGATTTTTTTTCCAGTGCTAATGGGAACATATTTTAAGCACCTTGGGAAACGTCACTACTTTGAAGTAAATAATGTTCCACTAATGGAATAATTTATGAAAGTATCATTTATGATAAAATTAAAAATGACAACATGCAACTCATGATTTAGTGTTAGTAAATTTTTTTAAAAAATGTATACTGACTATAAGCAGTATTATCATTGAATTGTAAAATGTTATAAAAATGTGTGCTATGACATTTTTATCAGTTGTAGAACTCCTAGGTTGACTCCCGCATGTATTTGAGAAAAAGAAAATGTAGAATGATCATTCCTTCCCTAGGAACTCAGATTGAATGTGTCATAAACTAGTTTTCCAATATGTTGCAGAACAAACTAACAAAATTGGACCCTACAGACAACTCTAAAGAGTCAAACCATTTTTCAAGAAGACATATCTCCCTCTTACTGACTGAAAATGAAATTTGGAGCTTACCTAACTTTGAAGGCTCCCTTAGGCGCCTGAGAATTAGATCCAGGCTTACTCACAGTTAGAGCCGTTCCCAGTGGGTTAAGACACCAGAGGTTCACATCAATACACTATTTGAATTTTCTGCCTCAGTTGTGTATGCAGGTTGAGCTTTTATAAATGCAATTTTTAAGTGAGCAATGATACAAAAATCCGAATTTATTCAAGAAGGCTTTAGAGCATGGAAATAAATATTATTTATTTTATGTATTATTTTACTTCAAAATATGCTTTTTTTCTCTTGCTGTATGTGGGTTGTGTTTCTCAACAGATTACCTTATATACCACTTCACAGTGAAATTAAAGCTGTTAGGCTCAATCATTTAGCTGCCCCTATTCGTCTTCCACCATAGAAATAATGCATCGTCACCACATTTTTTCCTTCTCTCAGAAGATATAATTTATGTGTCCCATAGCTTCATCATTTTGCAAGAGCTCCACACACGCTTGCCTCATTCACAAAGAGTGAACACCGATGTGAGCTATGGATTTAGTTAATTACGATGACTCAGTACTGGCTCATCAATGGTAACACACCATATGAATACCAAAAAGATACTAATCAACCTCTTGGACGTAATTCGCATTTTAAGAAAAATCCACACAACACATTATTTTCGAGTGCCCATAGAGTAGTCACTGAGTTATACTATATTTTGACTATAAAATGAATCTCAGTGAAGAGATTTAAAATTAATACAAAATATGTTTTCTAACCACAAGCTATTAAACTGAAATCCATAACAGAAAGATATCTAGAAAGTTCCAAAATGTTTGGAAATTAAAGAACACACTTCTAAATAATCCACGAGTGAATAAAGAAATCCCAAGGAAAATTCAAAAACATTTTGAACTTCATGACAATGAAAATGGACTAGATCACAACTTGCAGGAAACAGCTAGAGCAGAGCTTCGAGGGAAATTTATAATATTAAGTGCTTATATTAGAGGAAAACAGCCTAAAATAAATGATTTTTGCCATACCCACTCTAAGAAGCTGGTAAAAGAAAATCAAACCCAAAATAAGCAGAGGAAGCATGTAACAGACAAAAATCAGTGAAATTCAAAACAAAACAAAAACTAAAACGAGTAGATAAGTATCAAAGAAACCAGCAGTTAGTTTTTTGAAAAGATTAGCAAATGTTCTTGACCTGAGTATAAGTTGAGAAAGATTTTCAAATAATCAGGAAAAGTAAGAAACATAATTCTTTGCCTACACTAGGGCCGTGTAATATTTGGGGGTCATGAATCCCTTTGTTCCAGTTATCAATGCACTGCCTCTCAGCTTCTGATTTGGTCTTCATTGCCTGCTTTGCAAGAATGGAGCTGGACCCTGTACATAGTTCTCCCTTGCCAGATGGCGCAATAGTAAGCTTTGCCAGTAGAGGGTAATGGAGGAAACACTTTCCTGGGTCAGGTGTGCTTGTCTAGGCAAATTCCTTCAGCCCATGCAACTTTCCCAGGAGTTCAGCCCTATAGCATGTGTGGCTTCTGCAGTGTCCAGCAGAGATTTCCTGGCATCCAGCTCAGTGGCTTCCCAAAGGACCGTCACTGTCTCAGCATCTGCCATGAACTGCTGCTTCTAATTACCGTCTTGGAGAATTCTGCAGCAGAGTGCTGTCACTCATGAATGGCTTCCCTAGAACCTAAAGTAACTTCACAGTGGAGTGTCAACAACCTACACAGCATCTTCCAACGGACAGTTTCCCCCAGGATCCCCTTGTACAACTTCACAGTCAGTTTCATGATCCAGTGTCCTCTCCAGCCACGTCTAGACTTCAGCCCTGGCCAAGGATCAAGGGCAGCAAGGAGTCACTTCTTCCTCGGAGCTCTGTCTCAACCCTGGGATTGGTGGACATTTTCTATTTATAGTTTCTTTAGAATTTTATTTACTCCTCACTAGCCAATTCTTTACTGCTCCAATTCCTTCTTAGAGTTAATAATTCTTTATATTTAACTTTCCCCGTTTGATGCATCAGTTGATCTTGTCTCCTGATCGACCCTTGACTGATACACCTTATGCAGCCTGGTGAAGCCAACAGACCCCATTTCATAGCGATGTTTTAAAATGCATTAAAGTACATGGAAAATAGAAAATACATGAAATACGAAAATCAAATAAAAATATTTAAAAATACTTTTTTGCGGTATGGTAATATATGAGCTTCTTAATACTACACCAAAGACATGCTGTAATTTCAAAGTTATGAGATGTTTAAATAATATTTCAAAAAATCTTTGTCAGCTCTAATGTGATAAGAACATAGCTTTAATTTTTGTTGTGATGAGTTGGAAAAAAAACAGCCCTCCTGTGTTTCTCCTTTACTCTCACACTACTACCATACTCAATACATTTCGGACACAAGATGTGTGGGGTTCTCTGTACATCTGAGACCAACTGAGGGCCCTATAATGCAATTAAGTTCTGACACTAACTGGAGTTAATGCAGACCCCACAGGTTAAGGGTTCACTCCTATGAGACTGTTCCCCACTGCAGATACCAGTTGCAAGTAGTGGGTTTCCAAGTTGCCCACAATTTCTGCCTGACGTACTTATAAGGCAGAGGTTCCCATGACCTTCCTCCTTGGATTCACTTGCTAGAACAGCTCACAGAACTCAGGGGAGCACTTACATATGTTTACCAGTCTACTATGTAATAGAGGATATGGATAAAGGATACAGATAAGCAGACAGATGAAGAGATACATAGGGTGAGATCTCAAAGGGTGCTGCGTGTAGGAGCTTCTGTCCCCAGGGACTTGGGGTGACCCAGCCTCCCAGTATGTGGTTATGTTCATCACCTGGAAGCTCTCTGAACACAGACAGTATTGGGATTTTTACAGAGGCTTCATCATGTAAGCATGATCCATCTTAACTCCATTTCCAGCCTCCCTCTTCTCCTTGGAGAATGGGAGTGGAGCTGAAAGTTCCAAGCTTCTAATCACGGCTTGATTTTCTGGGGACCAGCCCCCAGCCAGGAGCCATCCAGGAGCCCAGCCTGAGTCACCTCATTAGAACAAAAAACACTCCTATCACCCAGGAAATTCTAAGAGATTTCAGAGCTCTGTGTCAGGAACTGGGGTCAAAGACCAAATATTAGAACAAAAGATGCCCCTAGTGCTCTTATCACTTAGGAAATTACAAGGGTTTTAGGAGCCCTGGGTCAGGCACTGGGCTTGGAGGCCAATATCGATATAGATTTCCTATATTTCACATGTGACAAAATCACAAGTAATATTAGCACCACTGTGGTGTGTTACCTATATATGTAAGTAAAGAAAATGCTAATTGCTTATTAGAAGTTAATGGTAATTTACATGTATCTTTTTCACATCCGAACTTAAGGACATGAGTTCTGTACACGGTCTCCTTTAGAACTCTTAAGTAGTAATTGTTTCAATCGGCAGTGAGATTTGTGTTTCCAGTAATGATAATTTAAGCCTACGATCATGCCAAAAACAAAAATAAGTTCAGCTAAATATAAAAACCATCTGTGGAAGGGCACTGGACAGTTAATAAGACAGTGAAGGAACATGGGGTAAAAACTGGGAGGAAAAAAGAAACCCATAGAGGTGAGCCCAATAATTGAGACTACATTGCCCTACAATTTTCTGCCAATGATAAAAGAGGTACCAAAACCGACAAGAAACTGACCACAGTTTTTGACTAACCTATGACTCCAGGGGGACAAAGTAGGAGTTCAGGGACTTCTAAGAAAGAGATTAGAGCAAGATACTGAGGCTTAGGGTTGTGACCCTAAGAGATTAAACCTATGAGTAAGGGTGAACAGGAAGCAGAATACCCTATTCCTTTATAGGGAGTAAACCCACATTTAAGTCAACTAAATCCCTGACTGGATTAAATTGGTCAGGAATTGCTAGTGTCTAGCTAATGTAGATGCTGGCGTAAAGCAAAACAAAATCTTCTCTTTGAGGGAAAAAGATCTTTGGTATACTCTAGGTAGCTCTAGAGTTTTTCAAAATCTGCATAACTTAGTCCTTTTACCTCACCAATGAGCAAGGTAAACTGACACTTTCACAAAGACGGGCTACCATTTTGGGCTCTTGAGAAAGTAATGCCTTGAATGGAAAAAGGTAGAGCTTCAACAGAAACTGTGGAATTTCTAAGTATAAGTATTTTCATATTAAATACTCTTGTAATTTCTATTTAAAACAGAGAAATGTCTTGATGGATGATGAAAATTAATACAAGAAGAACTGAAAGAAACATATGCAGGAGGAGATAGTATGTATGGAGTTAGGTAGTCATAGAGGTGAGAACACAGATAAGTACATTTGCAAAAAACACACACACACACATTTTGGAGAAAGAGAGCAGAATAAATGATGTGAACACAGAAATCAAAGCAAGAGACACCATTGCCATGTGTCACCTTTATGATGTGAAACCCAAGCTAAGGTTCAATAAAAGGAAGAGAATTGGTTGATAGAGTGACATGGGATAGGCAAGTAGCAAGGGCAGCAATTTGACAGAAGACGAGTTTAGCAGTAAGATGCTTGAGGGCTTTAATAGGAGTGAGTGAGTGTACATGTAACACACAAAACGTAGAAAGTCCTGCATGTGTCCATCCGGACGGCTGAAGGGACCATCCAGTATCATATTAGAATCATACGGTTTCTCCTACAGTTTGTAAACTTTATCATTATTTAATCACCATTTTATTCATATGAGTTAACTTATCCCTACCATTCTGGCTGACTTCAAAATGTATGAAATAAGAAACATTACCCAATGAAAATAAAGAGCTTTATTTTCAGAAAACTGCACATATACTTCAACGGGTAGAAGAAATACAACACCCTATATAAAATTATAAATTTGATTTCTTTCTGTGATTGAGAGAGAGCTTTCTTCTCTTCTCCCAAAACAGAAAATCAAATTAAATTGAAGAGAATTCAATTCCCACTAGTTTAGATTCCAGTCTCCTATCCATTCAGTGGGCTAATTACAACTTATGATTTCTGTATTCTTCATAAAAAAAAGAAAATGAAGCATCCCTCCTTATCTAACGAAAATGCAAGAAGATATATACAACATCACAAATTTTTAATGAGAATTTGTTGTAACCAGGCCTGTCTTGGCTTATTCTTCAAATAGATACATAAATTTGAATGCCTTTTAAAATTTATTGTGCTATACTCATGGTGCGTCCTTGGCTGATGGAGAACAGGGGCAATGGGTAAAGGTTTCCTCATTTTTTTCCTTCAGGAGACAGTTCACAGATATGTTTCACAAGGCTCCTTAGAAGGAAGATCCTACAGGATTAACACCAGTCACCTCGAGGGTCAACAGCCTGACTGCAATTTTATGTGCCCTTTTTCCTTCCCCATTTAATGTTTCAGTCCCTCAAAACTACTTCCTGGGAGCACACTCCTAAATGAGCTCCTGTCACCAAAACTCCTGTTTTAGAGGAACGTGCGAGTTCACTTTCAGTGGGGATCCTCCGTGACCTGGTCACAGGCTGCCTGGTCAAATCTTCACCAGTTCCCTGAATCACTTTAGTAAATGTTCTACAGTTTGTCCACCTTCCGGGCAGGCTTCGTTTACAGTTCCACCAATGTTTCTGCTTAGATCGTTTACTGTATTCTTTACCTTGGTCCCTTTTATTAAAAAAAATGTAAGTCCCTTTCTCTGCCACTTAAGATTCCCCATTAAAGACACTGGCTCCCTTTACTGATATTGGGTCTGCATCTAACCAGGGGGGTGAACCATCTGGCCGGCTGGCTTCCCACACACCACCCAAGAGCAATGCTCTCCCACCATGCTCACTCAAACTGCATCAGGCTTACCAGGCTGGTTCTACTCCTAAATGATATCCCCTGCTAGGGGCAAACCATAACCTACTCTTGTTCAAAAGAAAAGCAAGAACAAGACTGAAGTCTATTTTTCGGTTTCTTTTCTTTGAAGTCTGTTTTAGTTTCTCTTTCTCTTCCCTCGTCTACCCACAATTTTGACATATCAAATTAAAACGGTGATTAAAATAGTGGTATTTACTTTGAATATCTAAATTTCTAGGTCCCTTCTTAACAGTCACATCTGTTCTTTAAAACCCGAGGCCTCACGATTTTGCCAGGCAAAAATTAAACATGTAACGCATCTGTAACAATTGTGACTTGCAAATCTCTTTTGCATATGTAATCTTATTTGATTCTCCCAACATCATAACCATAAGAGAGACGGTTACAGGCAAGAACATCTCTATTTTACAAATGAAGACATTGAAATTCAGAGAACAGAACTGCATGTGACCACAGTCACCAGGCTGGTAGTAAATATTGAAGACAGGATGTGAACTCAAGTCTTCTGATTTCCTGGTCATATGCTCTCTCCACATACAAAACAGATGACTGTTCAGCTGGTGAAATCCAATGCTATAGTGGGGTACACAATCCAAACTCCCTTCTTCCTCCAAGAAAACGTGGCAAGAAAAAAATTCATCAGTCACCTTCCTCCTGAAGGAGGGGGAGCGTGAAACAGAAATATGGTCAGTTTTGTGAACGATGTTATCATCTTTGTTGATGGTTAAAGGCAGCATTTTAAAATAATCAGAAGTCAGTATCCTCTCCTCAAGAGCTTTGTTTATTGGCGAGTTTCTATGCTACGCTGGAGGTATAACAGATGCCTGGAGTGTCTGTAATGGACTTTGCATACATCAGTGGGCTTTGTGATTAGAATCGCCTGCAGGCCCTCACAGATGACTTTTGTTCCCTCTTTTTTCTTGATACATTTCACTTTCATGGTGAAAACGTTAATAGTGGCACCCCTACCTGGAGCAGGGTTATCATCACTCAGTGTTTGACAAGGCAGAACAATCAAATTATAATTTCTGATAAAAAAAAAGAAAAATAATGCCATTTGCGGCAACATGGATGGACCTAGAGATTATCATACTAAGCGAGGTAAGTCAGACAAAGACATATATCATACGATATCACCTGTATGTGGAATCTTTAAAAATGATACAAATGAACTTATTTACAAAACAGGAATAGTCTCACAGACATAGAAAACAAACTTATGGTTACCGAAGGGAAAGGGGGGGAGGGATAAATTAGGAATTTGGGATTAAAAGATACACACTGCTATATACAGAATAGATAACCAACAAAGACCTACTGAATAGCACAGGAAACTCTACTCAATACCTTGTAATAACCTATAATGGAAGAGAATGTAAAAAAGGAATATATATTTCGTTATACATATTCATATACATATGAATAAGTATATATGAATATATATAACTAAATCACTTTGCTATACACCTGAAAGTAACTCAGCATTGTAAATCAACTATATTTCAATAAGAAAACAAAAAATATATAATCTGCATAGCAGCTACACAGAGCCCCACTACCCTTGCCTGGGAGAATGGGAAGGAAGGGATTTCAGAGACTACCCTACACTCTCATTGGCCTGGAATGAACGCACACAGATGAGTTGGTTTCTAGGGCATCACTGAATAATGTGCATTCAAAGATGAGTGAAATCAAATTGTTTTGTTGTTGTTGTTTTTAATATTTATTTTTGGCTGTGTTGGGTCTTCGTTTCTGTGCGAGGGCTTTCTCTAGTTGTGGCAAGCGGGGGCCACTCTTCATCGCGGTGCGCGGGCCTCTCACTATCGCAGCCTCTCTTGTTGCGGAGCACAGGCTCCAGACGCGCAGGCTCAGTAGTTGTGGCTCACGGGCCTAGTTGCTCCGCAGCATGTGGGATCTTCCCAGACTAGGGCTCGAACCCGTGTCCCCTGCATTGGCAGGCAGATTCTCAACCACTGCGCCACCAGGGAAGCCCTCAAATTGTTTTTTTAAAATCAAGAATTTAGCTTTCATGTAATTCCTCAGCTAGAGGAACATTGCAAAATGGAATTCCTAGTCACCATGAAAAAAATGCAAGACACCTTCTTTTAGTTTCTAAAAATCTGGATGTAATTTAAAACTTTTTGGTTTCTGGTCAGTTTGATTTCACAGGTTGCAAACTAAAAGTCATCTTTAATTTATACACTTAATTCTCCATATCTCAACAGTATAAGACCTATTGATTTATTCTTCAAAATGCCTCAAGACTTTCTATTCTTGCCACCCTTGCATCCTTATTTACCCCTGACAGCTGGCTAGAACAGTGCCACGGAGAAGATAAACATTTAAGAAAGAAAGACTGAACTAATGTTGGAGGTTGTATTTTTTAAAAAACTACATAGTAAGACTAATTGCCAATGGAAAGAATAAAATCTTAGAGAAAATATAGTTTTAGAAGATTAAATTTTTAAATGACATTAACTATAATTGGGAAACACCAGAAAGTGAAATTCTAGAAGGCAGTGGTTTCCAAAACAAACCATATTCATCAGTTCTATGACCCTGTTCTGGTAGATACCTTTCACGAGTACTGTCCCTCTGCCGGTCTTCAGGTCAGCCCATTGTCAAGCACCAGGGAGACAAAGAGGCAGACTGGTGACATACTGGTAACAGGTTGGTGCCAGGCTGGTTGCTGACTTCTTCCTCAGCAGCAAATGCTCTCTGGTGGGCATTAATTTGAGACTCAAAGATCTGCTCACTTTATAAGTCCAGCCACAAGTCTGTTCCCCCAGACATTCTTATCTTTTTCTTCCAATATTGATCATTTCTGACACAATAAATGTTTGTTTGTTTTTTTATCTGACAAGTTTGGAGGTTATCTGTTGTGTCACAATAGATAATTAATACAAGGAGTAAAGAGATTTCCTTATTAATATTGTAACAGGGAAGAAGAACAAATCTGACTCCATATTGGACCTATTTCTTTTATTTTAACCCTTGTGTTCTATTGCTTCTGCTACAAGTTAATTACTAAAAGCCTACAGCTAGAGGCTAAAGCTTAAAGTATACATAATGGCCCATCTCTGGAAACCCTGCCTACCATGCCCTGAGCTTAAGCTAAAATACCTTTGTTTAGCTCACAGGAAACATCCTGACCAGGCCCACCTATGAATGGCTGCAGGAAGGAAGAAATTAACACATCCCCTCCAGAGTCTGGCTAGAACAAGGAAATAGTTGCAACTTATCCCCTTTTTTACTTTACCTCCTCACCTACCCCTCTTTGCTCTATAAAAGAAACTAGTATCCAAACCTGGACAAGACGGTTTTTTGGGACACTAGTCCACCATCTTCTCAGTCTGTTGGCTTTCTGAATAAAGTCACTATTCCTTGATGATAATTCATCTCTCCATTTATTGGCTTATTGTGCAGTGAGCAGTAGGAGGTTGGACTCATCTTCAGTCGCCTTACCTGACCCAACGTAAACCAACATGTCTATTGGAACAGTGGCTATTAGCAGAAAAAAGTTTCCTTCCCTCACAGAGGGAGATATAAATCAAAGGAATAACTAGGTTAAATGTTTATTTTTTTGAGATATAATTGACATAAAACATTATATTAGTTTCAGGTTTACAACATAGTGATTCAATAGGATGAAAATGACCACCACAATAAGTCTAGCTAACATCAACGCCATACAAAATTACAATTTTTTGCTTGTGATGAGAACTTTTAAGATGTACTGTCTTAGCAACTTTCAAATATACAGTATAGTATTATTGAGTATAGTCACCATACAGTACATTACATCCCCAGGACTTATTTTATAACTGGAAGTTTGTACCTTTTGATCTTCTTCACCCACTCTGCACCCCCCCCTCCTCAAAATAAGTTTATGTTGTTGCCATCTATTGAGCTCATGGCTGAATACGATTCTCTAATTTTTTCTTTGAAATGCTTTAAACATCCTTGACTGAATAAATGCTAGTTTCAGTAAATTAGATCCCTTTAGTCAAAACAATTTATGGAGAGATAACCCACACCCTGATACAAGACACAAAGAAATGTAGAAAACAAGGCATGTTCTAACACACTGTCCAACTTTCACACAGCTAGCAAATGTTAGAGGAAAGAATCAATTCTGCAATTGAGAAGAGGCAGGAGGAAGTCACCACTGTTCTTAATCACGTCATTTCTGCAAGTCCGGAGGGCCTTTGTCATTTGTTTCAGATTACACCTGAGTAAAGAAGAGAAATTTCTTTCTTTAACTTTTTTTTTTTCAGTTTCTTGTGCTTATGGAAGCGCCAATTAAACGTCTGAAAAACCTTCACCACAGAAAATAACAAAGACTCCTCAGAGCTGCTCTTGAAAAACAAGAAGAAGGATTGCCTGATTGTGATTTAGTGAAGGAGACTTAAAGGATACGGGCCTCAGCAGGGCAGCTTGGAGAACTGACTGCTCTCTAGTGGGAAAGGACAACTCTGTGTAGTAAGTTAAGAGTTTTCCCTGAAGGATTATTCAGGGAAAAATATGGAATAAACAAACATTTTATATAAAGGGACTTAATGTAGAAAGCACTAAGCAAATAAGAGAAAATAATTTTTTAATTTAATTTTTTTATGGAAGTATAGTTGATTTACAATGCTGTGCCAATCTCTGCTGTACAGCAAAGTGACTCAGTTATACACATAGAGATGTGGTTTTTTTTTATATTCTTTTCCATTATGGTTTATCACAGGATATTGAATATAGTTCCCTGTGCTATACAGTAGGACCTTGTTGTTTATCCATCCTATAATAGTTTGCATCTGCTAGTCCCAAACTTCCAGTCCTTCCCTCCCCACCCCCCTCCCCCTTGGCAATCACAAGTCTGTTCTCTATGTCTGTGAATCTGTTTCTGTTTTGTAGATAAGTTCATTTGTGCCATATTTGCAAATAATGCAACAGACAAGGGCTTAATCTCCAAAATATAAAAACACCTCATACAACTCAACAACAAAAAAGCAAACAACCCAATCAAAAACTGGGCAGAAGATGTTAATAGACATTTCTCCAAAGAAGACATACAGATGGCCAGTAGGCACATGAAAAGCTGCTTAACATCACTAATTATTAGAGAAATGCAAATCAGAACTACAATGAGGTACCACCTCACACAAGTCAGAATGGCCATCATCAAATTGTCTACGAATAACAAATGCTGGAGCGGGTGTGGAGAAAAGGGAACCCTCTTGCACTGTTGGTGGGAATGTAAGTTGGTACACCCACTATGGAAAACAGTGGGGAGGTTCCTCAAAAAACTAAAAATAGAACTATCATATGATCCAGCAACAGCCAAAACATGGAACCAAACTATATGTCTATTGACAGATGAATGGATAAAGAAGATATGGTATATGCAGGGACATGGATGGACCTAGAGACTGTCATACAGAGTGAAGTAAGTCAGAAAGAGAAAAACAAATATCTTGTATTAATGCATACATGTGGAATCTGAAAAAGTTGGTATAGACGATCTTATTTACAAAGTAGAAATAGAGACACAGATGTAGAGAACAAACATATGGATACCGAGGGGGAAAGGGGTGGGTGGGATGAGTTGGGAGATTGGGATTGACTTATATACACTATTGATACTATGTATAAAACAGATAACTAATGAGAACCTACTGTATAGCACAGGGAACCCTATTCAATGCTCTGTGATTACCTAAATGAGAGGGAAATCCAAAAAAGAGGGGACATATGTATACATATAGCTAATTCACTTTTCTGTACAGTATAAACTAACACAATATTGTAAAGCAACTATACTCCAATAAAAATTTTTAAAAAATAAAGAGACGATGTGTGTATGTACTATG
The DNA here is from genome assembly GCF_002837175.3 of Physeter macrocephalus. Classification (NCBI taxonomy): domain Eukaryota; kingdom Metazoa; phylum Chordata; class Mammalia; order Artiodactyla; family Physeteridae; genus Physeter; species Physeter macrocephalus. The sequence continues at coordinate 6,385,749 of NC_041220.1, forward strand.
GAATATTACTCAGCCACAAAGAAGAACAAATTAATGTCATTTGCAGCAACATGGATGCAACTATAGATGATCATCCTAAGTGAAGTAAGTCAGAAAAAGAGACAAATACCATAGAAAAGAATTTTATTCAAGGAGTTAATAATAAAACTTCAGATAAATCACTTAGAAAAGAAAATAATAATGTCAAGTATGACGTTCAGAAATCATTTGTGCCAGTGACATCAGAGAATGGACAACAGTGAAATGGAGCAAGAAATTCTGCACAAACAGATGTGTAACACAAAGTTTCATTTAAACAGTGATTTGTAACTAAAGGATTTCCACATGTTTTCTCCAATTGTATTCTTATAAAAATACTGTGAGTTTGGATAAGCTGGTAGAATTTTATTACAGATGAGAAAAAGTGAGATCCTCTGAGGCTGAGCACCTTGCCTAAGAAAGAATAAATAAGATTTCTTGGTATTAGTCCTTTATTAGGTTTTTTCCTACATTACTTATTATGACACTAAATTCTATTAAATTTCTATTGAAGGGCCTCGTGGAATTATGTCATTTATGACGTTCTTTTCAAAAGTGGAATTTAGAAAGAGAAGAATTTAGAAGAAGTGACTGTCATAAAACCTTCTCTAGGAAACTTTAGGCTGTTCTGCAAAGCTCTGCATTACTTCAGGAAGTCAGAAATGGGTTTTCAGAGACATTTTAGAACAAGACCATTGCTTTCAAATAGTTTAATCTCCCATCAGTTTCTCCACCATGTCCTGCATATCTTCTCCACTCTAGCAGTTAAAAAAGAGGCCCAAAATACAGTAGAAGGGGATATTTTTTAAACAAGAACAGAAAACAAAAACTTCAACGCTAACTTCTCAGAAGAGTGTGACCAAATTCTATACGAACATTTCCAAAGAACATTATACAAAATATTAATCCCTTTTCTTCTTACTAGAATCTTCTTCTTTTTTCTTAAAAATAGACTCATTATTCATTCTAGTTACAAATATGCTTTATAATAGAGTGACTATATCTTTAGATGTGAATTAAACACAGGTGGGTTAATTCATTGTACCGTTGGGTTACCTCTAAGTCTATGCATGTTTCAGTATTAAAAACAGATTTCAGAGTCAGAATAGATTCAGTTCTTGACATTGCTTCGCTAGGGACACCAGTAAGCCCTATCAACTTTTCTTTAGAAAATCTTCTTTCTTCAGATCATTATACAAAACCTACTCCAAAGTAATAATTTTATTAAATTGTACTTTCCTCGTGTTTATATGCTTGAATATGACCATCCTGGATACTACCCTAGGACTTATTCAATATCTTGTCCTTTTACAATTTAATTTTAAGGTAACATCCAGTTTCTTAACCATCCTACTTCAAAAGGGTACATATCCCGCTCAACCAAGAAATTGGTGTACAAGTGTTAATCCTATCTTTGCAAACTCTTGTGTGCAAGAAATGTCACAGTAATCTATTTTTTAATCAAATAAAATAAGGCTCTGAGCCTATCTCTCCCACACTAGTAGGTAATTCAATCCCTGTTCTGAATGCCGTCTCTGCCCACTCACCTCCACAGAATGGAGCAGATGGCCTGGCCTAATTTTTGAAATTTGAAACAAAAACTAGAGATGTACAAAACACAAACACTGCTGTATTAGCATTCCCCAAGCCTAACTTTTCATTTAATAACTGACTCAGTTTATTTGTTTCATGATGCTGGAATCAGAGGCATGCTCAGTTTACTTCAAGTAATATAAAAAAATACACTATTGTATTATTGTAAAAAATACACTAATATATGGTCAATAAAAATCATTTAAAAATAATAAAAGTGCTAGGTTTAATGTATTTTAGTAGATACGAGTAGGTCATTTTGTCATCCTGGAATGTGAGGATATCCATTGGTCCTTATCTATAGGCAGAGATAATCCCATGCCACAGTTTTTCTAATGCTCTGTTTCATCCATTGTCTCCTGGCATACAATCAATCTCTCTCTCTCCCTCTCTCTGTCTCTCTGTCTCGTTCTCTCTCTCATTCAAACTCTCTAAGAAGATGGATCTAATTGAGTCAGTCAGTAATATGGGGTACCACTTCAGTGCAGAGATGTGACAGGTAACCTGACAGACTATTGATACCCTTTGTGTTCACCATGTAAATGACCGACTTTGAACCAGGTACTGATGTTGGGTCCACTCATTCTTGCTCCACAAAGAAAACTGCAGCTTAACAAGTCAGAAATCTCCCATGACTGCTTTGGTTCAAAATGGGTCAAAGAAACTAGAAATTACTTTTAGGCTTCAAAATTGGTCAATGTAAAAACATAACATTACAGAAGTGGAAAAAGCATATTTGAAGATATATTGTATCCTCAGAATGAGTGGCAAAATAGAACCTACTTAAATGGAAAAGGAGAAGAATATGGTATAAAGTAAAATGGACTCATCCTCCAACTTTCCAGGTCCCCTCAGTGTGGAATCTTATGCAAACTTTCCATAAGGAGTTGTGACATTTAATATTTCCAGTTTTATGTTCTCACCTTTAAATTTTATGCATCTTAGGTCCTATTACTAAGACATTCAAACCTTTACTAACCAATCCAAAACCAAAATATAATACAGGATTAATAAATAATTGTGGCTTAATGGGTTAATATTCCCATGTTTATTTTTTTTGAGGAATTCAATGACTTAACCCAAATACTGTAATAACATTACACACTGTAATGGAGATTGAAGACATGCTGTGTTGATGGGAGACCGTTCCAATCACGTAATATCACTTGAGTTGTAGTATTATTACCTTGTGAGTTGTATGGTGATGTTAATAATGATAATGCTCCCACTTTTTTAGTCAATGGTATAAACACCTTCAATATCACCACAATTATGATATAAATCCAATACTAACACTGCATATCACCATAAGATGTTAGCTCTTTCAAAACCCTCATATATTATGTTTCCCAATTTTATTTCACAGGGTTAATAGGAAATAAAATATGCTAAAGCACTAAGCACAGTCTCTGGTACATACGATAAATCAGTATATATTAGAAGACTTGGAATCTGAAAAATCTGAGACTGAAAGTAATGAAGTTAATCTACCAAGCTTATAAAGCTAGACAATGGGAAATCTGAAAGAAGAATCAACGTCTCTAAAACATTTGCTGCACAGTTCTTTCTGCTTTACCATGCTGCATTTCATTAGCCCAAAGCTATTACTTCCTGCCTGACTCCCCCATATATTGCAGGATAGTCCTGGTTTGTTTACTAATACTCCTAATTTTTTGAGTACTAAATGTCTTCCATATTGAGAAAAATGATTGCTTTCAAAAATTATACTTCTATTTATTAAATAGCTTTTATCTTTAACCTAGTCAAAGTGAAGTTTTCAAAATGTTTCATGAAAAGATAAACAAACCAGAAATGCAGCACTTCTATTTTAATAAAGTATTACCCTATGAACTTGCTCTTGCTGAGCATAAACTTTAGAAAAACATAAGCCCAAAGTTCTGACATTAACTTGATACTTGAGGTCAGTTCAATCAATAGATCAATGACCCTTTTACCTATATGCCATGGTATATAAGCAAAAGTTAAAGAAAATAGTAAGAGGAAAAATAAGAGATAATAGAGAGTAAGAAAAGAAGTAATTTCTCTCAAGAGAATATTAAAAAAATATTTTGAACTAAATGAAAACAAAAACACTACTTAATGAAATTTGCTGGTTGCAGCAAACACTTTACCTGGAAGTTTATAATATTAAATGCATATGTTAGAAAATAAGAAAGCTCTAAAAAAAAAAAAAAAAAAAAAAACACTGAGCTTTCCCTTTAGGAAACTAGAGTAATAAGAAGAATTTATCCCTAAATAAGCAGAAGAGAATTTTAAAACAGAGCAGAAATCAATGAAATTGAAAAGAGGAAGGCAATAGATAAAATCAAAATAATCAAAAGCTGATTCTCTGAAGACATCAATAAATTTGACAAAACTCTCACCAGACTAAGACTAAAAAAAACAATAAGACACAAATTACCAATATCAGAAATGAAAGTGTCTCCATTGACTCCATGAATATGAAAAGGAAAATAACAAAATGCTATGAACACCTCTATGCCCACAAATTTGCTCACTTAGATGAAATGGACCGATTCCTTAAAAGGCACAAAGTACCAAACCTCATGCAAGAAGAATGAGCTCTATAGCTATTAAAAATATTGAAGCAATAATTTTTAAATCTTCCAGAAAGGAAAGCAACAGCCCCAGTTGTTTTCACTGGTGTTTTCTACCAAACATTTAAGAAAGAAATGATACACATTCTTACAATTCCTTCCAGAAAATGGAAAGAAGGAAAACTATGTAACTACTTGTAAGAGGCCAGCATTAACCTATGCTAAAATCACATAAAGACATTGCACGAAAAGAAAACTACAGACGAATATTCACTCATGAACACAGACAAAAAGTCTTCCACAAAATTCCTTTTGGTGTACGTTTCTGGTTAGTGTGAACCACAAGGAGACTCTTCCGTCTTTTTGAAGGGCAGAAGGTTAGTGGCTGCCTTTTTATCGCATATGTTAGCTTTGCCGATCTGCTGACTTACCTCACTTGCGTGAAGCAACAGCTAGACCACATGTACGGGTCTGCTTTGTGACAAAGGCCTCTGTAGGATACCCTCGTCATCAAGGACAGAGCAACAGGAAGGCAGGCAAGTTTCAGCCCATCCTTGTGGGTATAAGCTCATGCTCGTGGGGTTCCAGCCTGTTCCTGATTTCTCCCTCCAGTGAACTTTAATTTCCAGCTTCAGCCAAGCTGAGACAGTCTTGGAGGAAATATTTAACTAGTGTCCTCAATGGTGCAAGTCAATTACGTGTGCTATTTATACATTATACATATAAAATACACTACTGGTTCTATTTCTCTGATTGACTCTCTTTGATATAAGCGGTGATCTCTGATCTCAATATGAGGACCAAAGGAATTACCAAAGTTAAAAGGAAATCAAAGTAAGACTCCTTATGAAGTCATTTTTAAATGTTATAAAAATATTTATGTACATATAGACCATTTAGTTTTGGAAGCCAAAGGAAGAAGAAACTTTATATATCAACAGTGTCAAATGCACCATACAGCTCTAAACATTTGATGATATCTCTTGGATTTAGTAATTATAAAATCATTCAGCACCCTAGTTAAAGAAGGTTCAGTAGACATATAAAAGACATACTGTAGTTGGTTTGGGGAATATACAGGATGTGAGAATTTGGGTCTAGCAATTACTGACACCTGTTTCAAGAAAAAATTAGAAAATTTAAGTAGTAACTGAAGGGTATTAAAATTAACTTTTGTTTTATAGACTGGAGAGACTTGTGCATGTATAGGCTGAATGGGGAAAATTAGGTAATATGGAATGTACATGAAAACATGTAGTATAGCAGTATTTCAGTGGAAGGAGGAGAAAATTAAGTCTGGGTATACATGGAGGTTGCCTTTCAACATAATTCATCCTCTGACACTGATGACAAGACATGTCCTAACAAGGGAGAAGAAAAATAAACATCTTCATAGAAGGAAAAGCCTTATCTTCCACCAAAAGTGCATTTGATGCATAAGAAAGATCCTGGTTGGTTTCAGACCTGCTTCAGCACAAGATAAGTCACATTTAGGTTTTTCCCTAAAATTTCACATGTGAAATCAGGCGACAACAAATTCTAAGGTCGGTCTAGAAGAGAGAAGAAATTTGCAATAGGTTAACTACCATGAGGGCAAGGACCAGTCACCCAATTTTCCCTAAACAAGGTTAATTGTATTGACAAGCCAAAGAGCTTCAGGTCTTCTCTTTCTCCTACCCCTTATACCAGGCAGAAGGCAATGTCACCCTCTAAGAACTTTATCCTTGTCTCTGTATAATTTAATCAGCTGACCTTGTTATTCAAAAGATGTGAGAGTCTGTTAAAGGAAATGTATTCATGCTTTGCACTTAAGAGGTACAAAATCACATCTGAAGTTTCCTGGAATATCCTAAGCTGACGGAATATCATCATTCAGTGTTTGGATCGTATAAACGAACCATGAGGCATAGGAGCAGGGCCCAGAGCATTTAGATACTACGTCTGAGGTGCCCTCAAACTGTCCAACACACACATAGACTGAAAAACCAGCCATGAGTTTATCAAAACATTCGTAAGACAATCTGTAACTAGATCTTAATGGTTGCCTGGAGATATTATGGAAATATCACATGTCCAAAAAGCTTGATTTTGCTGATTTCTGCTACTGCTGCTAAAGACCTACTTGCTTCTGGGTACAGTTAATTCGTTTTCCCCTCAGATCTACAGCATTTGGGTTTGTAATATAGGGCTTATTTACATAGATAAAGTATAGCTCAACCTTTACATTAATGAACATACCCAGGAAACAATAACATGCTTTATGTAAAAAAAAAAAAAAAAAAGTAAGCTAAAAATTCACAAACAAACAGGTGAGCCTGGAGTCTGAGGGGTTCAATTACTGCATGAAAAAGTCAGTGGTGCTTTCTTAATGGTAAGATCAAATAGACTATATAAAACTTCTTCAGAAAAAGTAGTTTACAATTAACTCCTGCTCAAAACATGAGATATTTCTATCTAATGAACAAAAGAAAAAAGATAAAACTAACATAAAAGTAAAAATTAAAGTAGTATCTTAACAAAACAGCAAAAATGCCAGACAGATCAATGTTTTCTGCTTCTGTTTTAATTATTAATTAAATAATTGTTTCTGGCCATGTTTCTTGTCAGACGAATAGATAAGTGGACCTTTTGACTTAATTTATTAGGAATACATAAATTCCTAAAAGATATTAAGTTTTTATTCATTCAATAACATTTCCTGAGCCCCTACAATGATTCTGACATTGAAAATGTAGAAATAGGTAAAACACAGAACTCACTGCCCAAACGGGACACCAGAGATACAAACTAGCAGCTAGCAGGTTATGCAATACGGTATATCCAGTCCTATCACCCACACAGCCACCTTCTATGGCACCAGGATGTTATTCCACGCCTCTCTCTCCATAGCACAATCAATTTTGGAGAGAACTGCCTGTCTGAATACTACACTTATTAGTACAGTAACTGGTACATAGCAACAGCTAATAGATGTATATGGAATGAATTAACTCCTGAAACTAGTGGTTCTGAACAGTTCCACAGAGAGTGACATAGGAATTTCCTTGGAAGAAAAAGGGGGAAATTACATGTTCAAAACTGTGGTAGAATAAAAGTTTGAAGACTACATGGGAAACCAACTAATCCAACATGACAAGATGAAAGCGTGACTTGGAAGAAATGGCACCTCTTAGGAAGAAGAGATCGGTGAGGTTCAGATGGCGAGCCAGCTGGTGTGCTGGGCTACGGAGTTCAGCTTCTTCCTATAGACAACAGGCAGTCACTGAATGTGAGAGTGATGCTTACATAAGCAAAGCACATTGTCTATTTGTTTATTATTATGCTATGGGAAAATGGTCAGTATATCTTCACCAAGTTTAGGGGGTACAGTTAGGATGGTCTATGAAAATGTAGACTTTATCCCATACTCAAAATTATGAGAGGAGGGGTACTTTTGAGGGCTTCCCAAATAGAATAGTTTAAAACTGAGTTATGACATGAGTCCCATTATATTCTAATATGGGGAGATATGGCATATCTATCAAGATGTGATAGGGAGGGAGAATTTGCTTCAGATATAAGCCTTAAACTGAAAATCATAAAGACATAGTACCTTAGCAGGTAGTCTAGGTCTTGATCTTCCAACAGCTGGTCCTTGAAGCTAGGTTCAAGATAAGATGTTAAAATAAGATGATCAAATATCATGATTCAGATGAAGGAGGAAAGTATGGGCATGCTCTCACCAGGAAAAGTTCAGAAATAAAGGTTCATATACAAAAGATAGAAAGATGACATAAAGAAGCATTAGCTGAGACTGAAATATGGCATGGAAAGAAAACACAAAAATCACCTTTTATTTATACTTAAAAAAAGAACAACAATCAGCAATGCATAGGGCAATTCTATTCTACTCATGGTTTATTGACTTAGCCCAAAGCATTATTACCTAAATTTTATTATACTACCATTCTTCTTTGACAATAAAATCCTTAGCAGCCGGCTTCCCTGGTGGCGCAGTGGTTGGGAGTCCGCCTGCCGGTGCAGGGGACGCGGGTTCGTGCCCCGGTC
>NC_041220.1:6393974-6426165 GCF_002837175.3 Physeter macrocephalus
CTGTGCTCCGCAACGGGAGGGGCCACAACAGTGAGAGGCGCGCGTACCAAACACACACACACACACCCACAAATCCTTAGCAGACTCCAGGCAAAATGTAAATGTATAATATAAACATATTATAGGAAAGAGCCAATAATCGTTTGATGTTACCATTTCAAAACAAAGGCTAACAGCCACACGTGGCTATTTCAAATTAAATAACATTTAAAATTCAGTTCTTCTGGGCTTCCCTGGTGGCGCAGTGGTTGGGAGTCCGCCTGCCGATGCAGGGGACGCGGGTTCGTGCCCCGGTCCGGGAGGATCCCACATGCCGCGGAGCGGCTGGGCCCGTGAGCCACGGCCGCTGAGCCTGCGCGTCCGGAGCCTGTGCTCCGCAACGGGAGAGGCCACAACAGTGAGAGGCCCGCGTACCGCACACACACACACACACACCCCCACAAATCCTTAGCAGGCTTACAGATGGCACAGTAACAGTGAAAATAGGAAATTGAAAGTCTGAGGTTGGTAGTACAGTGATCACGTAACTACTCTACATGAAATATTTTTTTGTGAAACAGAATGTGCAGTACCCAGCACAAGACAGACCCCAAATGAATGAAGATCAATGAGAGGAAGTAAAACAGATTTCAACGAAACAAAGCAAACTCTCTAATAATGATACATTGGCCTGTAGGTGGGACTGCCTGCTTTCACTCAGGATTTCCCGCAAAGTGAAAATGGTCGCGTGAAAGGTGAATGTCTTCTTGGTGATAATGCTGCAACAGAGAGCTGTGTCCAGCCCTGAGACGGTTCTGTCAGCCCCCGACTCTAGACGTGCAGGGTTTAAATCAATTGTACCAAAATTTTAGGTTAACTGAATATATTTATCCTTCAGTAATTAAGATTATGGGCCAAGTATATATAAACCAATAAAGACATTTATTATGGTATATTTATTTTTTAATGTATTTGTTCATTCATTCACCTAACAAATTATAAAGTTATCTAGATAATTAACAAATGTTAAATTATTTCTACCATGTGAAGTACATAACACCAGGCATGAAAAGATCAAAAGTAATTTCATAGTAGAAAGAAGATACATAAACAAATATCCAAACACAAGTAACATGCAAGTCTTACAAGACAGAAAGAAGAGTGCGCATTTAGTTCGAAAAGAAAATATTTTTGGAGCAGCTGGAATTTGAGCTGCGTCTTAAGGATGTGTATCTTCCAGTGGATCTGGTGGTGAAGCACGTGGGAGGAGAGGCCAGTAAAAGCAGAGGAAGGAGAGAAATAATTTTACTGAACATCAGGTACAAGTTGGAAATAAGGCTGAAATGTCATTCCTATCCAGACAAGAGAGTTATTCTAATTCTGGGCTCATAGGTAGTGGAGTTCTCCTTCAGGCTGGACAGTCCTTTTTGGTTTTTGTTTTTTTGTTTTTCTGGCCACACCACGCGGTTTGTGAGATCTTAGTTCCCTGACCAGGGATTTACCCTGGGCCCTTGGCAGTCACTGCGAGTCCTAACCACTGGAACGCCAGGGAATTACCAGGACAGTGCTTTTTGAAGGTTAAGATGTTTACAAATTGACAGATGAGAAAAGCAGCTTTTTGTTATCTCTTTAGATTCAGGGGAAGAACAGAAAAGCCTGAAGGTCTGACACGAATTGTTATCTTGCCTGCATTATCCCATGTTGTCCTAACCACCTGTGAGTATTCTACTATCCACATTTTACAGAAGACGGAACTGAGGTTCAGAAACGCTAGATCACTCCCTAGGGATACACAGCTGGTATTCGGCTGAGTCAGGATTTGAATTGTCTAATTATCTAACTTAAGATTCAGTTTCTTAAGCACTACTTCATACTTCCAAAAGCAGTAACAGTGAGAATGAAAAGGAGGGTAAAGGTAAGCAAAACATTTCTGAAGGGAATATCCAGAAAACAGCTCTGAATGGTGAGAGGAGGAATTAAGAGAAATTAAGAGAATTAAGAGAAATTAATTAAGAGAAAAGCATACCAAAAATTGGAGAGTCGCTATGCCACCTGACTAAAAACCTTTCAAAGAGAGAAGTGATTTTTTAAATAAACAAACTCTGACTTTTGCTTTTCTATAAACAAAAATGTCTCTAGAGAGACTGGATTTAGCTTAATGAGCGTACACTTCTTATTTAATATTTTTATATGAACCCATTTGTAATACAAACTAGTTCCCAATGGACTGTCCTTATCCAATATCTTAATTAGTTCTCTGCATAGTGAATGTATAATAGAGGCTGACCCTCTCATCTCTGAACTTTAGAGATTCAAACTAAGTATGAAGAATACGACCTGGTGCCTTTGTCAAAAATCTCTCCTAATGGTACAAATGAACCAGTTTGCAAGGCAGAAATAGAGACACAGATGTAGAGAACAAACGTATGGACCCCAAGGGGGGGGGAAATGGCGGGGTGTGGTGGTATGATGAATTGGGAGATTGGGATTGACATGATTTAGCTTAATGAGCGTACACTTCTTATTTAATATTTTTATATGAACCCATTTGTAATACAAACTAGTTCCCAATGGACTGTCCTTATCCAATATCTTAATTAGTTCTCTGCATAGTGAATGTATAATAGAGGCTGACCCTCTCATCTCTGAACTTTAGAGATTCAAACTAAGTATGAAGAATACGACCTGGTGCCTTTGTCAAAAATCTCTCCTAATGGTACAAATGAACCAGTTTGCAAGGCAGAAATAGAGACACAGATGTAGGGAACAAACGTATGGACCCCAAGGGGGGGGAAATGGCGGGGTGTGGTGGTATGATGAATTGGGAGATTGGGATTGACATGTACACACTGATGTCTATAAAATGGATAACTAATAAGAAACTGGTGTATGAAAAAATAAATAGAATAAAATTCAAGAATAAAAAAGAAACTTAAAAACAAAAACCAAATGTACCATACTAATGTTAGATGTTAATAATAGCAGAAATTGGGTGTGGGGTTTATGGAAGTTCTGCATTTTTTTTGTAAATATAAAACTGTTCTAAAAAATAAACTTAAAAAACATCTTAAACTTAAAAAACGTCATAAACTTAAAAAAAAAAAAATCTCTCCTAGGACAGAGTTTATTAGCTGAGGATTCATAGCCAATGCCCTAGCAGCACCCATATTTTCCAGTCATCCATCAGACAAGTTCACAGGGAAAAAGATTAAGTGGAAAGTTGCGAGCTGTTATTTTTCCCCTGGGGCAAGAGACAGAGTAAGAGAACACAGGAATAAAGTAGTTGCATGGAAGATATCTGTAACAAATGTTCCTTCACGAAGTCCTCTCCCTCAACATTTTTCTCCCCTCAAAACCAGATAACACAGCATCTTACTTAAGAACTCAATCATGAAAGGAAGAAGATGTTATGCCGGAACTCAGTACACTTGCAACATTCTATCCCATAGGTTCAAATATTTGTAATATATAGGCACCACACACACACACACCCACACACACATACACATACACTCATGCACAGATTATTGGCATTGTGGTCTCTTCGCACAAGCTCATGAATAGATCTGACACCAGTAGGATCTTATAATAAAACCAAAACTGTTACTTCAGTAGACAGTGAGGACCTCACTAGAGAATAATATAATAATATCAAATATGTTAACTGTTTTGTCAATATAAATGTAAAAAAGAATGCAATACATGCTTATTTTATCAAATGCATAGAATGCAAAAAATCACCAGAAGTCCCAGTACCTGAGAACCTGCTGTTAATAGCTTGGGTCCTTGTTTTTCCTTGTCCTTTAAAAATAAAGACCATGGGGCTTCCCTGGCGGTCCAGTGGTTAAGACTCCGAGCTCCTAATGCAGGGGGCAGGGGTTAAATCCCTAGTTGGGGAACTAAGATCCCACATGGCACAGCCTAAATAAATAAATAGATAGATAGATAAATAAACAATAAAAATAATTATTAAAAGAAATAAAGACCACAACTCTCTGGAAGACCATGAGGGTTTTGCTGATGAACCATGAACATCTTGCCCTCAGGATGAATGAATTATGAGAAATTCCATGAATTTTGCTTTTGCTATGGCAAAGAGCTCCTTGCTATTAATACACTAAGTGAATTACTAAGAAGTACTAAAAGTGAATAGTGGCTAACATTTATTGAGGGCTTTCTGCATGCCAGGCATTGTGCCCGTGACTGTTAACTAATTTTTCTCACAACAACTGGGAGACCGGCACCATCCCTCCTAGTTTACAGGTGCACAGGAGGCTGGGTTGCCACACCTGCCACACAGCTGTGAATCATGGAGCCAGGATTCAAACCCACAGAGTCTAACTCTAGAACCCTTAGCATTGCCTCTCAGTGGTACTGAACCCTTTACACACAAACATAGGAAATGCAGTTTAGAAAATTTAAGTAAAATGTAAAGACTACAGAGTTTAAAAATTTTTTCTGACAGTGTTACTGAGTCCGAACTCGTACTGCTCACTGCATGACGGGCCAATAGATGGAGAGATGAGTTGTTGGGACAAGGAATAGCGACACTATTTGAAAAGCCCACAGACCAAGAGGATGGCGGACTCGTGTCCCAAAGAACCATCTTCCCCGAGTTAGAATTCAGGACCCTTTTATACTAAAAGGGGAGGGCGTAAAGTCAAACACTTCCTGGTTCCCATCAGCCTCTGGAGGAGATGTGTTCATTTCTTCCTCCCTGCAGGCATTCATGGGTGGGCCTGGTCAGGATGTTTCCTGTGACCTAAACAAAGGTATTTTAGCTTAATGCTCATTACCTGGGAAGCAGGGTTTCCAGAGATGGGCCATTATCTATGAATGTTACTGAGTCTAAGCTCGTACTGCAGGCCAATAATAGAGAGACGAGGTGTTGGGGCAAGGAATAGTGACTTTATTTGGAAATCTGGCAAACTGAGATGATGGTGGACTTGTGCCCCCAAAGAACCATCCTGGCCGAGTTAGAATTCAGGCTCCTTTTATAATAAAAGGAGAGGGAGTAAAGTCGAACACTTCCTGGTTCCCATCAGCCTCTAGAGGGGATGTGTTAATTTCTTCCTTCCTGCAGTTATTCACAGGTGGGCCTGGTCAGGGTGTTTCCTTTCCTGTGAGCTAAACAAAGGTATTTTAGCTTAATGATCATTACCTGGGAAGCAGGGTTTCCAGAGATGGGCCATTATGTATAATTTAAGCTTATAGGCAACCTTCCTTCAGTGATTAACTTAGAATACAAAGTTTCTTCCCTATTACAACAGTAAAAGTCAGTGTTACCTTATCATACCAGAGAAAGTATCTTGGTGTCACCAGTGGATTGGCATGGACACTGGATTCACAGACCCAGATTAAAACTGGTCCTGCTATTTTCTAATCATGTGTAGAAAAAGAGACGTGTGGATACTGGGGGGCAAGTGGGCGTGGAGTATTTTTTAGCCGTTCAACAGGCATATTTCTCCTTCCTGGCCCAGAGCAAGGCTACATTTTTCAGCATCCCTCAAGGTTAAGTTTGACCATGTACAAACTTCTCAGCAACAGGACATGCACAGAAGAGAGGGTGTCACAGCAGCGGTGAAGATAGTTAAGGAGAAGCGTGCCTTCTCCACTGTCTTTAACCCAGTCTCGATGTAGTGAGCGGAGAAACCTTGAGAGACACAGTTTGAGGAGAGCAGAGGTATAAAATAGAATAAGCCTGAGCCGTGAATCACTACTTGGAAGAGAGGCCTATAGTTCCATGACTGAACCAAACTTGGGTCTGCTCGCCTGTGCAGAGTAAAGCCAGTCTACTGACACCAGGTTGTGGTGAAGGGTAGCGCAGCGTTTATTGCAGGTGCGAAGCAAGGCGTCCAGGACAGCTAGTGCTGAAAAACCCCAAACTCCCCGATGGGTTTCAGGAAAGCATTTTTAATGGCAGTGTGAGGGAGGGGGTGTGATCAGCTGGTGCACAGTTCTATGATTGGTTGATGGTGAGGTAACAGGGTGGTGTCACAAGGGTTAACATTGTCAATCCTTAGGTGCCAGGAGGTCTGGGGGCTACGTGCCCCCAGATCATCAGGTGGTTAGTTTCTTCCATTTGGTGTGGGTTTTAGCATCTGTAAAACAACTCAGGAATTGGGCATCTGATACTATTATCTAGGTCCTTCAGAGGAGCTACGGCAGAGGGTATACGGGAGGGGTCTGTCCTGGGAAGGCCCCATAGGGTCCTGCTGGGTTACAATTCAGCAGCACTTGTTATGAATTTAGATGCACAAGAAATAAACATTTATTGTAGTTAAGGCATTGCACGTATTGGTTGTTTCTTACAGCAGCCGACATTACCCTAGCTAACACCTCATTTATAAGGTTCTTTATTACAGTCCTGTTAAACAGTATTGCTGGGGTTTCAATTCTAGCTCCACCACACATGCTGTATGATCTTGGAAACTCAGATAAATTCTTTGAGCTTAAATTTCTTCATTTGTTAAAAAGAGAGAGAGAGAGAGTCTCAGACAAGCTATTTATTCATTTCAGTGTCCTCTAATTCAATTATATAAACTTTAGCTTATCCACATTAGCAGCATTTCTAAAGAAAAACAAAACCAAACCCCTGAGCTTTTGATTAAAATCTGGCAGATCAAACGTTCAACGTCCCTTTCACTCTCTCCCACCATCTACAAAAATTACTGAAAAAGAAATTTAAAAAGGTTTAAAAAGATTTTAAACCTTTAAAAAGGTTTCTTTTTAAAAGAAACCATAAAGCCACAAAAATGCAAATTGAATAGAAAAGGAGACAACGATAAAATTTTAATGTCTGAAAAGCAAATGGGTGGGTAACTAACTTGTAAGCCTGCAGTGTGGAAATCAGAGACTCAGCCCACCAACAGTGTGGAATCTCAGGGACCTAGCACCAGCTACCTCTGGAATGGTACCACGGAAAACAGCAGGACTGGTTAAAGCCTCTAGGAACATTCAGATTCTTAAATATCCTTCCTACTCTGTGTGTCTGAATAAAGTCCTCCACCCTACATGGAGGCAGAAGCCCAAAGAGTTATCTTCTAGAGAGATTAAAACAGAGGATCAGGTGGCGCAGTGGTTAAGAATCCACCTGCCGATGCAGGGGACATGGGTTCAAGCCCTGGTCCGGGAAGATACCACATGCTGTGGGGCAACTAAGCCCGTGCGCCACGACTACTGAGCCTGCGCTGTACAGCCCGCGAGCCACAACTACTGAAGCCCACGCACCTAGAGCCCGTGCTCCACAACAAGAGAAGCCACTGCAATGAGAAGCCCGTGCACCGCAACGAAGAGTAGCCCCCACTCGCCGCAACTAGACAAAGCCCGCGCGCAGCAATGAAGACACAACACAGTCAAAAAAATAAATTAAAAAAATTTAAAAAAAGAACAGAGGATTGCAGCACTGGGGACTATCAGCCATAGTTGACAGCAAAATACAAAACGGTTACCAAGTAAACATAGAGACCTCCATGAACTAGATGCCCAGAACTGATACCCAGAATTCTGGCCACCAGGCTTGTACCAGCTCCCACAGCAGATCAGAGATAAGAATATGACCAGACTATTGCCAAAATTCTGCCTCTGTACACTGGGGCTGGATTAAATCTCAGAGACAGAGTTTTGGGTGAAGTAGAAAGAAATAGCTTTATTGCTTTGCCAGGCAAAGGGGTCCACAGTGGGCTAATTCCCTCAAGACTGTGTGTCCCACCCTGAGAGGGTAGTTAGGAGTCTTATAGTGTTCAAGGAGCAGGGAGTGGTCAGCTCATGGACATTCTTCTGATTGGTCGGAGGTGAGGTAATCGGGAGCCAGCATCATTAACCTTCTGGTTCCAACAGGTCTGGGCTCTACTTGCTTGTGGGCAGCACACAGTTAACTTCTTCCACCTGGTGGGGTTTCAGTATCTGCAAAACAGCTCAAAGGACATGGCTCAGAATATTATCTATAGTCCTTGAGGAAGAACTAAAGGTTCTTGACTTTGTTTAATGGCTAAAGTATTATTATTTTGTCTCTCTTGATAGTCGCTTGACTGTTTTCTTTCTGCATTTTCTCACTTCTCTGATTAAATGTATTCTTTGACTACAGTTTTTCTACAGACAAAAGGCAGGCAGAGGACATGGTGGGGGGGTCTATTCTGGGAAGGCCTCGTAGGGTCCTGCTCAGTTACACCATGAGAGCAGCATCTAAAGATAATGAAACTGGGAGATAGTCAATGAACCATCCAGTCTGATTACCTTTTGATGAAAACCCAGTCAATATGCACACAATCGGGCCTCAATCAGCTTTTGACTCTCTCACTCACAGATATAAGCAGAAAATAAAATAGTATCAGATATTTGAAGAAAACCTATAACATATAGAGAACAAAACAAAAACAATTGGAGAAACAGAAACTAAAGAGGAAGAGGGAAATTTCAAATATATATATATGTATATATAATATATAGTACATATATATCATCCTCAAAAAGATGTTATTTAACCACTAAACAAGAAAAATGTGATTTAAAGCAAAAAGTAAGAATTTAGAGAATAAGAAAACAATGCTAGTATTACATTTTGATAGACAAAAAAAATTAAAATTCAACAAAAGATTTGGAAAGAAATATAAAGATTTCTAAGGAAATCTCTCAGAAAGGTAATAAAAAGATAAAGAAAGACAAGGAAATTATGAGAGTGATTTTAAAATAGAATAATATTCCAGAAGTTGCCAAAAATGCATTTCAAGAGTTTCAAAATAAGATAACAGCAAAATGAAGAAATCAATAATGAAATAATGCAAGAAACATTTTCAGAATGACTTCAATTTTCAGATAGACAGGGTTCACTAATGGCCCTGCAAATGGATTAAACTAGAACCAAACCAGTAAACATCATTATAAATCTTCAGAACACTAGACCAAAGTGAAAACCTTTAAAATCTCCAAAAAGGAAAATTTAGGTTTTAGAACAAGATTAAAATTAATAATATAATTAGATATAAGAACAACAATAAGAGCTAGGAGGCAGTGGAACACTATCTTCAAAATCTAGGAAAAAATTATTTCCAAATCAGAATTCTATATTAAGCTAATTTATTAATTGAAAGTAATAGCAGAAAAAAGATTATTTTCAGACATGGAAAATCTCAGTAACACCAGCAAAAATACCTATCACGAAGCCTTTCTCAGGATGCTCCAGGAAGAAATGCTCCATTAAAATGGGGAATTTAAGAAAGAGGAAAGCCTGAAATCCAGGAAACAAAGAAACCAAGAAAAGATAGTGCTACAGAGACTCCCTAGCATGATGTTGAAGGGATGCCTAAAACAATATCTGTGTAGCTGCCTTAAATCAACTATTTCAGATTAGCATAATCAGAGGTGATAAAGCATTCAATTCAATTAAATTCAGTTAAATGAAGTTAAATTCTGTGTAAAAAAACAAGATGGCTAGAAGAAATTTATATTCCAAACATTAAAGAAAGTTAAGTAAACATGGATCTAACATTCATGGGGGTTTCTTCTATTTTATTTTAAATGTCAAACCTGTCTTAATGAGGTTCTACCAATATATGTTTTCTTTAATCCTCATTAAATCTTAGTAATAAAAACATCGGTATTAGGCCTTTCATTTTCAAATCTAAATAATACTAAATCATCCAGCCTCTCTTCAAACTAAATTTATACAGATATTTCATTAGCAAACAATTCTATTAATTAAAAGTATTTTTTTGTAATGGAGTTAAAAACTGCTTTTCTGTAACTTCAAACATACTGCCCTTTTTCTCTGATCTAAATTGTAATTGCTCTTTTATGTGATGACATCAAATACGCAGCTTCCTATCTTATGTTTTCAGATAAGAAATTTGTAATGCCTAGGGATTAAAATTAGCATCTTAATTTAAAATATCTCTTTCAGGTTAACACTAACTTAATTCCAATATTACACAAAAACTTTTCTCTAATATACCTCTGTTCCTTCCCCCATCCCTTGTGCTATTATATCTTTATACATTATAAGCCCAGTAACATAGCTTCATAATTACTGTTTTATGAATCATCTTTTAAATCATATAGGAGATGGAAAGAGTTATAAATGAAAATACGTTTCTACTGCTTTTATATTGACCTATATGGTTGTCTTTAGTGGTGCCCTTTATTTCTTCCTGGGGATTCAAGTTACCACTCACTGTCCCTTCATTTCAGCCTGAAGAACTCCCTTTGCTATTTCTTGTAGGACACGTCTTCTAGCAGCGTGTTTTCTCGGTTGTTGTTTATCTAGGAATGTCTTAATTTCTCCGTTATTGAAAGAGGCTTTTGCTGAAAATAGAATTCTTGGTTGACAGTTTGGTTTTTTCCATCACTTTGAAGTTGCCATCCTTCTACCTTCTGGCCTTCATGAGGAGTCACTTGTTGATCTTATTGAAGATTCCTGGTATGTGATAGTATTTTTTCTGCAATCAAGATTTTCTTGTCTTTGACTTTTGTCAGTTTGACACTGATGTGAATCGGTGTGGATCTCTTTGAGTTTACTTGAAATTTGTTCAGATTCTTGGACATGTAGATTAATGTTTTTCATCACATTTGGGAAGGTTTTGGCCATTATATTTTTCAAATAATGTTTATGTCCCTTTCTCGTCTCTCCTTGTACTATTGTATTATTTTTTGTACCATACAAAAAGAAGTATTATTGTATATTGTACTCCTTGTATTATTTTTTCTATTTATTGATTGTACTTATTTGGGGAGACATAATTGTTATACTTTCCTTTAATTGTTTAGTCATGGTGTCCTTTAGTTCCTTGAACATGTGTGCAATAGCTGCTTCAAAGTCCTTTTCTACTAAGTACAATATCTGGGGCTCCCAAGGGACATCATCTGCAAGGCTGCCTTTTTTCCTATGTATGTAGCATACTTTCCTATCTCACAATGTTTGGTTGAAAACTGGACATTGTAGATACTATATTACAGCAACTGTGATATCAGTTTCTTTGCTCAACACCAAGGCTTATTTTGGTTGCTGTTACTGTTGTTTTTCTTGTTACTGCTTATCTTTTTAATGACTGTCCCTGACTAACTCTATAGATTCTCTATTCCCTGTAGTATGTGGCCACTGAGGTCTTAGCTAGCACTTTTTAAGTTCTTGTTTTTATTGTTAAGCTTAGCTTTCTAGGGTTCAGCCCAAGGTCAGTATAATTGGGTAGTCAGCCAATGATGAGATAGAAGAATTCTTTAAATGCTTGCCGGCATGTCTATCACCCTTTGTCAAGGGAAGCTGTGTGAGAAGGCACGCCTTCAAATTTCAGGCAGCTTACAAGACAGTCTTATCTTCGACTCTCTGTTCGCACGGGGTGTCAAGTTCAGACAGAGGTGAGTGACTGGAACCCTCTCCTTTCCCAGGTCTTTCCTGGGCAAAGCCATGCACAAGTGTAACTTTCTCAATCCCAGGAACATGTTGGAAATTTTCAAAACTCCCTATGGTCATCTAGTTCTCTTGGATTTTTCCTTTAAATTTTTGACCAGGCTCTTGTTTCTCCAGCTGAAATCACAGCCTTTGGCAGCTTTGATGCTGCCAGGAGACTGCTATTATTTTCAGACTGCTATGCCCAAGGGAAAGGGCTTTTTTGCGCTGCACTGAGCTCTGAGTGAAATTAAATAGCCACAGCACATTAGGAATGGATAATTTCCACAAGGCTACTGAGAAAATATTGAGGATGGGGTTTTTAACATAACTCAAAAAAGATCCGTTCTTATCTCTGGATGCAAGGCTGCTGGCTTTCATAAGCTGCCACACCACTAGAACTAGAGGTGGAGAGGTAGTGGGGTAGCTCAAAGTTAAACACTACCAGCTCTGGTGTCTTACAAAGATTCAGTATTTTCTCATGGACAGATGATTTTCAGTTTGGCCAGTGGTTGGGATAATTTTCAGAGTTATGAAATGGCTGATTTTAGTTGTTTTGTCATTTTTTTCATTGTTTCTGTGGGAGAGCAGTTCACCAAGGTCCCCAGAATGCCATTCCAGAAGTCTTTCCTTTATTATGCTCCCATCTCACCCGCAGTTGCCTGTAAAATTTAGTATTCTAAGAATAAAAGTCCAACCTTTTTTCTCACTACTGTATCATCAGAACTATCACAGCACCTTTACACAGAAAGTTCTCAAACAGAGAGATTGAGATAGAAATATAGGTAATATGTAGATTAGTAGAGAAAGGGAAAAATAAAAAATATATGTGTATACGTATGGGCACTTCCAAGCATAAATAATTTCTATAATATACAAGATATTAAGCAGTGATAACTTCTGGAAAATGAAAGTTAGTGGAGGAAAATACATTTGCTTTTACTTTTTATGCCTTTCTACTGCTTGAACTTTTACAGAATCATAAATTATAGCTCTATTTAATATAGATAGGTTGATAAATGGATGGATAGAACTAAATTATCCTCAAAAAATCTTAGAACTTTTACTTTCATGATTATTCTCTGTACAAATTCTTTGTTGATGCTTATCTGAAAATATGGCTTTTACAACTCAATAAAAAATAAAATATGAAAAAAGCAAATTGAGCTATTACATGGAGTATAGTATGACTGATTTTTCTTATTTAAACAGTTAATCTTAATGATGAGGTCCTTTGGGAATTTCAGTAATGAAATATCTGAAAGGGACTCAACTTCTATGCTCTACAAAAAGAGTTATATTTGGTGGTACCAGTGAAATGTACAGAGGATACAGAAAAATGGGGAGGCTTTTACCTAGACCTTAACATTCTAGGTAGATAAAAGGTGTGAAGGCTCAGGTGTGCTTCTCCAGAAGAGCATTTCTCAAAGTGCACCCTGGAGCCCCCAAGACCTTTTGGGAAGTATACAAAGTCAAAACAGTTTTTGTAATAATATTAAGATGTTATTTGCCATTTTCACTCTCATACCCTCTAGAAAAACACAGTGAATTTTTCCAGAGGCTATCTGTCATGCGATATCACAACAGTTTAAATGCAGAAGCATATGTGAAAATCCAGCTCTCTTTTATTAAGCCAGGCATTAAAGAGAGATGTAAAATAACACCACTTTTCTCAATAAATCTTGGTCTGGCAATTATAGCTATTTTTTTAAAAAATTTTATCTATATTAACCTGTTATGGGCTTGCTGATATTTTAAAGTACACTAATTTTTTTGGTTTTAATTTATAATATGGTTAATATAGATAGATATAACTATCATCCATAAAAAGCTCTTTGATATCCTCAAGAATTTTTATTGGTGTAAAGAGGTCCTGAGACCAAAATTTTGAGAATTGCAGCGCTAAATCAGTCAGCCAAAAGACATTATTAATGAAAAAATAAAACCTACAGAAAGAATTTATTTACTTGAATATCTTACCTAATACAAAATTTAAGAGAGAAAGAAATTACACTAATTGAGACACAATCTCAACAGGGTGAAATAGTACAAAATCAAGCATCCACAGCAAAAGAAACTAAAACTAAAGATACTCTGAAATGCTGAAACATGAAATCCTTAATTTTTTAAACTTGTAAGTCTCTAAAAATATTGCAGTAAATACTTTGGATGAACAGTAAGAATCAACAATATTTTAAACGGCAAACTTCAAAATTAATTTTGACAAAACTTAGATATTTCTCCTTCAAGAATGTTAAAATGTTTATTTGAAGATTATCCAGCAGAGAAAAATTCTGAAAGATCATAGAAAATAAAATTACATCAACCCATAAATTGGCAAATGTAATAATATATGTGAGGTATCTTATTGGCTAAGAAAATTAAAATCTATATAATGATTTATAATGATATATCTTCCAATAACATAAATTAGTCAATTAAAAAAAGAAATATGTATGTGTTCATGTGTGCCTGTGATTGTGTGTGTGTCCATATGTGTCGCTTAGTTTTTACTCAGAGGTAGGATGGGGTCTTCAATCTATTTTTTTTTTTTTTTTTTTGTAGTATGCGGGCCTCTCTCTGTTGTGGCCTCTCCCGTTGCGGAGCACAGGCTCCGGACGCGCAGGCCCAGCGGCCACGGCTCACGGGCCCAGCCGCTCCGCGGCACGTGGGATCTTCCCGGACCGGGGCACGAACCCGCGTCCCCTGCATCGGCAGGCGGACGCGCAACCACTGCGCCACCAGGGAAGCCCCTTCAATCTATTTTAAAATTTCATTCAGCTACATTCCTTCCAGCTGGCTTAAAACAAAAGGTCAGGTGAGTGAGGGCACTAAGCTTGTGTTGAGCCTTAAAATCGGCCACACTGAGGGGATCCCAATTGTCTAGTCGGGTCAGGAAGTTTGGTTGTTTTGTTATTTTGGAAAAAAATTATTTCCCTTAGCACAGAAGTAAAGACAACCAAATATTTACCTGAATAGTAATAGTGACCGTTAATTAAAGTAGTCTTCACTCCAAAATGACAGTATGAGTACAGGGCTACATTGAGAATATGTTTTAAATGCTTTGAATTTAAAAAACAATGTTAACCATCAGGTCAAGATGTGTTTCATGTCATAATCAGTGATTCATAAACTTTAATGTGTATAAGAAATTCACATGGATCTTGCTAAAACACAATTTCGTAGGAATTCCACGTTTAACAGAGTCTATATGTACAGTGAGGTAAAAGCCTAGGAATTTACATGTTTGCAGGCATCTGAGCTGACTCTGATACCTGTGAATTAAGTAACACCTTGAGAAAATGTTCCGGTAAAATCTCAGTATTTTAAAACTTTCAAGTTTTAAAACTTTTCACTTAAATTTTGATAAATTGGTTCATAAATGTAATTAATATATTAAATCTATTTAATGTTAAATGCAATCATATTAAGAGACTTGGGATAAGGTACATAAAATGCAGTTAAAAATCATCACAGGGGGGCTTCCCTGGTGGCGCAGTGGTTGAGAGTCTGCCTGCCGATTCAGGGGACACGGGTTCGTGCCCCGGTCGGGGAAGATCCCACATGCCGCGGAGTGGCTGGGCCCGTGAGCCGTGGCCGCTGAGCCTGCGCGTCCGGAGCCTGTGCTCCGCAACGGGAGAGGCCGCGGCAGAGGAAGGCCCGCATACCATAAAAAAAAAAAAAAAAAAAAAAAAAAAATTCTATCAGAATGTTACATGACCTGATGGCCTAATAAAAATAATAACTCTTCAACAAACCTTTAAGTCTTTCTTTTTAGAGCAGTGATTAGTCTTTTGGTCCAAGCTTAACACTTATTTCCTTATTTCCTTTTTAAAATAAGTACTTCACAGTTTATTTCATTTAGACGTTGGCTATTAATTTGATCATTTTGACTGAAACTTGGATCAAGTCAAGACATTTAATCAATATTTCATTGAATATCTACTACATGCAAGATGGGGAACAGGCACAAAGATACTAATTACATGTATTTCAAAACCAAACCTAAATGTATATATCTAACCTGTAGTAGCCTGAGCACGATAACTGCTTTAAAGGAGGCATAAAGACATGAGAACAGAGGAAGAAAATCACTATGTCCGGAAGAAGGCATGGGGAGAAGGCATGGCAAGCTCTGTAGAAGATTGCTCAAAGGAAAATAAATTTGACTTGGACTTTAAAGATTAATTGGGATTTTGGCCAACTGAAATACATAGGGACAGAATGGATTACAGGATCAAATGCATGCAGTCTAGAAACTCTGTCATATTTGTTAAAGGAAGTGTGATGTATAACATCAGTGACATGGAAGCAGGATAAGATGAGGCTGGTCGTGTTGGTTAAGTTCAAATTCTGAATAAGACTTAAAATATGTTTGGAGTTATAATTTGAGTCTATAGAATGTTTAAAGCTGTAAAATTGTTTTAAAAGCAAATCAACAAAGTGGTATGTGTACCTTGGAAATAGTCCTCTGGGGGCAGTGTTGAGAATTAACCTTAATAAGGGAAAAAACTTGATGCAAGGAGGCCATTAGGAGAAAAATGCTTTAATAGGTACCTGAATTAGGACAGTAAGTGGTGAGAAAAAAAAAGAAAATGAGAGAGAAGGGAGAGAGGGAGGGAAGAAAAAGGGAGAGAAGGAGAAAGGGAGCAAGAAAGAAGTATGGAAGGATGGAAGGACGGGAGGGAGGATGGATTTTACAAATACTGGCAAAGTAAAATTAATGTAAATTAAGATATAGTGACTCCTTGTATATAAGAGAGATGAATCAAATATGACTCTAAAGTTTGACTTTCAAACTTCTAACTTAAACTGTAAAGCTAAATTTTAGTGCCTTAAACATCTATTGAACTTATTTTGTTTTCCTTTAAAACTACATGTGACATTAAAATGATATATTCCATTTCTCTACTTGTTGAGATGTGAAGTTACAAATTTCTTGTTAAAACAAAAAAATACCTATTTCATTAGTTTGCTCTCTCTGCGTTAAATACGATTTTGTTTCATTTCCAAATTTTTTTAAGATCCATTGCCATTTCACCTCGCTATCTATTTCAAATATATTTTCAGCATTACTTTAAAAAATATTATAGTTAAAGCTTTTTTTTATGCTGCTAATCATTAGGCAACTATAAGTTGTAAATGACAGCATCCCATATATGACTCAATAGGTGAAAAATTACTAGCACTTTGTATTGCATTTTTTTTCCTATTACCTACCTGATCGTTATTCCTTCTAAGAGAAGCCTAGCACAATTCCCACTGCAGAGGCAGACAATAGGCATATGTGTTTTCTCAGTACTGACCCCTGCCCCCTCCCCTCAACTATGGCTAATTGTGATGTCCCACCTGGCTGGAAAACAAGGACTGAGCCTGATTCCTTCCCTTGGAATGTGAGCTACGTGACTCCAAGACAATACGTTTAGTTAATGGAGAAATCTGGAGCTGGAAGTTTCAGTCCCAAATCAAAGATATAAGAGCAAAACCAGTAAATTACCTGATGAAGCCAGTCAGGGGAGAAAAATTGAGTGAAAAACAGAGGAAATTGGAACAGCCTTAGAGAGAAGGATGGCGTGAATGGCAACATAGCCTGTGAAAGGAAACCAGAGCATTCACCAGGGCTGATGTCTCCCCAGTTCTACCTGAAAGACCCCATTTTCAGAAGTAAACTGCACATACTTTCTGCTTCTTATATCCAAATTGGTCTTCCCAAATCTTTCCACAAATCTCTTCCAACTCTCCATTTCTAAGGCATTAAAATATGCTTCAACCCCATTCTCAGAAGCATGGTAGAGGGTGAGGGGACACACCAGTGTCCCTGGTCACAACTGATGGAAGGGTAAAAGGTGATAACCAAGCTTTTGTGGGTTTTTTTAAATTTTTTTAATTTAATTTTTATTTTGTACTATAGTTGATTTACAATATTGTGTTAGTTTCAGGTATACAGCAAAGTGATTCAGTTATACATACACAAATATCCATTCTTTTTCAGATTCTTTTCCCATATAGGTCATTACAGAATATTGAGTAGAGTTCCCAGTGCTATATAGTAGGTCCTTTTTGGTTATCTATTTTATATATAGTAGTGTGTATATGTTAATCCCCAACTCCTAATTTATCCCTCCCCCACTTCCCCTTTGGTAACCATAAGTTTGTTTTCTATGTCTGTGAGTCTGTTTCTGTTTTGTAAATAAGTTCATTTGTATCATTTTTTTTACATTCCACATATAAGTGATATCATATGATTTTTGTCTTTCTCTGACTTCACTTAGTATGATAATCTCTAGGTCCATCCATGTTGCTGCAAATGGCTATATTTCATTCTTTTTTATGGCTGAGTAATATTCCGTTGTATACATGTACCACCTCTTCTTTATCCATTCATCTGTCAATAGACATTTATGTTGCTTCCATGTCTTGGCTATTGTAAATAGGGCTGAAATGAACATTGGGGTGCATGTATCTTTTCGAATTATGTTTTTCTCTATATATATGCCTAGGAGTAGGATTGCTGGATCATGTGTTAGTTCTATCTTTAGTTTTCATGTTTAAACTAAGTGCATTTACATTACAGATATTATCTATAACCCTTTTCTTATTTATAACACAATTCAGTTCAGAATCTCTATTTGGTTTTCCAAAAGAAAAACAAAGTCCTTCCATGTCCTGTACATACTTGTTCACTCTCGAAGCAGGTTAGCTCTTTCTTATTTGAGCAATAAGACAAAGAAGAACAAAAGACAGATATTTTCCAGACACAGCAGCAGTGTTTTTGAGGTTTAGAATAAAATCAAGAAATATTATGAATCCTATTATAGCCTGAGAAAACAAACCAACATGTCCTCAGTGTGGAGAGCTGGCTGCTTTCAGGTCCCCTTACATCATAAATCGCCCTAGAAAACTATGAGCCTTCCTTTGGGAATTCTGAAAACATTTCTGAAGGACACTTGCATGGTATTACAAAGCAAAGCAATTTTGACTTCAGTGAATCCATAAACTGGGACTATCTCAGTGAGGGAAAAAACTGTAATCAGAGGAGACATTTTAGAAGGCTAATTTTAATTCTACTAATCGTAGAATATTTTTTTAATGACAGGAGATCATTTTGTTAAAACATGGGATAAGAAAATTAAAGTAAAATGTCAGCATCATATAATTATTTTGCTCTGATATTTCTGAACTATAAAAGGAGTATACTGTAACTTCAGTATTTCAAATCCTACTTGAAGACAGGTGAAGTAAATATCTAAGTAATTAAACCACATGTACACAGTCAATAAATATTCGAAGCATACAAATTGTAAGCCCTTATTCCAGTGACTGCCATTTATCAAAAGTTCCATTTATACTTCCTTTGAGCAACTGTCAAGCCGCATAATGAAATCTAACTTGTGCCTAACCACATCTTAACGTTTTACCCAGAACGGTATTATCTAGCTTGAAAGTTTTATCAGGCTTTGGTCAATAATTACATTTTACATTTTCAAAACTTGTAAACTTGCAAAAGATAAAGATTTAAGTTTTTTTTTAAGTGCTACAGATTCTGAAGGTATTAAACAGTTCCAAAATATTTTGGGTACCAACCGTTACCCTGGAGATCAATCAAGATGGTGGAATAACCCATTTTTGATGGGTTTGTTCCCCCACAATCATCCAAAATACATGTGGAAGAACTCTTACTGAAAAGTAACTGGAAACCTGCAGAAAGACTCCTGTACAACCAAGGCTGTAAGCAAGATACACAAAGAATTGCATAGGAAGGGAAGAGAGGCAATCAGGTCAGGACCTGTGCCCCTGGGAAGGGACTCAGAGGAAACTGGAGGATACACAGGCAGAGACCTGCCCTGGGGAGTGAGCGGTTTGAGCCTCAGTGCTCGGGTCTGACACTGGGGAGAGGAGACCCCTTGCTGGTTGGAGGGCTGCTGGGACTAACAGGAAGGCAATGGGAATCCTGAACTCTGCTCATGAGGAGTACATGTTGGCTTTCCCCTGAGGCAGGGCAGAGGGGAGTCTGCACTAGTGGCTGCCAGGTTTCTTGCAACTGCCTCGGCGTACACCCCAGCCCGAGCTGAGCAAATGCGCTGGCCCCGCTCACTCCATGTCACAGGCGGGGACACAACTGGGAAAAGACTCTACCATGGGATACAGAGGTGACTCAGTCCTGGACAGAGCCTGCCTGGGGCAGTGGCAGCCATTCTTGGCTCTTACACAAACTGTGCATTAGAAGCTGCCCAGATCTCTTACAGCTGACACTCTACCACAGCTCACCCCCAATACACACAAAGAGTCCTCACAGGCAGAAGCTGGGGGCAGTGATAGGCTGTGAGGGACAAAGGGGACTTGCACCTGAGGTTACATGTGAGCAGAGCAAGGAAAACAAATACAAGCACCTGCACAGGCAGGGCATCGGAGACAGCTCAAACCTCTGTATGCGGCCGACACAAGCCAAGAGACCTCATGGGCCCCACTTGCTTCAGCATTCTCTCCCTCTGGGGCAAGGAGCCCAGTGCAGGGAGAAGGGAAAACACACACTTAAAGGGAACAGAGCCAGCTTGTGCCTGACCCTCAGGTATTCTACTCCAGCAACTTAGGATCAGTCACCACCCCTAATGAGGCAGGGATGGTCACTGAGCTTAGAGGAAGTCCTGCCTCACACCCAGTTCCAGCTCTAGCCCCTCCATCTCTAGCCCCACCTCCTGGCAAGGGGATAGCTGCCAGCGCACCCAGGGGAAAGATGTGACTGACATCCACATCAAAGCCATACCTCCCACCAAAGGCATTAGGCTCACACAGTCTGCAAAGGCATGCTTCCTCATAAGAACACACCTTAAAGACTGCAGTAGGTAAATGCTTGACCTAACTTCACAGAGGCAGAGAAAATTAAGCACAGTGAAAAGGCAGAAACTGCTCTCAGTTTAAAGAGTAAGGTAAAAAACCTGAAAAAGTAAATAATGAAACAGAAATAAACAATTTACCAGATAAAGAATTTTAAAAATGGTAATAAAAATGTTAACTAAATTAGGGGAAAGAATAGATGTACACAGTGAAAATTTTAACAAGGAACTAGAAAATATGAGAAGACCCAATCAGAAATGAAGAATTCAATAGCTGAAATAAAAAACACACTACAAGAAATGAATTTGCAGATAACATGATACTTTATATAGAAAACCCTAGTCTCCACCCCAAAACTACTAGAACTAATAAATGAATTCAGCAAAGTTGCAGGATGCAAGATAAATATACAGAAATCTGTTGATAAATATACAGAAATTCTTCTCTCTCCTCCTGTTCTCTCTCTCATATATATATATAGGTTCTATTTCTCTGGAGAACACTGACTGTACATTTACCTTGATGGAAATCAGTATTTAAGCAATGTTCAGGTTTACCAAAATCTTCTCTCTTTAGTTCCATGTATTAGGGAAACAAACAGTATCAGATATCTAGTACTGAATGATAGTGTCTCACAGATATACTACGTAAGGATGGTTCTTTTATAGTAGTTTATTTTCCTTTTCTTTTTTTTTTTTGTTAACTGATATTTAATTTATGGATGGGTTTCAGTCTAATTAAGAGGTTATCTAGAACCTTGAGCATTTAGATAGATCATGTGTGCATCTCTACTTATTTTCCTAAATGTACCAGTGAAAATGAGTGAGTTTTGTGCCTGGATTATCTAAATTGTCTGTCTGTATCTACCCACATTAAA
This sequence comes from Physeter macrocephalus, assembly GCF_002837175.3. Lineage (NCBI taxonomy): Eukaryota > Metazoa > Chordata > Mammalia > Artiodactyla > Physeteridae > Physeter > Physeter macrocephalus. The sequence goes on from NC_041220.1 coordinate 6,415,046, forward strand.
AATATAGGCTTAAGGTGGCACATTTCATCCTAGGTAAAGAGATTATTATTCAAAGTCTATTTAAAATAGGAAAAACATGTGCCATTTTTCAGGAAAAAATAATATAGAGAAAGTGTATTGGGGGCAAATGTGAGGAACATAAAATAATGTCACTCAGTTGATTACATCAAACTTATTTCCAGTAAATAAAATTTAATCTAAAATATTAGTCCACACTTATGGCATTACTTTCTTTTTGTGTAGAGATAGAGAATCAAATACATGCTACCATTGTGCGAATTACTATGTGAGACATGGGGTAGGGGAATGAGGAAGAATTCAAATATAAAAAACATCCTTGCCATATTTATCAGAGCTATTATAATTATAAGTACAGAAATCTACCTGAACTAACTCAGTTTTATACAAAAGATTTATTGGCGCATGTAACCAATCTTTTTCAAGGACAGCACAGGATCAAAGGACCTGAAAATTGCCAGGATCCACTCCCTCTGCCTCTTGCCTTTTTCTTCTGCCTGCATTCCCTTTATTCAGTCAATCTGGTATTTTTCCACTGGCTTGGAAACAAGAGCACCAAAAATCTCATTAATAAATGAGATTAAATCTCTTTCATTAAATCTCTTTCTTCTGAAAAAGAACTGAAATGCTTTTTGTCTAATGTTAATTCTAAAAATCTCCAGCAAGGGTTGTTATTGGCACAAATTGGATACAGTTCCATCTTTGGACAAATAATAGCAGTCAGGGAGGTGGAATATCATAATGGAGCCAAACTGGGTCAGGTACCGCATCCTAGACCAATCCCTGTAGACACAGCAGCCTCTGCCAGAATCACATGATTGAAGTGACAACAGTAATAGATCCGAGAACTGAGGGGAAGGAATGTGAGTAGAGCATCATTAGGTGTCTACTACCCTGTCCTCAGAAGTTAAAATAATTGAGTTGGCAGACAGAACTTGCTATTAACTTTCAGACTGAACATCTTAAGCCATCAGTTAGTTTGCTGTTATAAAATTTGTTTTGAACACACCTAAATACATAGTATTTCAGGAATGGGAATAAAGTGAATCATGCCCAGCGTATAGCGACCCATTAGAACTGTGCCCTGAGAATGTGAATTGCCCGTATTCAAGGAAATAATTGCCATTTTCTCAAGACACCTAATTTGACAGCTCACAAAGCTCTACCGCACCTGATGCGTACGATCCTAATTAGGAGAGAACAGCAGAAATCACCATCAAGTAATACATCAGAATTCCTCAAAGAACAGGCTCAAAATGAAAGGTTCTCACGCCACAAAACATGAAGTGTTCATAAATAAAGAAGACCAAAGTAGTGGTACCTAAAGTGGCACAGCCTTCTCCCCTGACTCATGCTTCAGAAAGTAACTCTTTAAAAGGAGCATAGCTTTGCCCGCAGTTTGGAGCTGCTGCCCCCAACATTACTTCCTGTCGATGTCAACTGGCCTCAGGGGCAAGAAGTTTAACCAGCGGTGCGTCCCCAGCTGAGTACCAACATGGTCTGCTGGTGATCAAGTCTGTACACACGGTCCGATTTGGGGTTGAGGCTTTGTTCCGTAGCCCAGGGACAGTGTTCTGCTTGCAACAAATGGCCCAGTCACTAAGGGAGCAAGTATCCAACACTGTGCTCTTGTATCTAAGCTGACAATGCGCCACTTCCAGCTCTTTCAATATGCCTCCCATGAGGAATATTCCTCCCTTACTGAATACTTAAGGCAGGAGTCAGCAATCTCTAGAGGTCATGACCTATGATCATGAGTATAGTATTTCTCATACCACAGTTTTTGCCTTAGACGCATTCATTAACTCTCAAGAAGATCAGAAGCACTCTTGCCTCATGTATTGTGGAAGCTTTAACCATCCCATACCACCTACCAGAGGAAAATCTCCCAGAGGTTAGTAAATGTGAATTATTCATCTTTTCATTATCTAACACAGATCCCACTACATAGTAAGCACTTGACAAAGGTTTGTTGATGAAATAAATACAATCAGCTCTTCACATCCACAGATTGCCCATCTGTGGATTCAACCAACGACAGATTGAAATTATTCAAAAGAGTTCCAGAAAACTCCAGAAAGCAAAACTCGAATTTGCTGCATGTTTACCACTATTTACATGGCATTTACATTGTACTTACAATTACTCACATAGCGTGTACACTGTATTAGATAGTATAAGTAATCTAGAGATGATTTAAAGTGTACAGAAAGATGTTCATAGGTTATATGCAAATACTACACCCTTTTATATAAGGGGCTTGAGCATCCACAGATTTTGGTGTCTGAGGGGGTCCTGAAACCAATCCCCTGAAGATACCAAGGGGCAACTGTAAATTAATGTCACTTCCAACTAGGAAGAAATAACTGGAGGTGCAGGGAATGGCCTTCTATAATCCAGGGGGAACTGTAACCGTCTTTAGGATGAGATGAATGTTGATTGTGTAAAAACATAGTAATGATAGATGTTAATTATGACTCATTCTTTCATTGCCTTGACCATTAACAGAAAACAAACAACAACAAACAAAGAAACAAGAACAAAAAGAAAAACAAGCAGAGGGCTGTTTTAGGAGTCCTGCAAGAGATAACAATGGTTTGGACATAGTGGTAACATCTGAAGGGGTAAAAAGTAGACAAGTTCCGAATATACATTGCAAGTACAAACAACGAGATGTTCTCATGAGCTAGACACGCTGTGTGAGAGAAAACAGAGGAGTACACACACACACACACACACACACACGGATAGACAGAGAGACAGACAGAGAAACAGAGAGATGGAGACAGAGAGAAATGTCAGGGAATGAGACAACATGGAAGCAATCAGCACATTATTTCTACTGAAATCGGGAGACCATGAGGGTAGATAGAGGAAAGAAGCATCTGAGGGTGAGATACAACATTCAGAGAAGGGATTGAAAAGGACCTTCCTGTGAGGTAGGAGAAAATCCAGGTGAAGAAAATAGTTCCATAGGAGAAAATAATACATTTTCTTAAATATTGCATGTAAGTCAAGTTAAACGAGGACTAACAATCAGTCATTGTTTTCGTCACATAGAAGTCATTGGTAACCTTGCCGTGAGTGTTTCAGACAAGACTAAGAAGGAAAGTCTGCTCAAAATGTTTGTTAAAGAGAATGAGAGAAAAGAGGAAGCAATTTTTTAAGCAGTCCTCATGATGGGCTTTGCCGTAAGAGACTGCAGAATAGGGGAGGAAAGGGATGCAGGAGCCAGAGGCAGGAAGGTTACTGGATGTTTGTGTGACAATAAAAACAAGTGAGGTGAGACAGATGACAGATAGAGAAGATCGTGGGGGTAACTGCAGGGGTAAATTTGCAGTGAGTATTCACATGTTTTAGGGAGAGTGCCAGGTGATTTCCTTGTTTTATCTAATTTAATTATTAAAACAACCCCTGAGGTAAATATTGGCACGCTGTTTACAGAGAAGTACATGGATTAGAGAGGGTTGGTTACTCGCCTAAAGGCACACAGCTAGTAAGAGGCAGAGCCAAGAGTTAAACTGAGGACTGTTTTGAAATTCCATAAGCTTGATCTATCATTATCTACACATAATGAAATTTGTCAAGCTACTAAAGTACAGTCATTAATCTTATCTGAACTCAGGGCCATGAGTTTATGCAGCTTTCCAAGTACCCAAGAATTATCTTGGTTCTAAGAGAACCACAGAAAACATTTTTTTTGACAAATCTCAGCTGCATAATCTTCCACAGTCAAGCTGCAGAAAATATGTGCATATAATTATTAGTTATATCGATTAGATATAGTGTTTACTTGTTAATCTCTGTCCAATTTTTCAACCAGAACAGCACAGTAGAGTTACAGAGAACTTAGCCATTTATTTCCCAGAGTCACATATCATTATTGTGGACACCAAGGCAAGAGAGGCTGAATCATTTACCCATGATAAAGGTGGAATTAGAACCAGAGAAAAGAGGGAAAATTCATGGAGAAATTAAAATAAATACTTTTTTTTCTTTTCTCTTTGTTCTCAAAATGTTACATACTCCTATTTTAAAATGACCAACTAATGAGACTGAAATCATATCCTAACCAAATAAGGAAAGTAAAAAGTTGAAGAATCAAAACCTAAGGAAGCTATAAATTAGAAAAACTTGCTTTGACTGTTACAGATGAAAAGTAAGAGTCTAAACTCAACTGTATCTTTTATTTCTGAGGCAGAATGTGTTTAAAAACAAAATTTAACTGAATAAATTTTAAAGTTCTTATTGGCTTTATTCAATGATTCATGAATCAGGCAACATCCCATTTGCAGATAGAAAGATGCTCTAAAAAACTATACAAAATGAAAGACTTTTATGCGCAGAAGGAATCAGGAACAAGGAGCTCCTACTAGCAAATGCGGATTGGTTTTGCAAGGTCACTTTCCTCCAGTGGATGACAGGGGTCTACCAGGCAGACGACCTCACCAGTGCTGACCAGGTGATTCCTGATTGACTGGGTTAACATTCCATTTCTGGGAGAGCTGAAACTGTAATTAAGTAAGTCTCAGTTTGGTGACGTGGAGCTTAGCATAAGTGACTCCATTTGGGGGCCTGTTGTCTTGTTTTTAACAACTACCTTTTATTGATCACACTCAGCTTAACTTAGAAGCGTGATCAAAATTTAAAGCACTAGTGTCCTCCCCAGCTACTGCGCTGATGTTCTCACAGTTTTTGCAGATCCCTTGTGTGGTATTCACAGGTCATGAGACTTTTTGCTGAATCTCTGAGGTGGTCACAGGTCACCACTTTGGGTCCACATTCTTTAAGTCAGTCATTCTCTTCATCCCTTTTCTGAAAGGGATGATGTAGAGACCACTGTTTGGTGGTTAGTGACTTTAAACCTGCGTTTAAAGCTCTTGAGAGAATACAGCTCAGCAGGGAGACTATTAAAATTATCATAAGCAGGGTAATTCCCAAAGTTTGGAGTACATTTCAGAGCCATGGTTCCCAAGAGCCAAGCCAATCAGAATCAAATAGGTTAAAAAAAAAAAAAAAAAAGACCCCATTGAAAGTCACTCTCTTAAGCCAAGTGGTTTGCTCGGTGATCTTATAGAGCTGAGTCTCAGCTTTCCCAGAAGTGTCAATCCAGGGAGAGCAGGTGGTGTTGGTCACAAAGACACCTCATTGCTCAGCTAAAAGATAACCAAGGGCTTTCTTATTACCAAGCACAACTTTGGCCAGAGAGTCTAGAAACTTTGTTGGACAGCTATTGCTGTAGCAGTAGATTCTGCAGTATCTTCAAAGTTAAAGAGGGATTCCTGGTCATAGCCTCATTTGCACTTATTCCTAATCAGGGAAGTAGGGAATCTACCGAACGTAGTGAATCCTGAATCACGAATGCCTCCTGGTTTGTCCCTTCTAACTCAACAGGGGAGCTGACCAATGTGACGTCTCAGTTTGGTTGAGGCAGTTAGGGGCACAGTTGGATAATCTAAGAGGCATTGCCTAGTCATGCATCAGTCATCTGGGCATCCACAGACTCAAGGAGGATAATAACCACCTCAGACGAAGGCAAATCCTGTCCTGGTATAAACCACTCTTTCTAAAATGGCACTGTCATTGAATTTATTTATAAGGATTTTTGCATTTGTTCATTCAAGCCAAGTTTTCAGCACATACAGGAAGTGAATCTCCCAGCCTAAAATTAAAAATTGTTCTAATTTCTTGCAAAGACAGCAGATTACAAAATTACTATTGTAATTGTTTTGGGGTGCCACAAACTCTACCGATATAAGACAGCGAGCTTTATCAATTGTCTAAGTGATAACAAAGAGTTTAGAATATAACATACGCTTAGTTGATAAAGCAGCAGCAGGGTTTGAAGGGATTGACTCCAATTTCGAGAGAAGCTACTGTGGGTAAAATGCTATCAAAGACATTGCATCCTACAGAGAAGTCATTCGTGGAAGAGTCAATCGATGCAGCGGACTTCACTGTCTTATTTTAAGAAACTGTCACAGCCCCCGAAACATCAGCAATCACCACCCTCATCAGTCAGCAGCCACCAGCGTCGAGCTAAGAGTCTCCACCGGCAAAAAGGTTATGACCCACTGAGGGCTCAGAGGATGGTCAACATCTTTCAGCAATAAAATAGTGTTTAATTAAAGTATGTGTACATTTTTTCAGACATAATGCTATTCATACAATAGACTACAGTATAGTGTAAACATAACTTTTATATGCACTGGGAAACCCAAACAATGCATGTGACTTGCTTTATTGCCAGATTCACTTTATTGTAGTGGATAAGGACCAAACCTACAGGGATACTGCAACAGGTTGAAGGTGGGTCCACAACAGCGAACTATTTCGAGTGTGGTGGGACTTGTGACAAAAGGGTGTTCAAGTTAGGAACAACTGGGAAGTGGGGACTAACTATATCATTATAGTAACTACATTGCTAATAGCGCTCAAGTCTTAAGCGAAATGCCATCCTATCCTTTTAGGGTTCTGGACTGGCAAGACGAGAGTGTTACAGGGGCTGGTGCAGAGACCCTGGGAGATTGGGTCTTCTCTTGGTATGAGGCCTTGTATGGCCTCAGGCTTTAATGGATATTGAGGTAATTTGGAGTTTTAGTCATGTCTATCTGAATGTTTCTAGCTTCTGCACTTTTTCTCCTCCCAAGGTCAGAATTAAATGTAGTTCATAGATATTTGGGCACCTCGATTCAATCAAAAGTATTTTGCTGGAATTCTTCCCTTCCCATAACAAGGACAGGTTGTAAGAAACGTAAAAGATCAGCTTCAGGTTGGTCAAAAAATTCTAAAGTGAGTTGTCTATTGGGGGCAAAGCATATTAGCCCTTTTAATTTGGAGAGGATATCTGTACCTAATAGATTAGCTAGGGCTGTGTCACACAGCAAAAAGGAATGCTTTTCAGTGAAAGGTCTCAGTCATTTGCACTGGTTGAGATAGAAACTGCATTTTAGTAGGTACCCCTCGCTATGGAAACTTATCATTCACTTGTGGGTTTTGTGGTCTTGTTAAGAGTGGGGTTTAAAGTAGAAAGCATAGCTCCAATATCTACCAGAATTTGGCTAGGTTTTCCATTAATTTTAGTTTCCCCTTGGTTGTTTGAGGCAATTACTGGAAGCAGTTTACAGGAGAACCCCTCGAAGTCTCGTCAGCTCTGGAAAGGGTACACAGAGGGGCCCTCTTTTGGGGGCAGATAAGGCCTTTGAGGCCAATCTTCGTTCCAATGCCCAGGTGACAACAAATGAGAGACTTATTCCTGAGCAAGTGCTTGATGATGAACCCCTAGGAGGTGCCACTGGAGAAAACCACGTGTTGTTTTAATTTTCTGGCCTTGGAGCCCTTGAAGCTGTAGGGCTAATAACTTGGCAGACTTTTGTCTGTGGTCTTGTTCCAAGGTCCTTTCAAAGTGCTCAGCTATGGTCACAAGTTCCGGCCAGTCCTGTGGCTTCCCACCCTATTTTCTGCCTCCTAATCAATCCACTAATCTCAGGAGATAATCAGTTTACAATAAAACAGCTAGAGAGGTTGAGAAACTTCATTTGTTGTGTGAAACCCAAAATGCCCTAGGAACAGAGCTTCCAGACAGGCTTTGTTGTAAGCACGATTCATCTTTATTTTGTTTGCAGGTTTGAAAAATGGACAAAATAGTGTGGGCGGGAAAGACTCTAGAAATGGCTTTTTAAAGATTGGTTGCTACTTTGCACGCTTTTTCTGGCCTCTAAGGGAATCCTATTGAAGACTGAGGATTGAGGATCTCAAATATCCTCATTGACGTTATGCCATTCTGTCTCCAGCATCTGTTTTGGGGCTTCCCCAGGTCCAGCATGTGCATAAGGTGATAAAGACCTAGCAGCCTGGGGTCCTAGGCCCCAATAAGGATTCTAAATGTTTCAGAAAACTTTTGGGGATCCTCCATGTGTTCAGGTAATTATTTAACTATGGCCCTTAATTTGTTCTTTGACCAAGGAGAGAAAGATACATGAATAGGATGGTCTGCAGCCTCCAGTGGTCTTATTTTAAAAGGTAACTGTTAAATAGTGTCTTCAGAGTGGAAAAGGAATTCAGAGAGAGGATTAGTAGAATGTGAAAACTCAAGTAAAGGAGGAAAGAGGGAAGCAGTAGAAGTCATGTCAATCTTACTGTCTTTCGTTTTAGGTATACCTCTTGTACTTTCAATTTTTCATTAGCCTGTTGCAACAACTCTTTCAACAAAGCTATTTTCGAATCTTGAAGCTTTTTGGAAGCTTCTGAATATGAATTAAAATAGGTATCCCATTCTGTTTGTTTGATTTGGGACCCTTTGCTTTCAAGTGCACTTCTGAAATGAACCATCTTGAACATTCATTGGAATATTCTGCATAATGGTCACTGTAATTCTAGGTTGTCTTTAGTAAGATTTTTATAGATAACTACAACTTCTGGGACCACAGTCCTTAGACACAAAATAAGCAGCTGTGTCAGAAAGTGGTGTGCTCAATTCTTTGAAACTCGATGATCCCAGTTTTTAAGATTTACGTCTCTTGGAGCCAAACTTAATACCTAAGAGGGATGCGTTGCTGGGGTGGGGATTTCGTGGTTTTTACATTGTATATCACTGTACAAGAATTTTCTTGAGGTTGGCACGAGACCTAGAATCAATCTAACCTATCCTGTGACCAACTTATCCTAACACAGGAGGCTTAGAATTAAGAGGTGAGTGCTCTAACATCTTTTTTTTTTAGCATCTTTATTGGAGTATAATTGCTTTACAATGGTGTGTTAGTTTCTGCTGTATAACAAAGTGAATCCGTTATACATATACATATATCTCCATATCTCCTCCCTCTTGCGTCTCCCTCCCTCCCACCCTCCCTATCTCACCCCTCTAGGTGGTCACAAAGCACCGAGCTGATCTCCCTGTGCTATGCGGCTTCTTCCCACTAGCATGGACTTGAGGATATGGGGAGGGGGAAGGGTAAGCTGTGACGAAGTGAGAGAGTGGCCCATGCCACTCTCTCATATATACACTACCAAACGTAGGGTGGAGAGCTCTAACATCTTTTAAGAGCTCCACCTCTGCCCACCAATCTTGGAGTTTTTGGCTTCCAAGATTCCCATTAGCAATAGCATTTACTTCTTGTGTACAATAACAGAAACCAACAGTGATGAAGGAAACAGAGCTGTGGGCACCAGCAGTTACCAAAGAGATGGTACTGTGAACTCTGAGAACTGGCCAAGAGAAGGTTTTAGGTGCACACAACCAGCAGTTCCCAATGTGGAACTGGAGTCTGAACCAGCAGACCTTAACAAATGAACTGCAGACCGAACCACAGGCTAGGGGCTGTGATGGTGCACGGAACCATCAGCTAGCTCAAGCTGATCCCCCCTAAATTGGAAATATAATTAGTTCAGGAGATCAACACAAAGAAAGCAGAGCTCAGAACTAAGAGAACCTTACCCACAGCCCTTGGAAACAGTGAGAAAGAGAGAACTCAAAGGGTTCATGGTTTCCAATGCCTATGTTCCTTGCTGTTCCCAAAGCCATCAGAAGTCACCTTCAGATCCCACTGCTGTCACCAAAATGTTAAAAAATGAAATTCATCTGAGTGAATTTTATTTTTTATTTATTTTTTTTTAATGAATTAATTATTTACTTATTTTTGGCTGTGTTGGGTCTTCGTTGTTGTGCGTGGGCTTTCTCTAGTTGCATCAAGCCGCAGCTATTCTTCATTGGTGGTGCGTGGGCTTCAGTAGTTGTGGCTCTAGAGCGGAGGCTCAGTAGTTGTGGTGTATGGGTTCAGTTGCTCCACAGTATGTGGGATCCTCCCAGACCAGGGATCGAACCCGTGTCCCCAGCATTGGCAGGCAGATTCTTAACCACTGTACCACCAGGGAAGTCCCTGAGTGAAGTTTAAAGATATTGTTGGCTTTATTCAACAACTCATGAATCAAGCAGCAAGCCATCTTGCAGATGAAAAGGAGATTGAAAACCTGTACAAAATGAAAGATTTTTATAGGCAGAAGAGAGCAGGAAAAAGGAGTCATACTAGCAAAAAGTGGATTGGTCATGGCAAGGTGGTCACTTCTTTAGGAGATGGCAGGGGTCTATCAAACAGATCACCTCACTAGTGCTGATCAGGTAGTCTTGATTAAGTGGTTTAAAATTCCCTTTCCAGGAGAGTCAAAACTGTAATTAAGTCTCAGTTTGGTGATGTGGAGCTCAGCATAAGTGACTCCATTTGGAGCCTGTTGTCCTGTCTTTAATACATGTGAGTGATTGAGTGAATCCCCGGAGTTGAACAGACTTAGGTCTAAACCTTCATTGTGTGACTTTGGATATTTTGCCTCCCTAAACTCAATTTCCTCATGTGGAATAATAAGAGAGCTTTTCTCAAAGAGCTGCAGAGAGGATATGAGATCATTCTGATGGAGCACACAGCCTAACCCATACTAAATATTGCATTACGTCAGTTAATTTGATTGCCTCCTGTATTTGATATGTGTTTCTTTTTCTTGAACACCACTGCAGTTTAAAATGGATTCTGGTCTTCCTTGGTGCGTTTTAAAATTAAAGGAGGTATAAATGAATATCTGAATAATGGTTCAGAAAAATTAAAATGTTGAGAGAATTTGACACAGCAAAGACTATGTTTAAATCCACATGGTCTTATTCCTTTATATCTAGTAATATTTCCTTTGCTATTAGTACTTCTGTGATTTTTAGAACTAAAACACATTTAAGTATAACTAAACATATTCAGAAACATTATTAATACAGGCTAATTTTTTCCCCTCCCGGAATAGTGCTTTAAAAAAGCAAAACTCAACATGCAAAGTGGAAATAACCTGGGCTTTGAAGCCAGACAGACACGGGCTTCCCTCTCAGCTCCACCAGCATATAATGGTTTAGTACGTGGTTTTGGGATTGGTTAGCCTTGCGTTTGTGTGTGAACCAAATTCACTCCATACACTCCATTTTCATCATTTTTTTTTTTTTTTTTTTTTTTGCGGTACGCGGGCCTCCCTCTGCTGTGGCCTCTCCCGTTGCGGAGCACAGGCTCCAGACGCGCAGGCCCAGAGGCCATGGCTCATGGGCCCAGCCGCTCCGCGGCATGTGGGATCCT
>NC_041220.1:6426183-6470012 GCF_002837175.3 Physeter macrocephalus
GCCCTCCCAGACCGGGGCGCGAACCCGGTTCCCCTGCATCGGCAGGCGGACGCGCAACCACTGCGCCACCAGGGAAGCCCCATCATTTTTTTTTTAACATCTTTACTGGAGTATATTTGCTTTACAATGTTGTCTTAGTTTCTGCTCTATAATTGAAAAAAATATATTTAACTCCCAAAGGGTTTGGTGAAAATTAACTCCAAAATTAATAGTTAATAATAACTGAATTGCATATTGGAAAGTTTCTAAGAGAGTAGATCTTAAAAGCTCTCATCACACCCCAAAAAGTTTGTAATTCTGTGTGGCGACAGATGTTAACTAGACTTACTGTGGTGATCATTTTGCAATATATACAAATATCAAATCTTTATGTGGTACACCTGAAACTAATATAATGTTATATATCAAGTCTATATCAATAAAAAGTTTTTAATTTTAAATCCACATGTTCTTAGAAATGAAAGCTCTTAGCAAACTGACACTAGACTTATCTTTATGAGATCTGCAATTATCTTAAGAGTTCCAGTGATGTAAAACATGCACATTGAAATAACTGCTCAACCTCAATGCATTCTCACCCCAAAAGAAGCTTCCTCTATTGTTTAATATCATATATATTATATATGTCATACATTTAATACCATACATATACCTATATATATATGTATATGTGAAGTACCTTCTTTATCCAAGCACTATGATTCAAATAATTATTTTGCAGACGCATATCCAATTTTAGTATCTGTCTGTTCAAAAAACATTCAACTGAGCAGCATTCTTAATACTATTTTCCTCATATTTTGAGGAAAGAAAGAGTATCTCCAACTGCCAGTTGTAGAAATGAGAGTTTTAAATCTGTGAGAGGGAAGTATTCTACAATCCAGTCATTAGAAATGGATTACAGTGTGTTTAATTTTGTGTTTCATTTAATGAAAATATTTAAATTTTCCTTCTTGTGTCTTATCAAACTTCGTCAGAATACAGTAGTTCATAGTGGTATGTTACTAATTATCAGTACACAACCTAAATGGCTAGTATTTCAGAACTGATACATTGCTATGTGATCATAACTATGCACACATTATACCCAAATCTCTAATAATATTTAAAATTATCCAGTGACTAAAAAATAAAAATAAAGCGGAACTGATAGACTACTGTAAAAAACTATGAAAAAAAAAAGACTTTAAGGTAGTAAATTTTTACCCAATTAGCTTCTTCATTTTTTCCCTGATTTAGAAAGATTTTCTGATCTGCTTTCCATCACCTGGCTCTGTTGATCTAAATTGTTGTCTTGAAAATATTTCTGTTTAGCATTAATTCATTGTATCTGTTGAAGTTAATTTCTCACATCGTTCTAGAAAAGGCTATGTTCCCAGCAGAGTTTATTTGTCATACAATTTAAATGATCTGTAATCCAGCTAAAGGATCTAAATTTTCATACCGCTTCTCCTTCTGGCAATATAACATTTGGCTCGAGAATGTCTCATTAATAGGTCTCTGGTTAGAATGTGGTGAATAGCTGCGCTTGTCCATGTTTTCTGGATCTGGATATAAACACGGACTCAGGAGGATACAGGAAAAAAAAAAATACCATTTCCACCCTACACTACTAATTTCATCAGAGAATTAAAATTTACTTTCTTAATGAAACATCTACTCAGATTACCTCCTCTTTTGTCATCTGGTTTACCAAAATCTATGTACCGTCTGGCTTCACAAAGTGATTTTATGACCTAAATATCAAGAGAAAAAAGGTATCCCTTTGCTATGGTAAAATTAATTTAAGAAATTGAAGTTATTAATGTTAAATTTCACAGTGCTCTTCATTTCAATAGTCCTTGGAGACTGAGCAAATAGATTTCTATGCTTTAGATTATTTAGCGAGGCTTATTATTAATAAATATATTTTATTGAAGACTTCATCTCCCCTCCATCTTTTTCATGTCTTATTTTCAATCTGAACCCCTAACCTCTCTTTCAATGGGATTATAACTATGTTTAGCCCTTGTTGTATTACTGAATATAGAATAGTTATACTGGAACGCAAAGGATTTAAGCAATTCCCTTGCCTTATGCCGAATTTAAAACCATAAGGGAAAACCAAACAACCAACCAAAAAACTTACCTCTTGGGACTCCTTTACATGGATGCATTCTAAAGCTATTCCACAGGTTATTTGGGTGGTGACTATGTGAACAGAAAGATACTATAAAGCTACAGACACTAGATACTTGGATGTATCTAGTGTTTTATTAACCAATTATACTCATTGAAAACCTATGAGGTCTAGTTTTCTTGTGGTACTAAGAAAAATAGAAATAACAGAAACATGACCGAAGTGTTTGAACACTGGGCAAAAGAAGAAAAATATGTTCAATGAAGGAAACACCCACACAGTGATGAATGTGGAAGGAACCTGTGCAGAAGAAGATAGAGATAAAACAGGAGATGAAGACCCTTCTGGAGGTTAGTGCGAGATGCGACGGGTTAGGTAAAGTGAGTCAGACTATAAGTGGTCTTCAAAGATGTGAGGCAAGACAATTTGTTAAGGTATAAAAGTATGTTTCGCTTGCATTATTGTTTATGGTTTTCTTTTGCCAATGCATATTAAAAAAGGAAGCCAACCTATTTTGCAATAAAAATTGTCAACCACCTTACTTTCACACTGTCTGGCACCAAAGGAAAACTTGGATTGTTTCTTAATCAAATGGGTGGGCAGAGGAAGGTCTAGTGATGGTGGTTATTTAATTTTTCACCAGCTGCATGTATGAGCTCAGAGCAGAGCACAGAGTTACTGGAATACAATACCTCTGATATTTGCTATGATATTTGCTCTGAAACAAATGTCTTATTCACCAGGCAAGATAAGGAGTTTTCTTCTTCAGTAAAATTTACTTAGCCCCCAAATTATCCAAATATACGAGACAGTTCCATAATGTAGCCAAATATAATAATGACACAAAATCTAATAACTTTTCAATCACTAGCAATAATCAAATTGTAAATAAAATAGGAAAAAATATATCCCATCACAATTTCAACAAAATTATTAAAAAGTAGGAACAAACTCCAAAAACTCTACTGGAAGAAAATTTCACATGGAAAATACAGAAATATATAGAAAATAGAATAAAGATACAGAAAATAAAGATTTAAAGTGCTCATACATTTTTTAATCTAATAAATTTACTTCTAAGCATTTATCATCCAAATGGACTATGATGTTTGTTACAGCTTTGTTTATTATAGTGAAAACTGGAAATATAAATGTAAATCAATATAAAAATGGTTAAATAAATTATAGTAAATTCATACTACACAGTTCCACGAAATCTTCAAGATGCATTATTAAGTGTTAAAATAATTGGAGAATACTATGTATAGTATGATACTATTTGTGTAAAAATAGTAAAAAACAACACTATGCAAAAACTCGTGTGTGTGTGTGTGTGTGTGTGTGTGTGTGTGTGTAAGTAAACTATGGTAAGAAAAATTAAAGAAAACCCAACTGAATAGGGAGATAGTCCTTGTTCACAGATTGGACAACTTGATATTTTAATTTAAAAAAAATTTTTTTAAATTATTTTTGGCTGCATTGGGTCTTCTTGCTTCAGGTGGGCTTTCTCTAGTTGAGGGGAGTGGGGGCTACTCTTTGTCGCGATGTGTGGGCTTCTCATCGCAGCGGCTTCTCTTGTTGAAGAACACAGGCTCTAGGCACGTGGGCTTCAGTAGTTGCAGCACGCAGGCTCAGTAGTTGCAGCTCACGGGCTCTAGAGCTCAGGCTCAGCAGTTGCGGCGTATGGACTTAGCTGCTCCGCAGGATGTGGGATCTACCCGGACCAGGGATCAAACCCATGTCCCCTGCATGAGCAGGCAGATTCTTAACCACTGTGCCACCAGGGAAGTCCCATAACTTGATATCTTAAAGGATGTTAACTTTCATCAAATTTGTCTTTAGATTCGGATAATTCCATCAATATTTCAAAATGTTTTGTGGACATGTACAAACTGAATACTAATAAAATATACATCAAAATGTATAGGACCTAGAACAGCCTACTTGGGCTTCAGATAGGTGAGCAAAAACCAAGATGCCGTCTTGTTTAAGTCAATGCTATTCAGGGCCTGTCACTTTCAAACAAAGATGACCCATAGAGTGGTTGTATCAGAAGGGCCTCATGAATATCATCAATATCAAATAAACATGTCTCTTCACAGTGACTCTCATAGCCCTAAATTGCCATCCCTTTTCCTTGTGGATAAGTGGTTTTGACCAAACCTTTCCAGTTTCCTTGGGTTGGAGAGTTGTCTCAGTTCCAGTATCTGTAACTCATAATTTGAAAACACTTTCATAGATATAGATGGTGTCCTTCTATTAATCTTCTAAGTACCAGGATGGGTGCTAACACTAGTTTCTCCATTGTTACCCTTTATACTGTAACACAGCGTGATTTCTGATGAAAGCTCTTTGCATCGACAGGCACTAATGTTCTCAGCGTGAAATTCTGAGTATAATGTTTTCCCTGTTTGTGTCAGATTCAATTCCTCCAAACTAGTACATAAGATGCACATTTTATCCAGGATCGGTTTTAGGTGCCCCTTCATAGCAGAATACAGATCAGAGGCGCAAAATATTTAGGTCACCCGTCAATCATGTAGGTAACAACACAGCCCACTTCTTTGGATTATAGATTCAGTGTCCATTCCAGACAGGAGTGGCATAATTTTACCAAGTTTCAAGGTTACACAGTGAATTTTGAAATATAAACCTTATATGTCTTCAAAGAAGGTAAATATATGTTTTAATTACATCATGATTTAGAACCAGTGATTCCTGGTTCAATCGTTAGTTCGGCTCCAAGGCTGATCTTTCCATCGGGAACACAGGACGACAGGACGGTGAGTTTGTCCTAGTAGAGCTGCCAGGCAACAACAGAACTTTCAGGTTGCTTTCAGTTGGGTTTTCTGCCAGCTACTCTAGAGGAAGTTTCTGGATTACCATTTTAAAATTCATGGTAATCTTTTGTATTGGAGGTTCTCATCAAGCTTGTCAAAATAGTAATAGTTTGTCATATCCAACAATTAAGAATGTGCAAATAATAGGGACTTCCCCGGTGGTCCAGTGGTAAAGAATCTGCCTTCCAATGCAGGGGACAGGGGTTCGATCCCTGGTTGGGGAACTAAGATCCCACATGCTGCGGGGTAAATAAGCCCCCACGCCACAACTACCGAGCCTGCGCGCCTCAGCTAGAGAGCCTGCATGCCGCAAACTACAGAGCCCACAAGCCCTGGAGCCAGCGCCACAACTAGAGAAAACCTGCACGCCACAACTAGAGATTAGCCCATGGGCCGCAGCGAAGATCCCGCGTGCTTTAATGATCTGAGTGATCAGGGGCATATTTTAACGTTTCTGCCTGAAAATATATTGATGATATTTCTCTCGTAGTACCAAGATGCTGATCTCAGAGGGTGAAAGTAGCCAGTTTGTACTTATTTCAGGCGCCCTGGAAAATGACCACGTTTGAATTTTTGGAAATCTAGTGGTTTGGGTTGAACAAAGTCACTGGTGGATGACTCTGGTGTTATAATAAGGAATTGACCTTTCTGAAACTCCTTCACCATCAAGATCCAATGTGAATATTATATTTTCACATAACCTAGCCAAGGCAATGGGTAGAATGATAAGAATCTCAGCTAAACTGAACCAATCTTAGAATCTCAATTTTCCTGGTCGTAGTGGTTGGTATAGGAAAAGGGCATGTGACATATGAGGGGCTAGTTAGAATCCTTCACTAGAACTTTTAGAAACAATGAAAAGAGAGAAACAAAGTTGTGATATAGCAGCTTGAAGCCCCAGAGTACCATGTTGCTGCATTGTGGAAATGGTCCTTCAAGTCTCTCGTTCCAATTCTGGAGGTTCCTGGAACTTTCCTGCCTTGTGTATTAATTCCCACAGTGTTTTAGTTAGTGTATAGACCAAACTGCTGTAACAAACAGAAACAAAAGTGCACTGTTCCCAACAAGGTAGCATTTTATTTCTTTCTAATGTAATAGTCTAGCTGGAAGCAAGCAGTGAAGAATGAAAAGAAGATTTTGCTCTTAAGTCATACATAGAAAGATTCATTTGCTCCTCCATCTCCTGGAAAAGCATCATAGTGTATGTCGTAAAACCTGGCACATACCATATTGCCTCCATAACAGAATTTATCTAAAGATCCACACTTAGCTGTGGGGAGAAAGGGTGGGTTGATGGCTGGGAAATATAGGCTCTAACTGGACAATCCTGTGTGTGCAGTTTAAAAGGAATTATTCTATTACTAAAAGAAAGAGAAAATAGACATTGACATCAATTATCTGTTTCTACCTGACAAGACATGTTTGTTCAATTATCCCTTGAATTCTCTGATCTACCCCAATTTTTTGCCCAAGCTACAATGTGCAGGTTTCTGCAACTTGTCAATCCAGAGAGGCAGTGGTACGGTGAACCACTTAGATTTTTGACAAAAATTCTACTTCTGGAGTAAATAAATATCAACTGACTTTACCTGAAATTTCAACCATCCCAGGCTCTGGTAAAATGTAGTTGTTAGTTAAAGAACATTAAGCAGTTTAAAATCCAGATTTGTGAGGTTTAGAATCAAGTTCTAGAGTGACTAACTCACCTTGCTTCACCTGAGAATTTCCCGATTTAATCACTAGAATTTAATCCTATGTTCCAGAAAGCCCCTCAATTCTAAGAAAACCCAGATGGTTAGTGACCCTAAAGTATAACTTCATACCTGAATGATAATGGACTCCCAGCTCCCATTTTGCAGTCCAGTTTCATTGACTGACCAGCATTCTGATGACCTCATCACATTCAGGTCCTCTAGGATGAGATCCCAAGCTTACAAACACTTTCATGAGAATAATAATGTCCTTGTGAAGTTCTAGACCCATAGTTGTAACTATACTCTGGTTCTTATTGGCTGAAAATTTGTCACCCCGTTTGAAATAGAAGCAAGAAAACTATCTTCTAGAGTGTACCTCCAGAACCTCCCACAATCAATGGCATATAAGTTTTATTAGAAAGTTATTTAAAAACTGTTTTTAAGATAAATTAGTGAATCTTCACATATCAGCTGTCCCCAGAGTCCCTGTCACCACGGTTCATACCCCTGCTTGGATACACCCATCACTTTTTGCTGGGTACCCCATCTGTTGGTTTCCTACTACCTTGTCTGTTACCTGGCAACACAAAATGTCTGTCTGCTTGAGCTGCCATTCAGTATATCTGGTAGGCTCAATCCCCAGGTATCTGTATCACTCCAATGAGTATGACTAGGAAATCCTACTAAGTTATTCATTAAAATCCATTGTTATTCTTAGTTACATATGAACTAAATAGCTCAATTCTTTCAAGGGACTGAGCAATGGATATTTTCCATCAGAAACAAGGCTTAACCCTCCTTCTCTATTCCCTCATGACTCAGCCTGGCTTTCTCGCTATTTGGAAACCTAACTCTAGTGGCACACTATAGAACTTCCTTGCAGTCCTCTAGGAGCAAACACATAGGTTTCAAGTAAATTCCTTTCATTACTCTCTGGTTCCCCAAAGAATGTGTCCACTCTACGAACAGCCCACTCCCAACATCTCCAATGTGACCCTCAATCCACATTTTAGCCACACAGCCACTTTCCCAACATGGCCAACTTTCCCTTATCTTTAGGGCTTTCATATATATCCATCCTCTTCTTTTCCTGGGACATTCTCCCCTTCCCTTCTCACCTGCTTAACCTCCACTCATTCTCCATGTCTCAAATTTAAACCCCTATTCTAATCGCTAGGAAATGTCCATGATGTCCCCACCCCTCACCTGGGATAGATATCCTTCTTGGGTACTCTCCTATCACCCTGTGTTTTTCCTAATGTGATATCCAACACTTTATAATTTTTGCATGTTAAATTGTCTTTATTCCACGTTAGGCTATTAATGCTGTAATAGAAATAAATATGTCTGTCTTATCCTCTCTCAAATGCCTAATACAAAGCATATGATTTGCATAATAAACTTTACTTGGAGGAAGCAGAATAAGAGGCGCATGAGGATAAAAGAACGGATGGATGAGTGATCTGAAAGGGCTTCTGTTACATGTCATGGACAAAGAGCAAGGTTGGAAAAAATGACTCTGCTCCCAAGTCCTGGCCTGCTTTTGTGTCTTGAACTCTCAAACCCTTTTCCTCATTTAGATGATTGTTCTCTCACCCCTTTAAGAAAAGTGTCTGGAGCAAAATATTCTTCCTCTTTCTTTTCTCTCTCTTACTGAAGTAAATGCATGAATTCATAAAATTAAAAATTTTTATATTTTCTTAACATGTAATGTTTCCTTTATATTTATACAGTAGTTATTATAAACCAAATATTTTAATCCATTAAGTTGCATTCTCCTTTAACATAAAAAAATTTATATATTTCTTAAATATGTATACTAAATTTTAAAATGTATCAAGTTGTCAATACAATATGTCAAATAATGTCAAATCAATATGTCAATAATGTTAAAGTGTTATGAAATATGCTCTTATTAGGATCCTTAATTCAACTACTTTTAATGGTTCAAACTAGTAACATCTTGCACACTTTCAACTCTGAAAGTCTATCATAGATATAATAGTATTTAAAGAAGACTAATAGCGGGTATAAAACAATAGCACAAAAACATGCACAATTATATGTGGTGATGGATGTTAGTTAAACTTATTGAGGCATCAGACACAGAAATACAAGTACTGTATGATATCACATAAATGCGGAATCTAGAAAATACAACAAACTAGTGAATAAAACAAAAAAGAAGCAGAAAAACCTCTTGTAGCCATCATTTCTCAATATATACGTATATCAAATCATGATGTTGACCCCTAAAACTATCATACATCTACTATATCTTAATTAAAAAATTAAAAATAAGATAAAGAAATAGCAACCAAAAGAATGTTAAAGGTCTTATAGATAGAAATTTAGATAGGAAACTGCCAAAAAATGTGAAGAAAATGTTTGCTTACAATGCTGAAAGGAATTATTTTTGTGAGCTTTAGCTTATCCTGAATCAAGATAACCAGATATTTTCCATAATATTGTATAAAAAGGGCTGAATTCTCTTTCATGTCCTTGAGGCCCTATAGGATAAAGAAGAAAAATTATATTAAGTATTCTTTTAATATTCAGTGCAATGAAACTTGGTAAAGCATTTGTGGATTGCTTTATGCTGCAAGTTACAGAAAGCTCCCTCAGAATTTTTATACAGAAAGAGGTTTATTATCTCTGTAACAGGAAGCACGGAGGCAGGTGTCTCCAGAGCACTTCCATGAGAGCATGTCTCTTCTCAGCTTTCCATTTATCCACCTTCCTGGCATCAGTTGGTCTGGGGGATCGGCTCTTCTCATCGTTCCAAGATAGTTGCCACAGTTTTAGACGTCACATATATATGAACAACCCCAGAGCCAAAAAGGTAGGATTGCCTCCCATGCATCACTGTTTAGCATCAAGAAGAGCCTTTGGTAGAAACTTTCAAACCGATTTCCCAGTTGACCTTGTTGGTCCAAACTGTGTCACATGGAATTATTGTGGTCATTTTGACCAATCGTGCTTTAGCCACTGGAGCATAATTAAACCTGTTCCATTGCTTTATCCAACAAACATGTTCCTCCCTGATTTCTATCTTTTATTTGTGGCATTTGGATTATTATACCTCAGTCTGAGACATACATGCCCATGACTTCATTCTCCAAACATGTTCCCTTTTGGGGTCTCCTTCTCTCACGTCTTCTTTTAGATGCATGGTGGCCACATCAAGACCACATGAGTCGATCCGGCTGGACACAGATGATTAGACCAAGGGTGGATACATAAAACAGTGGAAACCCACACACTTTATTTGTTCGGCCAAACAGATTTTCCCCACATCAAAAATGTGGGCTGTGAGACACGGAGCGCGAATGAGTCTCGTGATGTAGGACATACATTTATTTGGAGCTGGGGCCACTGGGGCTAAGCCAGCGCCACGTGGAGGTCAAATGTACAGGAAATCAGAAGTGTGATCTCGCAGCAAAAACACAATGCTAGCCTACAGATTTTGAAATAGAACAGATGGACAGAGAGAAGCACATTATGACCAAAAGAGACAGAGGAAAAGAGAAATTTGCACACTGCCATTTGCATTTGCAGTGACACTGGATTGCAGGCCCTGGGGTGAATTACACAAAATCCCCTGTATCTCGAAAACCGACACCCCTTTGGCCAGAATCTCTTTGCATGCTCTGTTCACCGAAACCAAATGATCTCTGTCCTGGGAATTGGCCTTCCTGCCTTTTCTGCTTCAGATTAGCCAGGCACCAGTACCAAGCTAAGGTTCTGAATACCTAAATTTAGTGTTTCCTACGTACATCATACTGTCACCTGTATCTTAGAGATGAGGACCAGAGAATGCCGGCACCGGACAGGACCGTCCCTTCGCTTACTTTATTCCTCTCATTTTGCAAAAGGGGAACCAAACCACAGAACTGAAGTGATACACTGTCAGTGAAAGATGACAGTGACATAGACAGAGGCTTTCAATTTATATTCCCAGCCTAGAACTGTTTACCAATTCAGCTTCTCTGAATTTTTCTGAAAAGCTAAGCACCCAGTACAACCCCTTCTTTACAGTGCTTTGGTCACCAGTAGCAGCCACTGAGCATGTGGGTCACACACCTGCTGTCTGAGATGCTGTGCCTTTGTCTGAGTCAGTTCAGGGAGTCGGTTCTCCCCGAGAGCTGCCATCCTATTTGCGATGCTTCTAGCTATGGTTTCCAAGCCTCAGTTAGCTGGCACTTCGCTTACATCGCGCTGCTCCTGAAACATACCTTCTGTTGCTCTGTTCTTGTAGGTTCATGCAAGGCTCATTGCTTCTGCTTTGCTGCTTTCATTTCTGTCCCTCACAAGTCCAGACTTGGAAAGATGAAGGCTGTCAAGTGAACTGATCTTATCTTTCACATTTCTACATGATCAGTTAGCAGTGTTGAACTTTGTTATTTAAGATCTCTTGTTTTGAATTGGGTTAGTAAAGGGTCCAAGTTCTTTACTCAAGGTGAATATTAACGTTTCCGTAACGAAGAAGGCACTCCTATCAAATTCTGTCCGTTTTCCTTCTATTCATCTTTTCTCCCCAAATACACGCACACATGTACGTGGCCATATGCACACACTTGGACAAATGTGAATACACACACAGACTCTCTCATGCACAGTCTCTGTCAGATGCAATTTGAATGAAGGGCAGAAGAACTGGCAGCCCTCTAATTCGCCTGTTCCCACTTTCAAGTTTGAGGGATAAAATGACTCTGTGGTGAAAGAGATTTGAATGGGCACAAATTTAATAACTTGGGATGAATCATTTACAAGTCGTACAAAGTTAAACATATACCATACACACACATATACACACAGATACATAGATAGATAGATCTCTATATATTTATATAAATATATAGAGATCTATCTATCTTGCCATGGTTAGTTTGGTTAATCCTACAGTATACACATAGTGTAGATAGATATAGATATATCTAAATCCTACAAGTATATCTGTCCTATACTCTAAAATCGTATATTTCTAGCTACATATATATATATATACATATCTCACAAATCATTTATGTTATAGGAGAAATACATTATGCACCTGATTTCTTGTTATAAAATAAACCCCAATAAAATTTTAAGCAACATAGTAATGTTAATATACTTACCTTGAATGGTGTGTTCCCAGATATCTAAATAGCACTTCTCAAGCACCACTAACAAATTGTATCACTAATACAGAGTCACCAAGAAACCAAACTGCACTGGTGAGGGTGAATTTTGCATGTTTCTGCCTAACAATTAAAGGTGGAGATGATTCATACTTAAACCATAATGTATACCTACTGAAAAATCTAGATATAGAGATTTTTCAGCTCAAAACCTACTCTAGGGTCTTCCCTGGTGGCGCCATGGTTGGGAGCGCGCCTGCCGATGCGGGGGACGTGGGTTCGTGCCCCGGTCCGGGAGGATCCCACGTACCGCGGAGCGGCTGGGCCCGTGAGCCGTGGCCGCTGAGCCTGCGCGTCCGGAGCCTGTGCTCCGCAACGGGAGAGGCCACGACAGTGAGAGGCCCGCGTACCAAAAAAAAAAAAAAACAACAACAACAACAAAAAAAAAAAACAAAAAAAAAAACCTACTCTACTCTAGGATTAACCAAATGAACCAGGGCAAAATAATTAAAAATGATGAAACTGAACGAGCATCGTCTATATTTGAAAAGAAATATAGCCCCAATTGGAAATGAGTTCGGAGCTGTAATGAACACCCAGAGACCATAGATCCTGACCTCAGGGCTCCGTGCCACCCCACTCTCTCGTGGAAGGGGCCAGATCAGGCCAGATCAGAGATGGGATGCGAGCCGAGGTTTGACTTACAGCGGTTCCATAGGTTCTGTGCCTCTACTTGCTGGCTACTTCCTGAATGCATGATGGCGAGACCCTACACTGGGCATTTGACTTATGAGGTGAAGGGTCACCTTAGTGAGGGAGGCTAAGTGCAAACCACAAAGCAGCCCCTAACTCTGTCCCCCCAGGAAATGTGTGCCAGCCCTAAGGAGCTAAAGGAAGCAGGAGTGGTGGCTCGATTGCGTCTTCAATTTAAGTCACCGGTCTGGCCCCTACAGAAACCCCAGATGGATTCTGAAGGAAGAATGCAGACAACCACAGACCCACAGAAGAGCGGCCCCAGTGCAGCTGCCCCTCGGGTGCGGTACTGTGCTAAGTGGATTAATCCAGCCTCAGTACTGCTACGGTGATATGGCAAACGTGTTATTTCCTACTCAGTTCAGTTAAAACACATCGGACACAGTTTGCATTCACATGGAATGGACAAAGTTGGTCATTTATAGTTTTTCTTCAGGGTTCTGTTAACTTATTTTTCCTCTGTCACAATATAGGCCTGAGAGGTCCGGACCAGCTGGATATCCCACAGAGCGTCACGTGGATTTGTCACATGGATAACTTTGCGAGAGCTGGGGTGATGAGCAAGAAGGGGGTTGAACAGACTAGAAGCCTTGGAAAAACGCATACATTCCAGAGAGTGAGAGAGAAACCAGCCCCACGAAGGTTCAGGGGGCAGCCTAACATCGGTATAATTATTAGCAGCCCGGTGTTCCAGGACTGCAAGGATATCCCCTCTAAATTAAAGGATAAGTGATTGCATTTTGCATCTCCTACCACCAAGGAAGAAGCAGGCCTGGGAGAACTCTTTGGGTTTAGGAGGTATTATATTCCACCCCTGGGTGACATGGAAAACTGCCATCTTTGAGCAGGTCCCAGGGAAGGAAGAAACCCTGCGGAGGATCCAGGCTTCATTTCGGGCAATCCTGACATATGACCCAGAAGACCTCGTGATACTAGAAGTTGTAACAAAACATGCCACATGGCATTCTCCTGTGGGAGGATCACACACAGGCATATGGGTTCTAGAGCAAGGCTGTACAAGATAGAGTGGAGAATTACGTACCTTTGGAGAACAATTCTTGGCATGATACTGGACCTTGGTAGAGGTCATGTCTGACAATGCATATCATGCATCTGAAACATTCTGTCTGATTTTGCCAGACCCAGTAAGTTACAAGGATGAGTGAGTCCAGAAGTAATCTATTATACGGTGGAAGTGGTGTGTCCAAAATCAAGCATGACCCAGACAGAAGGGCTCAAGGAAGCTGCCCAGCTCATACCTTCTGCCACATGGTGGATCCATTATGACCAGCTGGCAGAAGATAAAAAGCCCCCCTTGGTTTACAGATGGGTCTAATTGATACGAGGATGAAAGCTGAGAATGACAGCAACACCACCCAGGAAAGGTCTTGAAAGATAATGGGGAGTGAAAAACAACATCCTCAGAACGCGCAGAGCTTCAGGTGGTAAACCTGGCCATCTACTCTGTGTAGATGGAGATCGGGATGTACACAGAGCCCTAGGTCATGCATTCGGCACCTTTACAGGGGCTAGAAAGGAGACAGATTGCCAAACTGTGGATAAGAAGGTTTGACGCACAGACATGGGGATGAACGTATGGGAATGGACACGAAGTGTGAACACCTTTGTACCACATAGTAGCACTCGCAGGAGAGTATCTGTCAAGACTCGGACAGTCTGTGCCACTGGCCATGTCAGCAATGGTATGATGGGCACATGAGTTCAATTAATTCTGTGGCCACAGGGGGAGTAATGGAGGCTAAGCATGGGTCCAAGAGCACGAGACCCCACTTACCCAGGCTCACCTACTTGCTGCTGCAACTCAAGGTCCGACCTGCCAGCCAAAGAGACCAATGCTGGCACACGCAGTGGAACTACTCATCACAGAGACAGATGAGCCATTTGGCGGCAGGTTGACTACATCATGCCCCTTTCAACCTGGAAAGAACAAAGCCTTGCTCTAACAGGAATAGATACACACTGTGGAGGAGATCTTGCACTGCTGTCCACACAATCTCAGCAGTACAACTATCTACCAATGGTGAATGAAGTGTTTAATTCTCCAGTATTGGATCCCACATAGCACCAGTTAGATCAGAGGACTTTCTTTGTAGCAAGGGAGGTATAGAAGTGGGTCCATGACCATGTGACCTAATGGTTTTATCACATATGCACCAACAGAAGCTGTTGGCCTGAAAGATCATTAGAAAGTAGAGTTAACCAGCTTAGAAGCAGTATTCTATGAAGATCAGGCTTCAACCTCCAGGATGCCGTATACACACGGAAGCAAAAACCCTATACGGTATCATACAGGAAGAATACATCCATCTGAGAACCAAGGAGTAAAGACAGGAAGGACTCCACTAATTGTGGTTCTTCGTGACACTGGGGGACTTCTGCCTCACATCCCTGCAACTCTAGGCTCTGTACGGCTGGAAGGTTTAGTCCCCCAGGGAGAAGAAATAAGAACCCTATTGAGCTATAAGCTACGGTTGACACTTGGGCACTCAGGCTCTCTGTGCCCGGAGACCAGCAGGAAAGAAGTTATAATCTTGGTGGGAATAATGGACTGCAATCACCAAGAGGTGGTAGGGCTTCTGCCACACCGAAGGAGCAGAGAGAAATACGTGTGGCACCGGGTGATCAATGCGGAGGTCTCTTGCTAGTCCCTTGCCCAGCTGTAATGATACATGAAAAGGGCCAGCAACTACAACATGAGAGGTTTACGGTAACCAAGGGCCCAGGGCCCTCGGGGATGGTCCAGAACACCACACCACCAAGCAAACCATCAAGACCAGGCACGCTGGTCTATCTGAGGTTAGAGGAATCCGTAAGGCGTAGCTGAGGAAGGAGCTGATGAGTATCAGATGGGCTCCCAAAGACCAACTTCGATAGTAGGGGCTGTACTTCATACTACTAACCTTCCTATTCTGTGCTTCCCTTAAAAAAGAGAGGTCCTGGGGCTTCCCCGGTGGCGCCGTCGTTGCGCGTCCGCCTGCCGAGGCGGGGGACGCGGGTTCGCGCCCCGGTCCGGGAGGATCCCACGTGCCGCGGAGCGGCTGGGCCCGTGAGCCGTGGCCGCTGCGCCTGCGCGTCCGGAGCCTGTGCTCCGCGACGGGAGGGGCCGCAGCAGAGGGAGGCGCGCGTACCGAAAAAAAAAAAGAGGTCCTCTGGGATCCTGGACTCACTCCTCGGCAAACGTCTTTGAGGAAGTCAAGACAGTCAGCTTCAGGAGCAGAGCGTTGTGGACACGGACATGGACCCTTCCCAGATCCTATTGCAAGAAAAGACCTGAAGCTGCTCCAGCACACGGTGTGTCAGGAGTTTGCCTCAGTGGCGGAGAGCTGCGTAGTCCAAGGACATGACATTCCTGGGGTGGGCCACGTCCAGTGACTGACCACAAAGGAGCTCTGAAGGCCTGGCCATCTCCCTCACTGTGCGACATCAGCTCCTCACAGCAGTACATACTCCAGAAGCCCCTGGGCCACCAGCTGAGGCTGCGTTGCCCCTGCACCCGTTTGACTCCTCGCTCTGGCCAGTCGTTTCCTCCAAGTCTACTGTACCGCGGAGGCCTTTATAATACGGTTTCTCTTTCCAGTGTCTATTTTCCACATTTCCAATAATATTTCTTACAGTTTCCTCTTTTTTATGGTCATTTTATAGGCAAAAGCCTGAGACTGTCACTCCGTAAAAGCCAGGCATCAGAATTTGAGTTCCTCTGTCTTAGCCCGAACTAAGATATAGTCTGTGACTTAACTAGAAAACAAAAAATAAAGTAAATTAGGCAACTTCTACTGAAAAAAATCTGACCATACCAATTGATGGAAAAACTTTTCTGAAGTATGGTTGATTTACTATATTATATTCGTTTCAGGCGTACAACATAGTGATTCAATATTTTTATAGATTGTACCCCATTTAATGTTTTATAAAATATCACCCACATTCCTTGTGCTGTACAATATATCCTTGTATCTCACTTATTGTATGCAGAGTAGCTGGTACCTCTTAATCCTCTGCTCCTGTCTTGGCCCTCCCCATTCCCCTCTCCCCACTGGTAACTGCTAGTTTGTTCTCTATAGCTGTGAATCTGGGAGAATCTCATTATTTTTCTCCGAAACTCCAGCTCTCATTTTGGGGCTTCTGATCCCCCAGGGCAATATATTTCACTTGTAGTAAATGCAAGAAATTATTCAAAGGCAGCTAGAGTTGAATTACCCTCTTGGGAGATCGCAATTTCTGCTTTTTTACGATCTGTCTATTGTCTTTCTGTGTGACTATATTGCATGTACTGTTACATGCCTCCTAGAGTTTTTCTGAAAGGCAAAGTTAAGGTAATTAGATTGCCATTCCAGCTCTGCTTTTGATTCTGGGTTATTTTCTTTTTAATTTATCTTGTAATAACACTAGCATTTCTCAAATGGCTACAGTTAAATCTTTCCATATATTTGTTGTTTTCTTCTTCTTGCAAGCATAGCAAAGCACATACATGCTTTATATGTAAATTCAGTAGTTTCCACAGTTCTAAATTGAAGGATGATTCATTCATTCTGTTACAGCCAAATTTTCTGAACGCCTACTAGGTCTCAGACTCTTGGTTATGTGTCAGGGACATAAAGTTGAATACGAGATGGTTATTCCTTTTGGGAATTATTCCCAAAGAAAACGTAGTATGAATGATTTCTTAAATAGGCTTTATTCCTCTGCCACCGTAGTCTTAAATTCAGTTTGTTAGTATGATGGACTAAGTTGTGAGTCTCCAAAAATTCACATGCCAAAGCCCTAATCTTCAATGTGACTCTATTTGGTCATAGGGTATTTAAAGAGGCAATTAAGGTTAAATGAGCTCGCAAGGATGGGGCCCTAACCCAGTAGGACTGGTGTCCTTATAAGGAGAGGAAGAGACACCGGCAGTGCACATGCACACAGAGAAAAAGGCCATGAGAAGACGCAGAGAAGGGGACCATCTGTAAGCCAGGGAAAGAGGCCTTAGGAGAAGCCAAACCTGCCAACACCTTGACGGTGGACTTCCAGCCTCCGGAACTGTGAAAACAATAAATTTCTGTTGTTTAAGCCACCCAGTCTGTGGTATTTTGTTATGGCAACCTAGCAGACTAATACAGTCAGATATTCCTTTTTGGCCAATTGACCAGGAATTCACTCTTGTGAATTGCAGTGATATGTGGTCACCTGACCTCTAAGAACATCCTCCTTTTAAAGCATTAAAAATGAAACCTCAGCCACAATATTTTAACTGAACCTTCCTTTTCTCCAGAGCGTCCCTCTCCAGCACAGGCAGCAGTGGGCAGGGGAAGGGGCAGGTCCTCTCTTTGGTTCCTCCTCCGCCTGCGCTTCCCCTCTTCCTCCTCCACTTGCCCAGATTCTTCTGACTCTTCTTGGGTTGGGAACAGAGGAGGGGCAATGACACAAGGACTGAGGGTGATGTTTCCCTTCCTATGATATCCCAGTCATCAGGACCCTCTTTCCTGGTATCATAAGAGGTGGTATTGTCTGGTTCCTCAGAGACACTCGGAAACTGCCCTGGGAACCTCCTACTTCCCAGTCGCTGACCCTGACATGTGCTTATTTATAAAGAGGCCAGGATGGACTTTTCATATCAACCATACCTTTTTGTTTGCTTGAGTGCTCTGTTATCTTAACTGCAAGTAATTACAGTGGCTTCCTCTCCAGTAAAGTAAAATTAGAATTCATGCTTTCCCTTGATCTACAAGAAGCAAGTACATATCTACTATCCAGCCTAAGAAATATACATATATACCTACATATATAATGTATATAAATATATGCATACATAAAACACCATAACTCCTGAAGCCTCCTACACAGCCCTGTCCAGTTCCATTCTCCTGTCTCTCTCTCCAGAAGGAACATCTGTCTTGATTTTGTGTTTATAATTTTCTTGATTTTTCAGTATAGTTCTATCATCTGTTGTTACCTATGTATGCAACCTCAAATAATAGATTGTTTAATGGTCTGTTCTTAAGCTTTATTGAAGTGGAATGATATGTGTGCATTTTTCTCGCCTCTTTCACTCAATAGTGCCTTAAGGAAACTCAAATATGTTGAACCTGTAGGTCTAGTTAGTTCCCTTTCCTGGTGCTCCATACTCTATCACAGACTATCACAAAAATGTTTGATCTATTCTAGTGTTGATAGACTATTGCCATTTTCCCATTTGTTGTTTCAATGAACAACACAGCCATGTACAATCGTGTGCATCATGAATCTTGCTGAACCATAGGGAATGCATCACCAGCTTCAGGAGGTGATGTAAGTTTTCCAAAGGAACTGCACAAATTTAAACTCCGGTCAGTAGGTAGGGGCATCATTGCTGCACATTCTCAAAATCACTTTGTACTGTCAGACTCTTCCATTTTGGCAGACTGGTCAGTATGAGATAGTCAGCATGGCTTTAATATCCACTTCACTACTTAGTCACGATATTAAAAAAAACTTCTCACGTGTTTATGGGCCATTTGCTTTCTGAACTACTTACTCCTAATGCTTAAGTTTACTATTGGGTTGTTTTTCTTTACCTCATTAATATGTAGAAGTTTTTATATATTTGGGACACCAACCATTTGTCAGTTGTACATAAAGCAAATATCATTCACTTTGAAGCCTGTCATTTCAGTCCTTTTATGGTGTCTTTTGACAGAAGCTCTGTTTTAATGAGCTCATTTATGAAGCTTAGCTTTTATGGTTTGTACTTTTGTGCATGAAGAATAATTGGTTTTTCTTTGTTATTCAATGCATAATAATTACTGTCATTATTCTCCTTTTGGTGCTCAAATTATCAAATTTGTCGGGTGGAGACCACTGCCAGGTGCGTCTTGTGTCATTTTTTATACTACCTCATTTACGTTTGGGCTCTTTCTGGCACAAGTTTTCTCAGCCACACTGTGTGCTTTCCTGTCTCAGGCCTGGAATCAGCCAATTCTCTAAGTCCTAGTTCCTTTTTATGAGCAATTATACTGTACTTAGAAACCAAGATCTGGGTAATGGCTATGCTAACTACCACCGAGGTGTCCTTTTAGGCCTTTATTAGTGAAGAAAAAAAAATTATAAAATATATATTTTAACCAGCATAAGACCTCATTAATATTTCCAATTCAAAATCAAAATCAGAGAGGGTTTTCTTTCTTATATTCTTTTAAATTCGTATATCCTTTTTCCTGCTGTGAAAAATTCTAGTTCCTGATAACGTCAATACATTAGCTGATTTGACAGTATTCTATAATATATACAGAGGACTCTCAAAATTACATTACCAACACTGATGTTAACGATAAATCCATAAGTACCCCAAAAGTAATGTTTAACATATTTCTTGCAGTACTTTTGTCCTGAGACTATATCTTACTAAGGATGTGCAGTCAGAGCACGTTTTTTTCAAACATGACCAAAGATAATCGTTTTCTCCACATGGTTGTGCTATCAATGTAATATGCATATACACTGGTTTGTATTTCATTTTAGGAGTGACTTTCACCTTTTTTTAAAAAAATAAATTTACTTATTTATTTATTTATTTTTGGCTGTGTTGGGTCTTCGTTGCTGCGCGCAGGCTTTCTCTCTAGTTGAGGCGAGCGGCGGCCATTCTTTGTTGTGGTGCTCGGGCTTCTCGTTGCGGTAGTTTCTCTTCGTTGCAGAGCATGAGCTGTAGGTGTACGGGCTCAGTAGTTGTGGCTCGCGGGCTCTAGAGCGCAGGCTCAGTAGTTGTGGCGCACGGGCTTAGTTGCTCCGCGGCATGTGGGGTCCTCCCAGACCAGGGCTCGAACCCATGTTCCCTGCATTGGCAGGCGGATTCTCAACCACTGTGCCACCAGGGAAGTCCCTCATCCTTTCTGGATACAAATTTATCTCTGAATGTGTAATATTCAAGAGTGAAAATTGCTTAATGCTTGTTTGGGAAAACACTGAGTTGTTCCAATACCATTTACATAATTGAGCATGATGAAAACTTGTCTTTGCTTATACACAGTATCATCAACAGGAAACCTTACCCAGCTGAACCTACTGGAGTAAGAATCCATAAAAGCAGACATACACACAGCTGAAACATCCACCTGCCGCTTCAGCTGACAGCATGTTGCAAGCCCCATTCATCCACATCTGCTGTTACAACTTTCCTCCAACCCTCCCTCCCCATCTCACAATAATTCACATGCTGCAACCCCTCTGAGGGCCACTTTCACCTGCAAACTTTAGGTCTGTTTCATGATACAGTGCCATGTTTATTGTAATATTTATGTATTTCTTAAACATTTAACATGTGTATAACTGTGTTACCACTTTTATTGTACTCCTACCTTTTTTTCTTAATAAGTAACTAATGAAGCTTTTGAGTATTGTGCCTCTAACCTTGAAACAGAGCAGGACCCCTGTGGGGCTCCTTGGTACATATCCTTTCCGTGTCCCCCATTTCCTGTTTGTAGGAAATAGTCAACATCCACCTGCCGCTTCAGCTGACAGCATGTTGCAAGCCCCATTCATCCACATCTGCTGTTACAACTTTCCTCCAACCCTCCCTCCCCATCTCACAATAATTCACATGCTGCAACCCCTCTGAGGGCCACTTTCACCTGCAAACTTTAGGTCTGTTTCATGATACAGTGCCATGTTTATTGTAATATTTATGTATTTCTTAAACATTTAACATGTGTATAACTGTGTTACCACTTTTATTGTATTCCTACCTTTTTTTCTTAATATGTAACTAATGAAGCTTTTGAGTATTGTGCCTCTAACCTTGAAACAGAGCAGGCCCTGTGGGGCTCCTTGGTACATATCCTTTCCGTGTCCCCCATTTCCTGTTTGTAGGAAATAGTCTTCATTCAGCCTCCTTGACCTTCCCTGAGTTCCAAAGGGCAGATCAAACAGTTGCTTATCAGGGAAGGGAGGGGATGCAGAAACAAAGGAGGATCAGCCAAGAAACAATAGTGCAGCCTTGGGGCAGGGTGTGTTCTTCCTCAAGGGATATACATAACAAAATACCTTTGAGCTCTTCTGCAGGGACTAAGGCTCCCATCCAGGTGGAGGATGGTAACTTCATGCTGAGCACAAGATTCCTGGAGCACCGCCCTCTTACCTCACCACCAACCAATCAGAAGAATTCCACACACCCTGCAGCCCACACCTCAAATTTTGCCGATAAAAACGTCTCCCCCAGAACCATCAGGGAGT
Organism: Physeter macrocephalus; assembly: GCF_002837175.3. Lineage (NCBI taxonomy): Eukaryota > Metazoa > Chordata > Mammalia > Artiodactyla > Physeteridae > Physeter > Physeter macrocephalus. The sequence goes on from NC_041220.1 coordinate 6,447,920, forward strand.
TTGGGTTTTTTAAGCATGAGTATCCCATTCTCCTTGCTTAGCCCTGCAATAAACTTTCTCTGCTCCAAACTCCAGTGTTTCAGTTTGCTTGGCCTCAATGGGCGTGGGGCACACAAACCTGTGTTCAGTAGCAACCTCATATTTCCCACAAGCCCTGTGGGACTTATTAGGCAATTTGGTATAATACAGTGATTTTTTTGGAATGCATATGACTTATTATAGCAGAACTAACAAGAACACAGGCTCTCATTCCCATCCCCTTTACTCATTCCTATCGACCTCTTGTAGGTAACATTTTCAGTAGGTCCTGGTCTAGATTCTGGTTTATCCTTCCAGTGTTTCCTTTTGAGAAATGAGCAATTAATAATTAGATAGTGGATAGATGGATAGATATTCTTATTTCCCCTTCTGACTTACCAAAACTCAGTTGCACTGCTCCTTGAATTTTTTTCACTTAACAATGTGTCATGAACATCACTACCTATAAGATCATAGAGATTTTTCTCTCCTTTTTTCACAGCTTCACAGAATTCCAAAGTGAGATTGTACCACCGTCCACTGAACCAACCTCCTGTTGAAGAATATTTGTGCTATTAATCATTTGTTATTCTAACTAATGCTGCAATAAGTAATTTTGTATATATGTCATTTTGTATTTGCGGAGGTAAATCTTCAAGGTAGATGTAGAGAAGTGTGATTTTTGTGATCAAAAATAAAAGTATGTGCAAGGTTGTTGATTATTCATTTTGCATCAGTACCAGTAAAATATGGGAGTGCCTGTTTCTTCATAATCTTGCCCTCACAGTCGGTTGACAAGCCATTTTTGTTTGCTTGTCATATATACTCATTATATATGAGTCTATAACCAACATGTTAATCTACATACGGATCTTTACATTTTTTTAAATCTACTTTTATGTCTTGTGTGTTGTAAAGTACTCCTTGGGCAGGTTTTTCCACTGTTTAAGCTTATTCCTAAGTACTTCTTCCTTCTGTCATTATTGTAAATGCAATCTACTCATATATTTTATTGGTTATTATTAATGCATATGAAGACTATTGCATTTTGTATGTTAATTTTGTATCTTGCTCCCTTGCTGTATTTTCTTATTGTTTGTATAAGCTTTAACATTGATCCTGTTGAGTTTTTCAGGTACGGTATCAGGTTAATTACAAATTACTCTTCTGTTACAATTTCCAAACATGAAACTGTTGTCTCTTGTCACTTTGTATTAACCAATACTCTAATACAATGGCAAAGAGTAATAGAGAAAGTAGATATTCCTTTTTTATTCCTGATTTTAGAAGAAGTGCCTTTGTTTTTTTCCCATTGGTTTAGCATTGAGATTGAGGTTGTTTAGCTTTGAGATTGAAGCATATCAAGTAAGGAATTATCCATCAGTTCCTATAAATATGCGTTACCGTCAGAAATAGGGACTGAATTTTGTTGAAGGGTTCTTCCGCAGCCGTGGAGATGATCATGTGATTTTTCTCCTTAGATGTCTTAATAGGATGAATTGTATTAATGTAATTCTTAATATTGACTTATTTGTATACTCCTGGAATAAACCCTACTTAATTGTGATGTATATTTTTTAAAATATGCTGATGGATTCTCTTTTCTAACTGTATTTGTCAGGCTTCAACCAGAGAAAGAGATGCGTGTGCATGTGTGTGTGTGTGTGTGTGTGTATACATCCACATACATACATATATATACCTATGCATACAAATGTATGTATACCTAGATAGAGATGGATGAAAAGATAGATAAATATATAAATACATATATAGAGAAAGATTTATTACAAGAAATTGACTCATACAATTATGGGGGTTGGCTAAGCAAGTCCACTGTACAGCACAGCCAGTCAGGAAGAGGAAATCCTAACCAGACTGGCAGGCTGGACCCTCAGGGCCTGAGCTGTGGGGAGCCTCTGAGCTCAGGGAAGGCCTGATCCCTCTTTCACAAAACTCTACTGCTTAGATCAGACCCCTCTGGCAGAATTTTCCTTCTTATTACCTTAAAATCACCTGAGTAGGGATTTAAATCACAGATGCAAATTCCTTTCACAGCAACACCTAGACTAGTTGGATTGGATAACTGGTAAAAGTGTTTCACCATAGCCAATCCTAGTAAGGTTCATAGTTTTGTTCTAGGGGCAACATTTATACAAATCACTTTCTTTGATGTTCATAGTATTTTTTTTTCCTTGATTTGGCTTCACCTCTCCTTTGACTCCCAACTATTCTCTGCAGAGCCATCAGGAGGGTATTCTACTCTCTCTATTCTTTCTCTTGTTTCTCCTTTCAAGTTCTTAATTGTGTTACTTTGCTTTGTCATAGCCATAACATTTGCATCCTATATTTCCACCCATACCCCTACCTTTGTTTTAATCTTAGATCTGCTATTAAATGTACTCAGTTCTCCTGGGCCAATTTCCCCAATCATTTTGGGAGTTAATGAAGTTTGTCCTTTAATAGATTCCTCACAAATGGTTTATATGTGCAACAATTCTTAAATTTTATTTACCTGTTTGCAATTTACATTGTCTTTCTGTAGTCTTGAACCATCAAAAAGAGCTTGGCCAGATTTAAAATCCTTGGCTCCTACTTACTTTCTTTGGACTTCTAGAAAATTTTTCTCCACTGTTGCTTTGCTTTGGGTGTTGCTAACGAGGAGTTTCAGCCAAACAGATTTTTTTTTCCCATGAAGAAATCTGGTATTTTTTTTCTTAGATGCCCAGAGAATATTAATAACTTTTTATCATCAAAAATAGTTAAAAGTAAAATAAATTATATCCTATCTGGGGCTCATTTGTAAATGTCACAAAGGATAAATTCTGTTTTATTTCTTAGTGAGCAGTCTCCCATGCATTTCTTTAGGTTCTTAAAATTTTATTAATTATGCATAATTAAAAATCAATTGAGAGTTCTAACACATTTTCACTTACCTTGTTAAGTTTGAATTTTTTAAATCTTAATACCAGTCTGATATGGCTATTTGTTTACGCTGGTAACAACCTAGTCCTTTAGGCTTCTATACCCTTTAATTAAAATTAAAATGAAAGCTGAACAGCTTTTGCCGCCTAATTGAGTTTTTAATCTCATCCTAAAGAATTGTCTGGAAGTCATTATGCTTGGAATATAAATACTCTTAGATTCCAGCAGTCAACTATGATTGTGAATTAACCATGCTAATGAAACACCCAGCCTTTTTCAAAAGCATAAAAGTTTCCAAGAGATTAGCCTGAATTTTTTCTCTCTTTTAATTATTTCCGTTTAGGACTAAAGAGCTGGCTAAAGGACTGGCAGGATGTAAAGGAAAATTTTTATTTTAAGAGTAAATCAAAATAAAGCCCTCTTGCTTATTGAACTAAGCTTTGAGGCAAAATAAGTCACTATCTGGTAATTGCCAAAGGAAGAGCAGGGGAAAAATAATAAATCTTGAAACTAGGAAGGTTTTGAAGCATTTGATTAATGAAGTTCTTTTAAGCAGAATATTTTAAATGTATGCAGCTTACATGAGTACTACTCATCTATATGTACCATCAGTAGGTAAGATGAGAGCTATTTGAAGACATAGCAATATATCTTCAGTGTTATAAACTCATTAATGTGAATGCTACCTTAGAATACTTTTTATTCCCAATTTTGAACTCTTATTTTAGAAGGTTTGGTAGATAAGGATGAGTTATCTTTCAGTCATTAATTTCAGCAAACAGAATGAAAATAGACATTGCTCACTGACCTTAAAGTAGAAAGTCACTAGAACCGCTCTTCCATCTATGCAATTAAAACTGGGGAGATCAAGATGGAGGAGTAGGAGGCCATGGAACTCACCTCCCCCCAGGAATACATCAAAAATACATCTATGTGTGGAACAATTTTCACTGAAAAATAACTGGAAACTAACAGAAAGGCTCCTATACAATCAAGGCTGTAAAAAGATATGCATAGAATCAGATAATAAGGGAGGTAACAGGTCAAGACTTGTGTCCCAGGAAGGGGACTCAGAAGAGAAGTGATATTACATGGGTGGAGATCCTCCCTGGGGAGTGAGTGGTTTGAGCCACGCGTTGGGTGCCCCAGCCCTGGGGTCTGACGCTAGGAAGACAAGCCCCCTGGGTTGATTAGGGGATCAGTGGAACTAACAGGAGGGCTGGGGGAAGCCTGGACTCTGCTCATGAGAAGCACACACATGCATGCTTAGTGTCAAAACAGGGTGGAGAGGGCAGCTTGAAACTGCAGTTGTTTCCTGAAACCACTCCAGCCCTGCTTGCTTCACAATGCGGCTCCACACTGGGGTGAGGGCTGCCACAGCCAAGGAGAAATCTCAGCTGTGAGACACAAAAGCAGCTCAGACCCAAAGTGGCATCTGAGCAGGGTGGGAACCGCCATTGTCAGCGCTTACGCAAACCACATATCAGAAGCAGGCCCAATGTCTGTCTGCAGCCTGCCCCCAGGCCCAAGCCAAGTGCCCTCACTAGCCCATCTTTTTGCAGCACTGCTCCCCTCTGGGGCAAGGATGCTGGTACTGGGAAGAGAGAGAGCACACACTTAAAAGGAATGGAGCCAGCTCAGACCTGAAACCCAGGGCTTCTGCTTTAGCAACTTGGGGCCCAACCCCACCCCCAGTAGGGTGATGCTGGTCACTGAGCAGAGGAGAAGCCCCAGCTCACACCTGGCTCTGGCTCTAGCCCCTCCATCTCCAGCCCCACCTCCTACCAAGGTAATAGCTGCCAGCACATCCTGGGAAAAGATGTGGCTTGTGTTCATGTCAGATTCAGCTCTTCCACCAAAGCCACTGGGCACATGCAGTATGTATAGGGATGCTCCTACACAAGGACACTCCTTCAAGATCGCAAGAATAGGCAACTGTTTCACTGAATTTCATAGAGGCAGAGAAACTTAAGAAAAATTAGAAGACAAAGGAATTTGTTTCAATTGAAAAAGCAAGGAAAAACCCCTGAAAAAACAACTAGTGAAGCAGAAATAAACAATTTACCAGATCAAGAGCTCAAAACATTAGTAATAAAAATGCTAACTGAATTAGGGGAAAGAATAAATAAACACAGTGAAAATTTTAACAAGGAACTAGAAAATATAAAAAGAACCAAGTAGAACCGAAGAATAAAATAACAGATATGAAAAACAGCAAACAAGGTGATATAGAAGTCATAAGTGATCTGGAAGATAGAATAATAGAAATCACCCAATCAGAGAAGCAAGAAGGAAAAAGAATGAGAACAGTTTAAGAGATCTCTGGTACAACATCAAACCTACCAACATTATTATAAAGGTCCCGGAAGGAGAAGAGAGAGAGAAGAGGGTTGAAAATGCACTTAATGATATTATGGTTGAAAACTTCCCAAACATGAAGAAGGAGACAGATATCCAGGAACAAGAAGCACAGAGGGTTCCAAACAAGGTGAACGCAAACAGACCTACACCAAGACATATAATTAAAACGACAAAAGTTAAAGAGAGAATGCTAAAAGCAGCAGGAGAAAAACAGAGTCACATAGGAGGGAAACCACATAGACCATCAGCTGGTTTTTCTGTAGAAACTTTGCAGGACAGAAGGCAGTGTGGCATGTTATATTCAAAGTTCTGACAGGGAAACACCTGCAAACTAGGATTCTCTACACAGCAAGATTATCATTTAAAATTGAAGGAGAGATAAAGAACTTCTCAGGCAAGGAAGAACTAAAGGAGTTCATCAATACTAAACATACCCTAAAAGAAATGTTAAAAATCTTCTCTAAGTGGAAAAGAAAAGGCTTTAAGAATGCAGAATCTACCAGAGTATTTGGGCAGTGGTTACACGGTAGTTTACCAACTATTCAGTACACTGTAGACAACTAGGGATCTTTAAAAATAGTGATGCCTGGTTCCCACACCAGGATATACTGATTTAATTGTTTTGTCATGTGACATAAACGTTAGGCATTCTTAAAGCTCCCCAGGCAATTCTAATGTGTTCCAACGTTGGTGAAACTTTGAGCTGCAGTAAGGGTCCAGGTTAGGAGTGGGAGCCATGGGCCATTGGCTACTCTGAAGAATCAGTCATCCTATTCAAGAAAAAATCCACTCTATGGCAGATGGTGATAAGGAGTGTCCGGGGGCAACTCTTACACAATTGCTGAATAGTTTGTAAAAATGTGCAGATGGAGCCATTTATTGGCCAAGGCATCCAGTGCTAAGATGACCACCTGAAGTCTGGCTAACTGTGCTGCTGGTTGGAGCCAGTCCTTTATCAGGGACATCCAAGTTCAGGGAAGGAAAGTGGCAATATTCCACTGAATGTTGCCTCAGTACATATATGAAGATGATAGCATCATAAAGTATAACCTCCCCATTGTTGTTCACTCAGATGAACCCAAGGAGTAAACGATGGGTCTGGGAGAGGGGTGCCCTCCTCCAGCTTTGTGCCATCGGGCAAGAGTTTGAAGACAGAGAAGCCACCCCTCTTTCAGATCCAGGTATGGCTCCATTATACTGTAACAAGCTTGTGGGGTCTGCCTTCCATGACCTAAGACATAGGGACAACTGGGTATGGAGGGTCACAGGGTCAAGGCCTGTAAGATCCTCTATTTCCAGGAGAGGACAGAATGTGGCCAGCAATTGCTGTGCTAATGGCGTACAGTACAGGGCCTAGGCGTATAGTTTCTTGCATCAGAAGCCCATTGGCAATTTACCAGCATAGGTGGTCCAGAGACTCCAAGAGGCAAGAGAGGAAGTTACTAAAGCCTCTACAGTGCAGGCATCTCAGAAGGCACTAACAGGAGTGCCCTTTGATTTCAAATTGGACTGATTCTGGAGCCTTTTGTTGGAGGGTGAGCTTATTTCTAAGTTACAGTATCAGGGAGATTAAGTGACAGTTGTAAATAAGGAATATGTTGACTACATAACCCAACAAAGGCTAAAAGATATTGGACTTGTATCAACATTACCAGTGCTAAGCGGGTCAATAGCTGTTTGTTGTGACAGTGTCAACAATGGAGAAGCCCTCAATTTACCAAATAATTTTCAGTAATTTAAGAGAGGTGGTGGGACCTTTAACTATGTGTGAGGCAATAGCCCATCCCCTTTTTGTAAGCCTGTTTGTGACTATTTGTATGGTTTTTTGGTTTTTTTATTTTAGTATAGTTGATTTACAATGTTTTAGGTGTACATCAGAATGATACAGTTTTATATGTGTATTATTTTTTCAGATTATTTTCTATTATAGTTTATTACAAGATATTGAATATAGTTCCCTGTGTTGTACAATAGGTCCTTGTTGTTTATCTGTTTTACATATAGTACTGTATATTTGTTAATCCCAATCTCCCAATTTATCCCTTCCCCACTTTCCCTTTTGGTAAAAATATGTTTGTTTTCTAGGTCTGTGAGTCTATTTATTTTGTAAATAAGTTCATTTGTATCTTTTATTTTTTGATTCCACATATCAGTGACATCATATAATATTTTTCTTTCTCTGTCAGACTTACTTTACTTACTATTTTATGATAATCTCTAGATCCATCCATGTTGCTGCAAATGGCATTATTTCACTCTTTTATTGCTGAGTAATATTCCACTGTGTGTGTGTGTGTGTGTGTGTGTGTGTGTGTGTGTGTATACACACCACATCTTCTTTATCCATTCATCTGTTGATGGACATTTAGGTTGCTACCATGTCTTGGTTATTGTAAATAGTGCTGCTCTAAGCAGTGGAGTGCATGTATCTTTTTGAATTAGAGGTTTTATCTTTTCCAGATATATGCCCAGGAGTGGGATTGCTGGATTACATGGTAACTATATTTCTGTTCTCTAAGGAACATCCATACTGATCTCCATAGTGGCTGCACCAATTTACATCCCCACCAACAATGTAGGAGGGTTTCCTTTTCTCCACACCCTCTCCAGCATTTGCTATTTGCAGATTTTTTGATGATGGACATTCTGATCAGTGTCAGGTGATACCTCATTGCACTTTTGATTTGCATTTCTCTAATAATTAGTGATGTCGAGCATCTTTTCATGTGTTTATTGGTCATCTGTATGTTTTCTTTGGGGAAATGTGTATTTAGGTCTTCTACCCATTTTTTTGAGTTGGGTTGTTTTGGGGTTTTTTTTGTATTGAGCTGTATAAGCTGTTTGTATATTTTGGAGATAATCCCTTGTTAGTCTCATAGTATGCAAATATTTTCTCCATTTCATAGATTGTTTTTTTCATTTTTTTTATGATTTCTTTTGCTGTGCAAAAGCTTTTAAATTTAGGGCTTCCCCGGTGGCGCAGTGGTTGAGAGTCCGCCTGCCAATGCGGGGGAACACAGGTTCAGGCCCTGGCTCGGGAAGATCCCATATGCCATGGGGCAAATGGGCCCATGCACCACAGCTGCTGAGCCTGCACTCTGGAGCCCATGAGCCACAACTGCTGAGGCCCACGCGCTTGGAGCCTGTGCTCTGAGGCGAGAGGGGCCGCCGCAGTGAGGGGCCTGTGCACTGCAGCGGGGAGTGGCTTCTGCTCGCCGCGGCTGGAGGGAGCCCACTAGCAGCGGCAAAGACCCAACACAGCCAAAAAATAAATAAATTTTAAAAATAAATTAATTTAAAGCTTTTAAATTCAATTAGGTTTCTCTTGTTTATTTTTGCTTTTGTTTTCATTACTCTAGGAGACAGACCAAAAAAAAAAATAGTGCTGTGATTTATGTCAAAGAGTGTTCTGCCTATATTTTCCTCTAGGAGTTTTATACTACCCAGCCTACATTTAGGTCTTAAATCCATTTGGAGTTTATATTTGTATATGGTGTTAGAGAATGTTCTAATTTTGTCCTTTCACATGTAGCTGTTTAATTTTCCCAGCATCATTTATTAAAGAGATCGTCATTTCTCCACTGTATATTCTTGTTTCCTTTGTCATAGATTAGTTGACCACAAGTGTGTGGGTTTATTTCTGGGCCTTCTATCTTGTTCCATTGATCTGTTTTTGTTCCAGTACCATATTGTTTTGATTACTGTAGTTTGTATTATAGTCTGAAGTCAAGGAGTGTGATTCCTCCAACTCCATTCTTCTTTTTCAAGATTGTTTTTACTATTCAAGGAATAATTCCATCGAATTTTTTACTTATGCAATCATGAAGGAATTGGTAAATTAAAATTTCTAAATACACCAGTCTTTAGCATAAACGGGTTATGCGATACCTTAAATGTATTATAAAAAGCTAGTGTCAGTAATATTAATATGGTGAAAAACAAATATGTATGTATGGAACGGGAAATATAGTTTATAACTAGAACTTCTAAGGTACTATCCAATGTTTCATAGAAACACATTAATTACTCTACTTCAATCTTACAATAATGGGATACATGAAAAATTAGTATGAGAAAGTTTAGTTATCAATATAGAAACTGAACAATCATATTTTATTCCTTCCTACTTGACTTTCCTTTTTTTTAAAAATTAATTAATTAAATTATTTTTTTTGGCTGCATTGGGTCTTTGTTGCTGCATGTGAGTTTTCTCTAGTTGTGGTGAGTGGGGGCTACTCTTCATTGCAGTACATGGACTTCTCATTGTGGTGCCTTCTCTTGCCATGGAGCATGGGCTCTAGGCATGTGGGCTTCAGTAATTATCACACACGGGCTTGGTCGTTGTGGCTCACGGGCTCTAGAGTGCAGGCTCAGTAGTTGTGGTGCATGGGCTTAGTTGTTCCACGGCATGTGGGATCTTCCCAGACCAGGGCTCAAACCCATGTCCTCTGCATTGGCAGGATTCTTAACCACTGCACCACCAGAGAAGTCCCTTTTCTACTTGACTTTCAACATTAACATTTTATTATGCAGGGACGTCAAATGTCACATAATTTGCATATACTTGAAGAAATTAACAAGTTATATTTTATATTTACTTGTACCTGGCTCAACAAACTAACCTTGAGACATCTCAGAATAATCCTTGTTAATTTTTCTCAAACAATTATCAAGCACTTATTAGCATGCTAGAGATGACATATTAAGGCTTTATAGAAACATAATTCTGTTGATATTCAAGAAGTATTCTTTTCATAGCAGTAAATTTGAACAAAATTGTAAATTGTAAATTGCCCTTCTTATAAAATGAAGTTTGTTTAATTTTACTTTTTATGTTAACATTGATTGATAGGTGTGATTGGCTATATATGTATTTTTTTAAGTAAGTGGGATACCCAAAAGCATTTGACAAAGGGAATCATTCTGAACTAAGGTGACCAGTGGAGAAGAAAATTTATTAAGAATCTAGAGAAGGTTGTGTGCATTTATATGATTATAAACTCCCTTCATCTATGATTCAGTGGCTTCTAACAAGTAATTTATTATTTTTTTATGAGGGTACTCTTCCTGCTCTTTGGTGTGTGCAGAATATCTGCTCATTTCATCACAATGAATGGAGAGACCATCTTCTCACTTGCTTCCAGAGTTGGAGTCTACTGGACTCACTAACCAGCTGTTTTAAATGCCTTGGACCACTTTCCTAAAAGCATAATTTTCTCTGAACACTATTTTCCACCTTTCATATTTTCTTGTGCACAGGGCCAGATACCTCATATTATGGATTTTCAAAGATAGCCCTAATTTCAGTTTTATTCTTTTCTGTAAATATCACTTTTTTAATGCACAAATGAATGTTATTTGAATTTATACCTTTTTTTGTGAGATTTTAGCTAAATGTGTAAATCAAATTACCCCTTATCACATTATTTACTCTACTTTTAATTCTCAAACAGGTTCACTGTGTCCATAGAATAGTCATTTTCTGAGAAATAAAGTATGCAGTCAACTGCTTAACAGACTAGGGTTTGCAGTCAGTTATCAGTTCTTCCTGTGTAAAGTAGAACTCATCACGTTATAGAGTGAAAATAGCATTAGACATGGAACACAGTAGGTCTAGTTTGGAGAATGTGAATAAACATAGAACAGTAATATTAGGAAATACCAAATGCTTGTCATCTGTCAAACACTTTATCTGCATTATCTCATTTTCATCCCTCTCAGTAGCCCTCTGACCTGCGTAATATTTGTATCACCAAACTACAAGTGAGGTGATGGAGAAACGGAGACTCAGTCACATGTTCCGGTCTGGTGAGCAGTAAGTGGGGTGAAGGTTCAAACTGAGACTGTCCATCTGCAGAGCTTGGGTTCTTAACACTTGGCTGGCAATCACAGTTTCACGAGAAATTTTACAAACGTGACTTCATTTTGCCCACACGACAATCACATTACACAGGTATTTACTCCATGACAAGTAAAACTCAGTGTTGTTTTGCCAGACATCACCCAATTTGTAAGAGTCTATGGTAGAAACTGAAGCAAAGACCTCAAATATCGAATTCAGCATCTTTTCTTCCACACCAAAGTATCATCTCCACTTAGTGCCTACTGGGCTGTCAACACAGAAGTGACGTATTGATTTGCTTTTGAAAAATGACTATAGTTTGGATTTTTATAGCTAACAAAAACACATATATAACACACTTCTTCATCCTTTGAGGCAGGAAGCATGTTTTCTAACCCTTTAATTCCTTTACCCACTTAAAGCAAATCAACATTTAAAATACCAGTTCTAAAATCCTTTCCTACTTAAGATCCCTATGGAGGGATGTGGGCTCTTCCTGTTTACCCTTTGAAAACTTGAGGCCTGATAAATGAATTAATAAAAAGAATAGGTTATAAATAAAAATGACTAAGAATCTATAGGAAAGAAAAAACTCCTCTAGTAAAGACACATATATAGTAAAGGCTGAGGATGAATCACTTAAATAAGCTAGTACAAAGATTAAAACACAAAAAAAATCACAAAATCAACTATACCTACAATAATCAGTAAAGGGATAAACATGAAGATGTAAAATATAATATCAAAAACACAAAATGTGAGTGAGGAGAGTAAAAAGTGTAGCTCTTTTAGAATGTGACTGAATTTAAAGGACTACATGTTTAGAAGAAATAGATGCAGTTATATGTCAACATAAATGAACGCACAGTAACCCCACAAATCAAAAACCTACAATAGCTGCACAAAAACTAAAGAGAAAGGAACACAAACATACCACTAAATAAAATCATCAAACCATAAAGGAGGAAATTAAAAGAAAAAGTGAACATAGAAGAACTACTAAACAACTGAAAAACAAGTAACAAAGTGGCAATAAGGGGCTTCCCTGGTGGCGCAGTGGTTGAGAATCTGCCTGCTGATGCAGGGGACACGGGTTCATGCCCCAGTCCAGGAAGATCCCACATGCTGCAGAGTGGCTGGGCCCGTGAGCCATGGCCGCTGAGCCTGTGCATCCAGACCCTGTGCTCCGCAGCAGGAGAGCCCAGAGCAGTGAGAGGCCCGTGTACCACAGAAAAAAAAAAAAGGCAATAAGTACACACCTATCATGAATTACCTTAAATGTCAATGAACTAAATGCTCCAATCAAAAGACATAAGGTGGTTGATTGGATAAAAAACAAGACCCATCTATAAGCTGCTTAAAAGAGACTCACTTCAGAGCTAAAGACAAACATAAGCTGAAAGTGAGGGGATGGAGAATGATATTTCATGCAAATGGAAATAATAAGAAAGCAGGGGTAGCAATACTCATATCAGACAAAATGGAGTTTAAAACAAAGTGTATGGACTTCCCTGGTGGTGCAGTGGTTAAGAATCCACCTGCCAATGCAGGGAACATAGTTTCAAGCCCTGGTCCGGGAAGATTTCACATGCTGAGGAGGAACTAAGCCTATGCGTCACAACTACTGAGCCTGTACTCTAGAGCCAATGAGTCACAACTACTGACCCTGTGTGTCACAACTACTGAAACCCGCACACATAGAGCCTGTGCTCCACAACAAGAGAAGCCACCGCAATGAGAAGCCCATGCACTGCAACAAAGACCCATTGCAGCTAAATAAATAAATAAATACACAAATGTATTTTAAAAAATAATACAAAGTGTATAACAAAAGACAAATAATGACATTATATAATAACAAAGGGATCAATAATGAAGAAGATATTATACTCATTAATATATACACACCTAATACAAGAGCATCTAAATATATAAAGCAAATTTTAACAGACATAACAGGTGAAATTGACAATAATACAATAATAGTTGAGAACTTTAACACCCCACTGACATCAATGGACAGATCACCCAGACAGAAAATCAATAAGGCTACAATGGTATTTAAAAACACAATAGACCAGTTGGACTTAACAGATGTCTTTTCAAGTGCACATGGAATGTTCTCCAGGATAGATCACATGCTAGGCCACAACACAAGTCTCAACAAATTTAAGAAGATAGAAATTATATCAAGCATTAATCCTGACCACAACAGCATAAAACTAGAAATTAATTATAGAAATAAAAATAGGAAAACCACAAACACGTGGCAACTACTAAACAACCAATGGGTCAATGATGAAATCAAAGAGGAAATCAGAAAATAACTCAAGACAAATGAAAATGAAAACACAAATTTCCAAAATCTACAGAATCCAGCAAAAGCAGTTCTAAGACTTAAGTTTATAGCAATATAGGTCTATTTCAAGAAATGAGAAAAATCTCGAATGAACAGTCTAAACTTCCATCTGAAGAAATTTTAAAAGAACAAAGCCTAAAGTCAGCAGAGGGGAGGAAATAATAAAGTTCAGAGAGGAAATAAATAGAGATAAAATAAATAGAAAGATCAATGAAACTCAGACTCTTTTAAAAAGATAAACAAAATTGAAAAGCCTTTAGCAAGAAGAGAGGATCTGAATTTTTAAAAATGAGAGAAAAAAGGAGAATATCAATTGATATCACAGAGATATAAACAATCATAAGTGAATACTATGAACAGTTATATATCAATGAATTGAATAACCTAGAAGAAATGAACAAATTTCTAGAAGAGATAGAAACTTGAACAGATCAATTACTAGAAGTGAAATTGAATTTGTAAAACAAAAAACTTCCCAGGAAACAAAAAACAAAAGACCAGAACCAGTTGGTTCACTGGAGAATTCTACCAAACACATTAAACACATAAAGAAGAGCAAATATTCATCCTTCTCAAACTATTCCAAAATATTGACAAGGATGGGACACTTCCAAATTCATTTTGTGAAGCTACCATTACTCTGATAACAAAACCAGACAAAACCACTACAAAAACTATTACAGGCTAATATCTCTAATGAATATGGATACAAAAATCTTCAACAAAATATTAGCAAACTGACTTCAACAATATATAAAAAGAATCATACACTGTGATCAAGTTGGATTTATTCCAGGGATTCAAGGATGGTTCAATATGCACAAATAAATTGTTGTAATACACCACATTAACAAAAGGAAGGATAAAAATCACGTGGTCATCTCAATAGACACAGAAAGAGTATCTGACAAAATTCAACATTCATCCATGATAAAATGCCTCACCAAAGTTGATATACAGGGAACATATCTCAACATAATAAAAACCATGTAAGACAAACATGCAGCCAACATAATACTCAATGATGAAAAGCTGAAAGGCTTCCTTCTAAATTCAGGAACAAGACAAGGATGCCCGCTCTCACGACTTCTGTTTATGATAGTATTGAAAGTCAGCAAGTGAGAAAAAATAAAATAAAAGGCATCTGAATTGGAAGGGAAGAAGTAAAACTGTCACTATTTGCAGATGATATGGTACTATATAGAAAACCTTAAAGTGTCCACCAAAAAGCTATTAGAACTAATAAATGAATTCAGTAAAATTGCAAGATACAATATTAACATATAGAAATCTGTTGCTTTTCTAAACACTAATAATGAACTAACCAAAAGAGAAAGCAAGGAAATGTTCCAGGACTCAAATCCAGCCTAAACCCTGATTGGGACTTGAACCCATGTGGCCAGGACTCAAACCTGGCCAAAACCCACAGTCTTCCAACTGAGATCACACACCTGGTTTCAGGATTTAATGAAGCTCAGGTTCTTGATGTCTCATCACAGAAAGAATTCAGTGAGAGACAAAGTGATGACAAGGATGGGACACTTCCAAATTCATTTTGTGAAGCTACCATTACTCTGATAACAAAACCAGACAAAACCACTACAAAAACTATTACAGGCTAATATCTCTAATGAATATGGATACAAAAATCTTCAACAAAATATTAGCAAACTGACTTCAACAATATATAAAAAGAATCATACACTGTGATCAAGTTGGATTTATTCCAGGGATTCAAGGATGGTTCAATATGCACAAATAAATTGTTGTAATACACCACATTAACAAAAGGAAGGATAAAAATCACGTGGTCATCTCAATAGACACAGAAAGAGTATCTGACAAAATTCAACATTCATCCATGATAAAATGCCTCACCAAAGTTGATATACAGGGAACATATCTCAACATAATAAAAACCATGTAAGACAAACATGCAGCCAACATAATACTCAATGATGAAAAGCTGAAAGGCTTCCTTCTAAATTCAGGAACAAGACAAGGATGCCCGCTCTCACGACTTCTGTTTATGATAGTATTGAAAGTCAGCAAGTGAGAAAAAATAAAATAAAAGGCATCTGAATTGGAAGGGAAGAAGTAAAACTGTCACTATTTGCAGATGATATGGTACTATATAGAAAACCTTAAAGTGTCCACCAAAAAGCTATTAGAACTAATAAATGAATTCAGTAAAATTGCAAGATACAATATTAACATATAGAAATCTGTTGCTTTTCTAAACACTAATAATGAACTAACCAAAAGAGAAAGCAAGGAAATGTTCCAGGACTCAAATCCAGCCTAAACCCTGATTGGGACTTGAACCCATGTGGCCAGGACTCAAACCTGGCCAAAACCCACAGTCTTCCAACTGAGATCACACACCTGGTTTCAGGATTTAATGAAGCTCAGGTTCTTGATGTCTCATCACAGAAAGAATTCAGTGAGAGACAAAGTGATATGTAAGAAGTGGATTTATTTAGAGAGAAACACACTCCACAGACAGAGTATGGGCCATCTCAGAAGGTGAGAAAAGCACCAGGGTATGGGGTTGTCAGTTTTTATAGGGGTGGGTAATTTCACAGGCTAATGAGCGGGAGGTGTATTCCAGCTATTTTGGGAGGGGGCAGGGATTTCCAGGAATTGGGCCACTGCCCATTTTCTGATCCAATGGTCAGCTTTCGAACTGTCATGGCACCTGTGGTGTGACATTTAGCTTGCTGATGTGTTAACAGTGATGTATACTGAGGCTCCTCAAGGTCTAGTGGAAGTTGACTTGTCCGTCATCTTGGACCCATTTGGTTCCAATCAGTTTATGTCATGTCCTTGGGCTATGTCATTCTTTCAAAGGCTATGCCCTGCCTCCTTCCCTCCTGTTTCATTCTCCACTCAGAGATTTTACTCCCGTTTTCTTATGGGATTCAGAATGACAATGGTCTGTCTTCTGTAACTGCTTCAAGGGTGAGTAGGGGTGTTGACCCTGCCTGTCGGGGAGTAAAAATCTCTAGATGCCTGATCTAGGGGTCCCAGGAGAAGAACAGCTCCTTGTTTAAGTTAGTATGGGTTGGAATCCTCACATAGCCATCATCTTAGTGTGGAACTGTTGTAATTGATATTTGTAATTGATATTTGTAATTGATATTATGTAATTCATAGCCTTTCTATGAATCTCCCTGATGGTGAAGCACTTTTTGTGACATCATCAAACATGATATAAGCTGTTTAGAACCAAATGGGTCCAAGATGGCAGACAAGTGGACTTCCACTAGACCTTGAGGAGCCTCAGTATACCTCACTGTAACACATCAGCAAGCCAAATGACACACCCACAGGTGCCACGACAGTTTCAAGGCTGACCATAAGGATCAAAAAATGGGCAGTGGTCCAATTCCTGGAAATCCCCGCCCCTTCCCGAAATAGCTGGAATACTCCTCCCGCTCATTAGCCTGTGAAATTACCCATCCCTATAAAAACTGACAACCCCATACCCTGGTGCCTTTCTCACCTGCTGAGATGGCCCACACTCTGTCACTCTGTCTGTGGAGGGTGTTTCTCCCAAGGCCTTTTTTACCTTCTGAGTTGGTCCACACTCTGTTCGTGGATTGTGTTTCTCTCTAAATAAATCCACTTCTTATCTATCACTTTGTCTCTCACTGAATTCTTTCTGTGATGAGACATCAAGAAACTGAGCTTCATTAAGTCCTGAAACCAGGTGTGTGATCTCAGTTGGAAGACTGTGGGTTTTGTCTGGGTTCAAGTCCCAGTCACGTGAGTTCGAGTTCCAATCTGAGCTTTGGCTGGGTTCGAGTCCCGGCTGCATGGGTTCAAGTCCCAATCAGGGTTTAGGCTGGGTTCGAGTCCAGGCACATGGGTTCAAGTCCCAATCTGAGGTTCAAGATTTCAGGGAGCGACCCTCAGGGTATTGGAGGAGTGAAAGGGAGCTCAGCCAGTATTTGCCCCACCCACTCAGGCCCCTGGGAGCTTGCTGAGGTGCCAGGTCTGAAGGTCTGCCCTCTGAGGCCCTCTCTGGCCGTGCTGCCTTTTCCAGCTGCGGGGGGTCCTGAGGCTAGGCCCTGAAAACTGCCTAAACAGCGCCCCCTCATAAGCTCCATCCCCCAACAGCCAAGGCCTTTTCTGGCCATTCTTTCTTTTTTGTCTTTTCCTTCTTTTTTTTTTCAAGGTGTGGTTCTGTTTTACCTGGCTGTTGTTGTCTCATTTATATTTTTATTTTTTCTGATAATTTTTTATATTTTTATTTTATTTTTTATTCCTTGTTATTGTTCTGCTTCTTTTAGCTTGTTCCCTCCCCCCCTTTTTTTTGTGCTGTTGTAGTTCTGCTTTACCTTGTTGTTGTTGTTTCACTTATATTTTTATTTTTTCTGATATATCTTTTACTTTTGTAATTTTGTCTTATTTTTTATTCCTTATTATTGTATTACTCCTTTTTTTTTTTTTTTTTTTTTTGCCATGTTGCACGGCTTCCAGGATGTTGGTTCCCAGGCCAGGGATCAGGCCTGAGCTCTGGTGATGGGAGAGCTGAGTCCAAACCACTGGACTAACAGAGAATCTCAGACCCCAGGTAACATTAATTGGAGTGAGATCTCCTGGAGGTCCTCCTCACAGCACCAAGACCTGGCTCTACCCAAATGCCTGTAACTTCAGTGGTGGACTCCTAAGGCCAAACAACCAGTAAGGCAGGAACACAGCCCCACCTATCAAAAACAATGAAATGAAAAAAAAAAAAATTACAGATGAAGGAGCAAGGTAAAAACCTACAAGACCAAATAAATGAAGAGGAAATAGGCAACTTACATGAAAAAAAAAAATTCAGAGTAATGATAGTAAAGTGATCCAGAATCTCAGAAATTGAATGGAGGCACAGATCAAGAAAATACAAGAAATGTTTAACAAAGACCTAGAAGAACTAAAGAAAAAACAGTGATGAACAACACAATAACTAAAATGAAAAACACAGTAGAAGGAATCAATAGCAGAATAATGGAGGCAGAGGAATGAATAAGTGACCTGGAAGATAGAATGATGGAAATAACTGCCAAGGAGCAGAATAAAGAAAAAAGAATGAAAAGATATGAGGACTGTCTCAGAGACCTCTGGGACAACATTAAATGCACCAACATTGGAATTATAGGGGACCCAGAAGAACAAGAGAAAGAGGAAAGGTCTGAGAAAATATTTGAAGAGATTGTAGTGGAAAACTTCCTTAACATGAGAAAGAAAATAGTCAATCAAGTCCAGGGAGCACAGAGAGTCCCATACAGAATAAAAGCTACGAGAGACACACCAAGACACATATAAATCAAACTAACAAAAATTAAATTCAAAGAAAACATATTAAAAGTAGTAAGGGAAAATCAACAAATAACATACAACGGAATCCCCATAAGGTTATCAGATGAATTTTAAGCAGAAACACTGCAAGCCAGAAGGGAGTGTCAGGATATATATAAAATGATGAAAGAGAAAAACCTACAACCAAGATTACTCTACGCAACAAGATTATCATTCAGATTTGGTGGAGAAATAAAAAGCTTTATAGACAAGCAAAAGCTAAGAGAATTCACCACCACCAAACCAGCTTTACAACAAATGCTAAAGGAACTTCTCTAAGCAGGAAACAACAGAGAAGAAAAAGACTTACAAAAACAAACCCAAAACAATTAAGAAAATAGTAATAGGAATATACATATCGATAATTACCTTGAATGTAAATGTATTAAATGCTCCAACCAAAAAACACAAATTGGTGGATTGGATACAAAAACAAGACCAGTATATATGCTGTCTACAAGAGACCCACTTCAGACCTAGGGACACATAGAGACTGAAAGTGAGGGGATGGAAAAAGATATTCCATGCAAATGGAAATCAAAGAAAGCTAGAGTAGCAATACTCATATCTTATAAATAGCCTATAAAATAAAGACTGTTACAAGAAATAAGGAAGGACAGTACATAATGATAAAGGGATCAAAGAAAGAATAAAATATAACAATTATAAATATTTATGCACCCAACATAGAAGCATCTCAATACATAAGGCAAATGTTAACAGCCATAAAAGGGGAAATTGACAGTAACACAATAATAGTCGGGGACTTGAACATGCGACTTACACCAATGGACAGATCATTCACACAGAAAATAAATAAGGAAACACAAGCTTTAAATGACACAATAGACCAGATACATTTAATTGATATTTAGAAGACATTCCACCCAAAAGCAGCAGAATAAAATTTCTTCTCAAGTGCACACAGAACATTCTTGAAGACAGATCACATCTTGAGTCACAAACCAAGCCTCGGAAAATTTAAGAAAATTGAAATCATATCAAGCATCTTTTCTGACAGCAACGCTATGAGATTAGAAATCAATTACAGGAAGAAAAACTGTAAAACACACAAACAAATGGAAGCTAAACCCTGCACTGCTAAATAACCAAGAGATTACTGAAGACACCACAGAGGAAATTTACATAAACCTAGAAAAAAAGGACAACAAAAACACAATCGACCCAAAATCTATGGGAAGCAGAAAAAGCAGTTCTAAGAAGGAAGTTTATAGAAATTCAATGTCGTGTCAAGAAACAAGAAAAATCTCAAACAAACAATCTAATATTACACCTAAAGGAACTAGAGAAAGAACAACAAAGAAAACCCAAAGTTAGTAAAAGGAAAGAAATCATAAAGAACAGAGCAGAAATAAAGGAAATAGAAATGAAGAAAACAATAGGAAAGATCAATAAAACTAAAAGTAGGTTTTTTGCCATGATAAACAAAATTGATAAACATTTAGCCAGACTCATCAAGAAAAAAACTGACACTGCAGAAATACAAAGGATCATAAGAGACTACTACAAGCAACTATATACCAATAAAATGGACAACCTGGAAGAAATGGAGAAATTCTTGGAAAAGTACAACTTTCCAACTGAATAAGGAAGAATTAGAAAATATAAACAGACCAATCAGAAGTAATGAAATTGAAACTGTGATTAAAAATCTTCCAACAAACGGAAGTCCAAGACCAGATGCCTTCACAGGTGAATTCTATCAAACATGTAGAGAAGAGCTAACACCTATCCTTCTCAAACACTTGCAAAAATTTGCAGAGGGAGGAACACTCCCAAACTCGTCCTACAAGGCCACCATCACCCTGATACCAAAACCAAAGATATCACAAAAAGAGAAAATTATAGACCAATATCACTGATGAACATAGATGCAAAAATCCTCAACAAAATACCAGCAAACAGAATCCAACAACACATTAAATGGATCATATATCATGATCAAGTGGGATTTATCCCAGGGATGCAAGAATTTTTCAATATATGCAAATCAATCAGTGTGAAACACAATATTCACAGCTTAAAGAATGAAAACCATATGATCATCTCAATAGATGCTGAAAAAGCTTTTGACAAAATTCAACACCATTTTATGATAAAAACTCTCCAGAAAGTGGGCATAGAGGGAACCTACCTCAACATAATAAACGCCTTATACAACAAACCCACAGCACACATCATTCTCGATGGTGAAAAGATGAAAGCATTTCCTCTAAGATCAGTAACAAGACAAGGATGTCCATTCTCGTTACTATTATTCAACATAGGTTTGGAAGTCCTAGTCTCAGAAGTCAGAGAAGAAAAAGAAATAAAACCATTTACCACTGCAACAATAAGAATAAAATACCTAGGAAAAAAACCTACCTAAGGAGGCCAAAGACCTGTACTCAGAAAACTATAAAACACTGATAAAAGAAATTGAAGATGACACAGATGGAGAGATAACAATGTTCTTGGATTAGAAGAATCAATATTGTCCAAAAGACTGTACAACCCAAAGCGATCTACAGATTCAATGCAATCCCTATCAAATACTGATGGCATTCTTTACAGAATTAGAACAAACAATTTTACAATTTGTATGGAAACATAAAAGTCCCCGAATAGCCAAAGCAATCTGGAGTAAGAAAAAAGGAGCTGGAGGAATCAGGATCTCCAATTTCAGACTAAACTACAAAGCTATAGTCATCAAGACAGTATGGTACTGGCACAAAAACAGAAATATAGATGAATGGAATAGGATAGAAAGCCAGAGATAAACCCATGCACCTGTCATCACCTAGTCTATGACAAAGGAGGCAAGAATATACAATGTGGAAAAGACAGCCTCTTCAGTAAATGGTGCTGGGAAAACTGGACAGCTACATGTAAAAGAATGAAATTAGAACACTCCCTAACACCATACACAAAAATAAACTCAAAATGGATTAGAGAACTAAATGTAAGAACGGACACTATAAAACTGTTAGAGGAAAACATAGGAAGAACACTCTTTGACATAAATCACAGCAAGATCTTTATTGATCCACCTCTTAGAGTAATGGAAGTAAAAAAAAAAAAAATAAGCCAATAAGACCTAATGAAACTTAAGAGCTTTTGCAAACCAAAAGATACTACAAACAAGACGAAAAGACAACTCTCAGAATGGGAGAAGATATTTGCAAATGAATCAACGGACAAAGGATTAATCTCCAAATTATATAAACAGCTCATGCAGC
>NC_041220.1:6470058-6472012 GCF_002837175.3 Physeter macrocephalus
GCAGAAGACCTAAATAGACATTTCTCCAAAGAAGACATACAGATGGCCAGGAAGCACATGAAAAGCTGCTCAACATCACTAATTATTAGGGAAATGCAAATCAAAATTACAATGAGGTATCACCTCACACCAGTCAGAATGGCCACCAACAGAAAATCTACAAACAACCAACGCTGGAGAGGGTGTGGAGAAAAGGGAACCCTCTTGCACTGTTGGTGGGAATGTAAATGGATACAGCCACTATGGAGAACAGTATGGAGGTTCCTTAAAAAACTAATAATAGAATTACCATATGACCTAGCAATCCCACTGCTGGGCATATACCCAGAGAAAACCATAATTCAAAAAGACACATGCACCCCAATGTTCATTGCAACACTATTTACAATAGCCAGGTCATGGAAGCAAGCTAAATGCTCACTTACAGATGAATGGATAAAGAAGATGTTGTACATATATACAATGGAATGTTACTCAGCCATAAAAAGAACGAAATTGGGTCATTTGTAGAGACGTGGATGGATCTAGAGACTGTTATACATAGTGAAGTAAGTCAGAGAGTGAAAAACAAATATTGTATGTTAACACATATATGTGGAACCTAGAAAAATGGTACAGATGAACTGGTTTGCAGGGCATAAATAGAGACACAGATGTAGAGAACAAACATATGGATACCAAGGTGGGAAAGTGGCGGGGGAATGGTGGTGTGATGAATTGGGAGATTGGGATTGACATGTATACAATAATATGTATAAAATGGATAACTAATAAGAACCTGCTGTATAAGAAAATAA
Organism: Physeter macrocephalus; assembly: GCF_002837175.3. Lineage (NCBI taxonomy): Eukaryota > Metazoa > Chordata > Mammalia > Artiodactyla > Physeteridae > Physeter > Physeter macrocephalus. The sequence goes on from NC_041220.1 coordinate 6,470,856, forward strand.
AATAAAATTCAAAAAAATAATAATTTATTATATATAAATGTAAACATTTATACATAACAAGTGAAAGTTGACAAGACTGCCCATGCATAAGAATATTTCATTAAATATCTACCTTCCTTCTGGCCCGTATAATTATGAATGGCATGATATTTAAGGTATTTATAAATAAGTAATAAGGAAACCATAAACAGGACAAAAAGACAACCCTCAGAATGGGAGAAAATATTTGCAAACAAATCAATGGACAAAGGATTAATCTCCAAAATAAATAAACAGCTCATGCAGCTCAATATCACAAAAACAAACAACCCAATCAAAAAATGGGCAGAAGACCTAAATAGACATTTCTCCAAAGAAGACATGCAGATGCTCAAGAAACACATGAAAAGATGTTCAACATAATTAATTTTTAGAGAAATGCAAATCAAAACCACAATGAGATATCACTTCACACCAGTCAGAATGGCCATCATCAAAAAGTCTACAAACAATAAATGCTGGAGAGGGTGTGGAGAAAAGGGAACCCTCTTGCACTGTTGGTGGGAATGTAAATTGATGCAGCCACTATGGAGAACAGTATGGAGGTTCCTTAAACAACTAAAAATAGAACTACCATATGACCCAGCAATCTCACTCCTGGCCACATACCCTGAGAAAACCATCTTTCAAAAATCTACATGTACCCCAATATTCATTGCATCACTATTTACAATAGCCAGGACATGGAATCAACCTATATGTCCAACAACAGAGGAATGGATAAAGAAGATGGATAAAGATATATGTAATGGAATATTACTCAGCCATGTAAAGGAATGAAATTAGGTCATTTGTAGAGATGTGGATGGACCTACAGACTGTCCTACAGAATGAAGTAAGTCAGAAAGAGAAAAACAGATATCGTATATTAACACATATATGTGGAATCTAGAAAAATGATACAGATGAACCTATTTGTAGGGCAGAAATAGAGACGTAGATATAGAGAACGGACATGCGGACACAGCAGGAGAAGGGGAGGGTGGGATGAATTGGGAGATTAGGTTTGACATAAATACACTACCATGTGTAAAATAGATAGCTAGTGGGAACCTGCTGTGTAGCACAGGGAGCTCAGCTCGGTGCTCTGTGATGACCTAGATGGGTGGGGTGGGGGG
>NC_041220.1:6472022-6477022 GCF_002837175.3 Physeter macrocephalus
GAAGTAAGTCAGAAAGAGAAAAACAGATATCGTATATTAACACATATATGTGGAATCTAGAAAAATGATACAGATGAACCTATTTGTAGGGCAGAAATAGAGACGTAGATATAGAGAACGGACATGCGGACACAGCAGGAGAAGGTATACATATAGCTGATTCACTTCATTGTACAGCAGAAACTAACACAACATTGTAAAGCAATTATACTCCAATTTAAAAAATTAAATAAATAAGCAACAAGGATATATTGTACAGCACAGGGAAATATAGCCAATAATTTATAATAACTTTAAATGGAGTATAATATCAAAATATTGCATCATATTTTGTACACCTGAAACTAATATAATATCATAACCTAACTATACTTCAATAAACAGTTTAAATTAAAAGTATAAAATTAAAAAAATAAAATAAAACACCTGAAGAATCCCTTACATTGATAGTTGATAACCATAAACTCTAAAGTAGTATAAATTTTCTAAGTAATATCATAAAATATGAATGAAAGGAAAAACACGACATCTGAGAAGAATGACTTTCAGTGGAAAAAAATTTTAAACTCTAATATTAGTTTTAAAAAAATTTTTAGAAGAGGTGTTTTTGCCTTAAATTTCATTGGTTTAACTCATATCTACTTAATCTAATGGATTTTTAATTGAAAATTTTAAGTTATTCTAGATATCCCTATGTAAATAACCTGAAGTCCATTACAAGGAAATTACATATATAATCTATTCAGTCATCTTTATCCTAAAGGAATTCATGTAATCCAGTTACAATAATGTTACTGAAAATACCATATATAATAGTTGCTTGCATGTTGTATGTTTTAGCATTTATGAGGAAATACCTCAGGTCTAGTTGCACTAAATTATCTATAATTAGCACCCAAGAAGATAAACATTATTGGGAAAAATCATGCCCACAAGCTGATTGATTTAGGCTTAAATCTATGACTACAAATTACAAATAAGCACCCATATTTACCCTGTAATCCTACCACACTTCCTTGGTGAGCATAGTTTTAGTCTCAAAAATGTCTATTTCATTTGGTATCCTCTCTTCTCATGCTATCAACATCTACTAATGCATTCTCAAATTCAGTTGATTGCTTCACTTCCTTAAGAAAATAAAAATTACCAGTCAGAAACTCAATTATCTCCACACACCAAGTCTATAACAGACCTTAGTAATTTACTGTATTGTCAAATAAAAAACAAATCTGACTTAGGTAAGGATAGATCTTATTCAAAGGGAATATCATAATAAATGGAGGGAACCTATTGTAATGGGGAGAACATGTATACCATGAGAACTGCAAGTGCCTCACGGGTCCAGGAGAAAGAAATTTTCTTTTACAGTAAGTCCCCCAAATACGAACCTTCAAGTTGCAAACTTTCAAAGATGTGAACGTGCTTTCGCATGTCTAATCACGTTAGTTCATGTGTCTAGCGTACATTGTCACATGCGTGCATCCTCTACAAGTGGTTGTGCTTTTGTGTACTTTACTGTACAGTACTGTATAGAGTACAGTATCTTTACTTCAAGCCCAAGATGTCCAGAAGCAACCATAAAAGCAGCGGCATATAGCCAATTGTGTTAGTTGGTTACCTAGACTAACTTTGTTGGACTTATGAACAAATTGGACTTACGAATGCCCTCTCAGAATGGAACTCGTTTGTACGTAGTGGACCTACTGTGTAAGAGCTAGAGACAAGGCTAGAAAGAGCTGGGTGTGGGCTAGTGGGTGGTGTGATTGTAATGGGAAAGTTGATCAGAAAATGTCTCCCCTCCTGGTCAACTGATTCCATGAAGGAGATACTGTATGCTACCTTAGTCTGGGTCAAAGGTCAGGGTCATGGGGGATGTAGAGGAGCAAATTTGGTCAAGTCAGTTAATAAGCAGTTTATTTAAATTGATCGGTGGAGACAAACAGTTCAGCTAATTGTTTATGAAAAAAGAATGGGAATTTGGAAGGTCTTTGTCTGGCCTTATCAGAGTTAACTAAAGGGGAGGTGTGAATCTTATCTAAGTCCGAGGGGGAAGGGTAGTTTCTTGTAGTAAGCCATCTCCTGAAACACAGAAGAGAGGGATTTTGTAACCATTATTGTTTCCCAGGAGCACAGGACTCAGGTAAAGCTTAACTTTGTCAACAGATATTTGCATCTATTAAAACAGAAGTATCTCCAGTTCATCATCTCCATTTGTTATCTCCATTCCCTTGTGTTCTTATCTCCATTTCTTTGTATTTTCTAAACATTTCTTTGATTACCTGTCCTCATTTTCATAAATATCTCCCTTTCTAATGAATTGTTTCCAAAAACTCACAATCATGCCTAGGTATATCCAGTTTGAAAACAAAGCAAGATGAATAAACCGCCTCCTCATCGCTCTTTAGCCCATTGGCTATATCCATATTTCTCCTCTCCCCTAACCACATAGGCCAGCTATGCTCCTTCCGTTTATCCTCATTTTCCAACACACTACAATATGGAGCTTGTCCTTCTCCTTAGCCTGAAATCACTAATGACCTCAATGTTACCATTAACAATAGAGATTGTTTTATTTTAATAACTTTCTGTACCTCTCAGCAGGATTGGACACAGGTAACTATTCCTTTCTTCTTGAAATATTCTTTATCCTACCCTCCAATACAGCACATTTTAATCTAATTTATCCAACTGAGACAGGAAGGGGGCAGGGCACAACCTTTCAAAGAATGACAGCCATTGAGTACACGACATACACTGGTTAGAACCAACTAGGTCCAAGATGGGGGACGAGTTGACTTCCAGTATATGCTCATTGTAACACATCAGCAAGTTAAATGACACACCCACAGGCGCCATGACAGTTCCAAGGCTGACCATAAAAATGCCAAAAAGTGGGCGGGGCCCAATTCCAGGAAATCCCACCCCTTTCCCAAAACAGTTGGAATACTCCTCCCACTCATTGGCCTATGAAATTACCCAGCCTTATGAAAACTGACAACCCCATACCCTGGGGCCTCGTGCCTTCTGAGATGGCCCACACTCTGTCTATGGAGTGTATATCTCCCTGAATAAACCTTCTTTCTATTTACTATGGCTCACTCTTGAATTCTTTCCTGCTTGAAGCCAAGAACCCACACTTGGCGGCCATCCCAAGGACTTGCCTGAGACCTGGGACGTGACCATCCTCTCATGCCCTACCACTGTTTCCTGCAACACAGCCTCACTGGAAGCTTGTTTTCATTCCTCACCGTTGACTCCTTTCCTACACAACTTCCAAACATTAGAATCTTCAGGAATTTTTCAAGACATCTTCCATTCTTATCCTAATTGCTCCCTCGATGATTTCATCCGTTCCCAAGGCTTTAAATGCCATCTATATCCTACTGATTTCAAAATGAGTACTTTCAACCAAGATGTCTTCCAAGAGCTCTAGACTCACAGACACAAATTCCAAGTTGACATCTCTATTTGGATAGCAGATGTTAAGAGAACTGCTTAAACCATGTGGCCCGGTTCTGCTGCTACTTCCACAGATGATGCCATTGTTCTAGGAACTTTCAGACACCCTGCCAATGTGACCCATTACATCACAAGATGACTTTCAAAACCATTCTAGAGCTTGACTTATAAGAATATTGCAGATGACAATAAATGGAAGAACATGAAAGAGGACCCTGCTTCTACTGTGTTAATTCCCAGTTGAGAGAAGCATGTTACCCTGCTAGATGACACCTGTTGAACTGATTGAGTTCCTACCTGCATGACAGTCAAAATGAATTCTGTGACTCAATTGTCAAATGTATAAAAATGTTTTTCTTCAGAGAGTACAGCCAATTTGTTGAAATTGGGAGAAGGTAGGCCTGCAATCAGCTGACAAAGTTTGCATGGAGTTGCAAACAAAATTTCAAAAAAGATGACTAAGCAACATGAAAATGCCCGAAGTCGAAAACGAGAAATTCAACTCTTTCTTAGTGTTTCATAAGTCAACCCGATCTTTGTAAGACAGAAAAAGACTAATTCATATTTGTAGTTTAGAAGCTTGTGTTCCACAAAACCAAGAATTCACACATTTGGGGAACCATCCATGGTTTTTTTATTCTTCGGTGGTGTTGATATTTACCTCTTCTGCCTTATTTCTGTCTATTGGTTCATTCTTGCTGTTCTTTCATCGGTCTTTTAATTTAGGAATCTAAGTTGGTCCAGCTTTCTCACTCCTCTCCAATTTTGCATAATTTCCTCTCCTTCTAGGTTTTACTTTAACGAGCTTATAACCTTTGTTCTATTTTTAAAGAGTAAGGAATAGCTGCCGAAAATTGATAGGGTTAAAAAACACTGGTCACTTTGAAGTCGAGCGTCTAATTAGAGCTGTTTCAGAGACCAGGTATTAGCTTCCCTGAGGTTTGACAAAGAAAAGGCCTTGAAAGCCACCACCATTACTGATTAAGCAGCCAGATCGTTTCATTATCTGCTCTTCTTCCCTATTTGAAATTACTTTCTAAAGACTATGGTTGGAAGACACAGGCATGGTAAGTACATGTAAGTACAAGTAAGTACAAGTAAGTACAAGTTCTTGGTCTCATTACTGGTACCCACAGAAAATGTGAACATTCTAGGCACTTTTCCAGTCCTAAGGTTCACACTGCCTGAGAAATCCTGACCTAATTGACCTTAGACATTTTTTTTTTGCGGTACGCGGGCCTCTCACTGTTGTGGCCTCTCCCGTTGCGGAGCACAGGCTCCGCGGCCGTGGCTCACGGGCCCAGCCGCTCCGCGGCACGTGGGATCCTCCCGGACCGGGGCGCGAACCCGCGTCCCCCGCATCGGCAGGCGGACTCCCAACCACTGCGCCACCAGCGAAGCCCTGACCTTAGATGTTTTTTCACTCTGTCGTTATTTATATAATTTTGCTCTGCTTTAAAGAATAAAATTCAGACCCATTAAAGCCTAGTACAGAAGGCTCTCTATTTTCCAGTTTTGTCTTCCAGTTTTCTTGCATGAAC
>NC_041220.1:6478296-6495612 GCF_002837175.3 Physeter macrocephalus
CACGGGCCCAGCCGCTCCGCGGCACGTGGGATCCTCCCAGACCGGGGCGCGAACCCGGCCCCCCTGCATCGGCAGGCGGACGCGCAACCACTGCGCCACCAGGGAAGCCCTGGAATAATTTTTATTTAGACTTCAAATATTGATTCCTAGACAATCTCTTAGGATATGCCAAGAAACTAGACTTTCCATTTTTCAAGAATGCTTTGAATATTCTAAGGATCTCGTCAGATATTGTCCTTGTTCCTGTTTAATCCCCAGTCTGTCTTGTGATTACAAGGAACCTCAAAGTCTGCGATATTGTTACCGAAACCAAACTTGGGACTGCTGACCTGTGTGCAGTAAAGCCAATCTACTGACGATCACAACCAGCGGGCTGTGGTGAAGGAAAGTGCGGCATTTAGTGTAAGGTGCCAGACAAGAGTCCAGGGCAACGAGTGCTCAAAAGAGCCCAAAGAATTTTTAAAGGCCAGGCAAGGGAGGGGCATCCCAGAGCATGTGATCAGCTGGTGCACAATTCTCTGATTGATCCATGGTGAGGTAAACCAAAAAGTCAGTTAAGTTGTTGCAAATATTTCCTGGTTCTGGCCAGACTCCAGAGGGGACGTGTTAGTTTCTTCCATTTGGTGGGGGGATCCTGGCATCTGCAAAACCACTCAGGAAATGTGCATCAGATACTATTATCTAGGTACTTCAGAGAGGGGCTAAAGCAGAGGGTATGCGGGAGGGGGTCTGTTCCAGGGAGGCCCCATAGGGTCCTGCTTGGTTACAATATCATCGCTTTCCTGCCACACCATTTTCAAGGTTAAACTTCAAGACTCTTTCCAGCCAAACAATTCATATTAAAGTTTGGCTTTTCTTCCCTCCCCCATGGCTCCAAATCTATAATGTAATGGCTTGAAAACACTGTTACTCCACCATCTCCTCTGCTCCCCGGCCCCCTGTTTCCACCCCTACAACTACTGATGCTGTGTTCTTCTATTTCCCAACCTTGAGAATAAACCTAATTTCACCATGGAAAATAACAAGCTGCTTTGAAGTACTAGCTGGCTTTGCCCAGCTCTTTGAAATACCTGTCTTTGAAACCCGGGTCATTGTTATTGCCCCAGCTCTTCAGAAACAGTCATTTTTAGGCCATTCTAGTTCTTTCACATTAGCAGGAAGGTTTTTGAATGACTTATGAGTGTTTTGGTCCTCTTTTAACCAACATTTCTGTTCTTCCTTACTTTCTATGTTATATTTCCTTCCTCCAGGTTCAGCAGCTGTTCATCTCCTGGGAACCTGTATAACATAGAGTAGCCCCCTGGTTTCTGCTGTTTTCCTTGGACCTTATAAATGAATCTATTAGTACTTAAGACAAGCAAAGTTTTAAGTACTCAATAATTCTCTCACTTTTCATGCTTACGTGTGATCACTGTTTTATGAAAATACAATATACAAAGCTAGCAGTGGATACAGGTAATGAGGCGCCTCCTATGTGCCCATTACCTCGCATGCGCTTCACGGACGTCATCTCAATCCTTCCCAATGCCAACGTCATATAGTTAGAAAACTCCTCAATTCAAGGGGGGGAAACTGAGGCTCCAGTAAGTTTCCTAAGGTCATATGACCAGTAAGTGAAGAAAATCGTCTTCAAACATAGATCTGGGTCACTCCAAAGCCTGTACAGTTTCTAGAACAATACATTTTCAATAGATTGTACCTTCCCTTCCATGATTACATATTCATACATGCTCTGTTCTCTAATTTCCTCGCTCATCTCTTACTCTTATTTTTTTAACAGAGTAATATTAGACCATAAGAACTTACAGACATAAAATGTTGTTGTTTTCTCAAAAATGGGTATATGAGTATCCAATTGCTGCTGTAACAAATTACTAGAAATTTAGTGTCTTAAAACAATAAAAATGTAATATCTTATAGTTCTAGAGGTCAGAATTCCAGAAATGGGTTTCACTGGTTACTATATATAGAATAGATGAACAACAGGGTCCTACTGTATAGCACAGAGAACTATAGTCAATATCCTATGATAAGCCATAATAGAAAGAATATTTTAAAAAATGAATGTATATATATGTATAACCGAATCACTTTGCTGTACAGCAGAAATTAACACAACATTGTAAGTCAACTATACTTCAAATAAAAAAAAACAAAATAAACACAGTCAGCATGGTTGTGTTCCTTCTGCAGTCTCTAAGGGACAATTCATTTTTTGCTTTTTCCAGTTTCAAGGGGCTGCCCACATTCCTTGGCTTGTGGCTTTGCATCACTCTGATTCTGCTTCTATCAGCACTTTTCCTTCTATGACTGTTTCTCCTCCCTCCCTCTTTCACTGATAAACCAGGATGGTCTCCCCATCTCAATATCCTTAATCACATCTGTGTAAGGTAACATTCACAGGGTCTAGGTGTTAGAAGATCTTTGGGTAGACCATTATTCCCTCGAACAAAATAGGGTGAGAGCTTTCCTTAATTAAGTCAACAATGTTATGGTTAAGAACTATTTCTTAACAGTGTGACTGATACATATGATAGCGATGTAGCATTTATTGTTGCTTGATATTGGAAAGAAATTTTTAAAAAATATGTTTAAGCAGTGTATTATAATTTTACCTGCTTTTACAGTGAATAAAACTGACTTTTCTTTTAAATCTTCCTTGTTCACTTCTTTCCAAATTTTTTTCTGATCATTTTCCCTAACAAAGGTTGTAGGTTGAATGTGTCCTGTTATCTTGTCCCTCTCCTCTCCAAGAGCAAATAGAGATTAAAAGATGAGTTTTAGTGTTCTGGAAGCTGTATTGGAGAGACACAACAAAGTTCTGCTGACTGACACTTCCCCAAGTTGGCCACCTCCAAGCTTTCACAGGGGGCACAGCTGCGCATATGGAAATCTCCAGCAGGGGCAGCTCTTGCACCAATGAATTTACCACATGTAGAAGCAGAAGCAGTGAAGAGCAAATGCCATCACAGGCAGACAGGTCCAAAGGGGAAGCCATGAGCCTGGGCCACCAATAGAAAGAGAAAATAAGGAATGAATAAGGGTAGGAGCTATCTCCCTAATATTCTCAAGAGGATGTGAATGGCAATTTGGGGAACCATCAGAGACATAAAGAGAGAAGAAAAGATTCCTCTCTGTAAATAACATGTCTTCTGTGTCCTCCTACCCACATATGCTTCTAGTCTGAAATTGGGATAAAGAACAGAAAGCCACATACTTAAGACGGTAAACAGCCCAGACCCTGCTTCAGTCTGAAAGCATTTGCTGTACAGTAACTATGGGACACACTCTTCTAGGAAATGTGCAAAATATTGTTAAAGATAAGTTGCATATGCTGGGAAGAGTGCGCCAGGTAGCACTATAAAAGCATCAAGAGTATGTAAGATACGCAGAATGGTTTGTACCTGGAAGAACCCAGAGAATGCTAGGTAGAATGAGGTGAAGAAGATGGGAAGGAGCACAGATGACCTTGACTTGGGATGCAGAAAATCTGAGGCAGGGTGTAGGGGTATAAAAAGGTAGGAAATTAAATAAACGAATGAAGGTAAATTACATAAATGAAGAAATTATATAAAGGTGAATTCTTTTGACATAGTTTCCTTTAGTTCTTTAAATATATTTAAAATAGCTGATCTAAGTATTTTTTTCTATTAACTCCAACATCTGTGCTTCCTTGGAAAGTTTCTATTTTTTTTTCCTGTGTGTGGGCACACTTTCTTTTTTCTTTGTGTCTCTCTTATTTTTATTGAAAACTAGACATTTTAGATAGCATAATGTAAATTCTGAAAATGAGTCCTTCCCTCTCCTCACCTATTTGTTGTTGCCGTTTGTTGTTTTTGTTACTTGTTCAGTGAATTTCCTGATCTAATTCTGTAAAAGTCTGCTTTGTCATGTGTGACCACTGGTTAGCTTAGTGGTCATAATGATTAGACCAAGATTTCTTCCAATGTCTGAGACCAGTAAGTCTCCTAACCTTTGCCAAAATGTTCTGTGTGCATGTTGGGGCACCTTTATTGTTAAGCCATTCAGCTGACAATACTGTGTAGCCTTCTTTTTCTGGTTGCACTGAGTCTCAGGATCACAAAACGTTGAGTTCCTAGGGCCTTTTCAGGGCTTTCCTGAGTGAACAAAGAGCCCTTGGCATGCACCCAGCTCTATGCATTCATGTGTCCTTCTAGAGTCCCAGGAACACATTGGAGATTTTCCTTCCCTATGGACACCTCCTTCCCCAACTTTCCTTTTTAAGCTTTTTGGTTAGCCTATTGTTTGTCCTAACTGTTCCCCACCTTCTCATGTGGATGTAAAGTTAAACAATTGTCCCTATACAATTCAACAAATATCCCCAGGGAGCAGTTTTTCACACTGGGCAGGCTCCATGTCAGATCACACAAGAACATCTCTGTAAGTGAGGTCTTCCAGGGAACCACCAGGCAGACCAAGTGATAACAATTCTCTGAGAGTGAGACTTTGAAGGAGCCCCAACCAGTTCTGCCTCCTCTAGTAGCTGCCGGGTTCCTAGCTTTCACTGTGATGGTGGGCTGTTGGCTTTCAAAGCTACCACAAAGCTTCAGAAAAGAGGATGGGAATATGGCAAGTTAAGACACCACAAATCTCACTGTTCTTGCTGAGATTCAGCCATTTTTTATTGAACAAACACTCTTGGTTTGCTGCAAAATTTGGCTTAATTTCCAGAGCTCTGAGAAAATTGATTCTGACACTCTTTTGGTTTTCTCATTGCTTTGAAGCAGGAGGAAAAATTTAGAGGTCCTTCTCACCCATTTTCTCTGATATACCAAAATAAATATATAAAGACTGGGTTTGGGGTGAACTACAAAGCACATGTTGTTAGGTGCATTTTAAAGGCCTTTATTTTATGAAAGAAGTCATCTGCACCAAAATGAGAAGGCTAGAAACATGGAGTGGAGCAACAGATGGCATTTAAAAAGAATCAACTTAACAAGTAATTGCCTTGTCCTTGAGAGAAAGGATGGCAGCTTGGGCGAGGGTGTTGATAGTAGAGCTCAACAGAGGTAGAAATTTTGCAAGACATTCAGGTCTTGCACTGAACATTAGAGAGTGTGGTGGGCAAACTTTTCTCCCCATGATCTTAGCCCCTTGGTGTGACTCATGCTGTTATGTTACTTTACATGGTAAAAGGGATTTTGCAGATGACGTTAAGATTGCTACTCAGCTACCTTTAAAATAGGGAGAATTTCAGGATTATCCATGGGTACCCAGTGAAATCACATGAACTCTGAAAGGCAGAACAGGAAGATGAAAAGGGAGGTGTGGCAGAAGAGGATGTCAGAGAGATTCACTGTTAAAAGTTCGTATGCCCAACACACAGTGAGGCCAAACAAACTGAAACGTTGGAGTTTGGAGCAGAGAAATGTTTATTGCAAGGCCATGCAAGGAGACGAGGCGCCTCATGCCCTGAAAAGCCTCAAGCTCCCTGAAGGGTTTCGGCAAAGCATTTTTAAAGGCCAGGTGAGGCGGGGGTGTCACAGTGTTTGTGATCAGCTTGTGCATGATTCTCTGACTGGCTGATGGTGAGGCAGCAGGGTGGTGTCACAGGGGTTAATATTATTAGTCCTTAGGCTCTGGGAGGCCTGGGGCTATATGCTCTTGGTCATCAAGTAGTTCTACAATTTGGTGGGGGGTTTTCACATCTGCAAAACAACTCAGGAAATTTGCATCAAATACTATTATTTAGGTACTTCAGAGAGGAGCTAAAGCAGAGGATATGGGGGAAGGCCTGTCCTGGTAAGACCCCATAGGGTCCAGCCCAGTTACAATTCCCCCCTTTTCTTTAATACTCCTCAATCTTGAGAGAACAAGTTTAGAACAAGAAAAGAAATAAAGGTTCAGATAGAGAAGTTAATCAGATAAAGAGGTAGATGGCAAGTGTCAATTTTCAGCTGGCAGGGCTCCTTCATGGTCATAAATTTGACCATGGTTTTGGGGGCACTTCATGACCATTTCATCCCACAGTGCTAGGAATCCTCATTCTCAGGTCTGGTGAAGAGTTCACTGGTAGGCCCTCAATGTGCTATCCAGTGGACTAGGTCTCAGTGCCTGAAGTCTCTGGACCTCCTGTTTTACTAGTCTCTTATGGTCCAGGAAAATATTCCCTCTCATTGCTTCTCATATCTGGAGTTTCAATATTACAATCATTGATCTCATATGGAACTATATATTATTTTCTCAGAGGCTCAGTCACACATTAGTTAATGCAAGAAACAACAAAAAAAGGCAATATAGGTTATAAGTTGTTGCAAATCTCTCCTGGTTCCGGCCGGACTCAGGAGGAGATATGTTAATTTCTTCTTTCTTGCAGCCATGCACAGGTGGGCTGCGTCAGGCTATTCCCTGTGAGCTGAACAAAGGTACTCTAGTTTAACATTCAAGTGTGGAGGCAGGGTTCCCCAGAAATGGGCCATTATGTACACTTTAAGCTATAGGCAACATCCCCTTTAGTGATGAACTTGTAGCAAAAGCAATAGAATACAAAGGTTAAAGTAAAAGAAACAGGTCTAATATGAAGTGAGATTTGTTCTTCCCTATTACAATTCCAAACTGTCAATGTCCATTCCACAATCTTGTGGGGAAAGGGACGATGACCGCTCTTAGCTACTTCCTGCTGTATGGGGGCAATGAAGGTTGATTGTGGAAAGGAATTGATCAGCCTTGTTCAGGGAATATTCAACCCTTTAGCCTTATATCTAATTTGTAATTGGACCTATGTATTAATTTTAACTTTCTGACTGTGTCTTAACTATACTTAGGGAGAAATATTTCCTCACATCTGGATAAACACAGATTGAAAGCCAGTAATGTTTTAGGCAAAATCAAAAAATTACAACCATATTCATCAGTTTACTCAGTCCTATATAATTAATCCTTTTTACTAACAGTTTTATGAAATCAGAGTTTCTATTACATTTTTAAAAGATCTTACCTAGTTTAGCAGTATGATTTAAAAGTTATCAGAAACGCTTTTTTGTTAAAACATCCTTTCTATGACTCTTCTTGAAGATGTGGCAGTTTTGCAAAGACATCAGCTCAACTGCCTATGAATGATAAAAGTCTTAAAGAGGCAAGGGTAAAGATCTGATTGCAATTCTTGGCAAAGAAGCTTATCCAAGTTGTTGTGACATGCAACATTTTAAGATAACAACTAAAATTAGAACATTATACCAAGACATACACAAATTTCCAAAACTTTCTATAATTTCTAGGATGTCTATCTTAATAACATTTATTCATACTGTATAATCTGAGGAGGCTTATCACTCATTTGACAATGCTTTCAGTGTGATTTAGCATATCAACCAATTCTAGGCAGTTTAATATATATATATATTTTTTTTTTTCCTGAGGTGCCTCAGGGGCCCTCTAAAGCATCCCAAAGCTAGCTGAAGTCAAAAGAATTTTAATTCAAATTTGATAGAAAGTTCATCAAAAATATCAAAAAGTTTTTAAAAAAACATTTGGTCAGATAGAATATTTAAGAACAAATCGAGGTCAGTTAAAGGCAAGATAGTTCACACAATCTTTATCAAAAGCAGCATTCTAAGTAAACTTGTTCTCTTAGCAAAGAGGAACCAAGTCTGGTCCTGCACCAGTCTACTTTGAATAACAAAATTCATTTACCTAATTAAGTGTAATCTAATCTCAGCCTGACCATGCATAAAACTCCTTTTTCTACTCAAAACATATATCCCACTTTCCTACTGTATAGTTAAATGTATTATTATTTTTAGTAGCTTTAATTACTTATTCAATTTAGAATTCCCAACTCTTAGAAACCTTAATTTCTAGTGAAAACCAAGAAGCAAGTAATAGTTACCAAACTCTGGAGAGACTATTTTAGATAATTTTCAGAACACAATTATTCCTATAGAGTTTACCTAAAAGTTCTTATCTCGTTTACATTTACTTTAAAGTTTCATCACATTATTTTTCTTGCTGACAAATTTGCAATAGATATAACATGATTTCATTTAACTTCTATGAAACCTAAGTGCAATGAAAGTAATATACTTAATATTGATGACTCTAAAGATATGTCTATATTAATTAGATCAAAAAACTTAAACATTAATACCAGGTATTAATTTAATACTGAATATTTCCCAGTTCATGTGAACCTGAAGTTCATTTAGCTTAATTTCCCTTGTATTAAGAATTGTCTGATTTGTAAGTGCTTACATTTCTTTAAGCCAATTAAATAGAGCTCATTTACAAATTAACCTCAGCAATGTTATCCAAAGACAAAGATACATACAGCACACAAACAGAGAGACCTCATAGCTCTCATTTCAAAATTTCAGCCGTGAGTCAGGTACAGCAATGTAAAACCCTTCAGTTTATAAAAGAGGTTGGATTAAAATTAGGTTTCTGGCAGATGGAACAAATCAAGCTCACTTGTCTAAATGGCTAAATATTTCCAGAAAAGATACTTAGTATTTCTATTTACCCTTGACAAGTGAATTTCTAAATTACTTTACCCTCTTTTCAAAATTTGCATTTTCAAAGGAGGGCGGAGAGGAGGATGCCTGAGAAGACCGGATAGGACATTTGCATCTCAAAGATACAGGCAAGTTTCTCTTTCGATGACTTTGGTTCCCCTTTGTTGGTCTCTGAGGGGTCAAAGCCATTGCCATCATTTGGGCCTTTTGCATATTTCTCTGGGTGCATTCAGCCTTTTTGACCATATCCCTACTACTGGAAACCAAATAAGCCAATTGGAACAAATCATTCATTGGACTGAGCAACAGCGGTTGCTTTCTGAATTTTGTGCCTGACGTCTGGGGCAGACTGGGCTACGAAATGCAGAGCCAGAAGGACCCGTCCTTTGGGGAAGGAAGGAGCCACCTTCGTATACTTCCTAAAAGCCTCCACTAATCTCCCTTGGAAGGCTGAAGGATTTTTGTCCTGTTGCTATTGGACCTCTCTCACCTTTTTATAATTAATATGTTTTCCTGGAAGTTTCTTCACACACTTACGAAGCTTACGAATCAAAGTTTGGCTGAAGGAACATTCCCAGCGGTTTTGAACGCATCCCCTTTCTGCTTCAGTTCCGAGCAACACAGATTGATTAGATAAGCTCCAGAGGGCCCAGGGAGATCACGTATATCTCAAAGGCAGAGGAAGAGAAATGCAAACTCCTTTTCTAACTACTTATACAAAACCCAGCCATCTCAGCCTATCTTCGGGAACTTTCTTTTTTCCGTTTCCCAAATATCCACCTCAGTTTAAACAAAAAAATACGATAATACGTATCATCCACTCACATTCACAAGCCCCTTTTTCAGCAAAACCAGGAAGAGAAAAAGGGATTTGTACTCACGTACTGAGAAACTCCTTCAGGTACACACACATACTCTCAAGATAAAAGCAGTTGCAAAAGACCCACTTTGATAAAACAGCCAAGCCATTAGGGGCCTTTGCCTTCCAGATCTCAGGGATAATTGAGGCACTTTCTTTCATTTAAGGAGCATAACTAAAGATCTCTTAGTTTTGCAAAAGTACCCCAGGGGACTCTAAGATGGAACAGGGCTCTGATCGTCCATACTTAACTATTCACAGCCAGTGTTATCAAATATCAAGTAAACTGCAATTCAAATCTGTCCCTCAGGGTCACAGTTCCCTAGCTCCAACACGGAAGTAAATCCTAACCAATGCTCTACTGCGGGCAAAACCAATGCAATAGGGAAAGATACCCTGGTGTCGTCACACACGAGCCCTGTTATTCACCAAAAATATCTCAACTGGCCAATGCAAGTACTAACACACATTTGAACAACAAACACATGGTCCCACAAACAAAGAACCAGATGAGGCATAGCCCAGAAATGCCACCTGCATTCCCAGAGGCTCCAGAGAAGCCTGTCTCCTGAAAAAGATGGACCACGAGTGGCTCACCCCAAAATTATACACACAAAACACAAACAACAACTAACCTCTGGTCACACAGACAGAAAATCAGAAGAGGTGTAGTCTAGAATTCCCCTTTCACTCCCCAAACGGAAGCCTCCACCAAGGCCAGCTCTTGCAAATGAACTGGTTCCCAAATCAGGTAGAGTTCGATAAACAATCCCCCTCTCCAACACGGTACCCCAACCAAAATAAATGGCTTGTCCCATAATGGAAAAGCCCAAATTGAGAGGGAAAATATGTTCCCGGTGTGTACACCAGAGCAACTTATCCTCAAGTGGCTCACTGCCCACAAGGGAAGCAGCCCAAGTGGAGTGGAGAGGATGTCCCGCTTGCGCAAGCTGGAGTGACTCACCCGACAACACTGAATGTGGACCTCAGATCCAGATGTTTGGCGGCCCCAAACAGCCTCATGCCATGGCAGCCAGCACCTGTTGGGGACAGTCCCTCCGAGATCCCCAGAGGGAAACGGGCTCCGGCAGTTGCTGGGGGCTCAGGGAAGGGGCTGCCCCAGGCTGGAGGTGACCTGCTCTGGGCACGGACGCCTAGGCTGGCTTTGCCGAAATTGTTAATGCAAGTTCACGTGCCTGACGCACAGTGAGGCCAAAGAAACGGAAACATCAGAGCTTGGAGCAGAGAAAGGTTTACTGCAAGGCCATGCAAACAGATGAGGTGTCTCATGCCCTGAAAAGCCTCACGCTCCCTGAAGGGTTTCGGTAAAGCATTTTTAAAGGCCAGGTGAGGGGGGGGTCACAGGGTATGTGACCAACTTGTGCACAGTTCTCTGATTGGCTGATGGTGAGGCAGCAGGGTGGTGTCACAGGGGTTAACATATTCAGTCATTAGGCTCCAGGAGGCCTGGGGCTATGTGCTTATGTCATCAAGTAGTTCTTCCATTGGGTGGGGGTTTTTCACATCTGCAAAACAACACAGGAAATTTGCATCAAATACTATTATTTAGGTACTTCAGAGAGGAGCTAAAGCAGAGGATTACGGGGGAAGGCCTGTCCCAGGAAGGCCCCACAGGGTCCTGCTCGGTTACATCACCGCATAACAAGGACTTGATGGGCACCATTTCTGGCCTGAAGAAAGAGAGGTCCACGTATGGGAGAGAAACTCTTGAAACTGAGCAGGACCCTCTGAGGCCCTCCTGGATACAAAAGCCTTTCGGTGTCCCCGATTTCTTGCTTGTAGAACAAAAGGTCTCAGCCTCCTAGACCTTCCCTAAGTTCCAAAGGGCAGATTCGAACAGTTACTAATTCGAGAAGTGAAAGAATGCAGAAATAAATGAGGAGGAGTCGAAAAACAATAGTGCAGCGATAAAGCAGGGCCCTGGTTCCTTCTCAAGGAATAGACATAACAAGATCTCTGAGTTCTTCTACAAGAACTAAGGCCCCCCCACCCAGGTGGAGGATGGTAACTTCAGGCAGAGCACAAGAGTCCTGGAGCACCGCCCTGGTACCTCACCACCAACCGATCAGAGGAAAGACACACCCCCTGCAGACCTCCCCACAAATTTCGCCTATAAAAACTCTTCCCCAAAAACCACTGGGAAGCTTGGGTCTTTTGAGCATGAGCTGCTCTTTCTCCTCGCTTGGCTTTTGCAATAAACCTTTCTATGCTCCAAACTCTGATGTTTTAGTTGTTTGGCCTCAGTGTGAGTCAGGCACATGAACTTGGGTTCAACAAGAATTCTGCCAACGATTGTGAGCTTAGAAGGGGGCCCTGAGGACCAGATGAGAACCGCAGGCCTGACTGATTCCTTGCTTTTAACTCAATGAGCTCCCGCGCAGCGAATCCACACGGTACCAGACCTCTGACCTACACAACGGTGAGGTCATAAAATAATGTGTGGTAATGTGATATGGCAGCAACAGAAAACTAACACATTGTTGAAGGAGAGGAGAACAAGGATGAAAGCTTGTTTTGTAGCACATACACCTGCATGGAACTTGGTGCAAATTTCTGAGACAAGAACAGATCAGGGAGTGAGCGACTGAGCCAGGTGAGAAGGAAGGGTCATGAGTTCACTCTTGGACATTTTCAGTTTTCAGTAACTTTGGAAGTTCAGGTGAAAAAAAAAAAAAGTTAGCCTATTTCTTATACAGGTCTCCAGCTCAGAGAGCAAATCAGGACTAAAAATATGACTTTACTAACATCTAGCTATTAACTGAGGCCAAATGTGTGGATAAAATGGCCTAGACAGAGAGTACAGAATGAGGAGAGACAAGTGATTATATGAAGCTGTGTTGTCTCAGACTCCTAGGCACAGAATAAAACAAGACTCCTCGAATCAGACCTATACGTGTGCTCCGTGTTCCGTCATCTATTTTAAGATGGTTTTACAGAACCCGGAGTAAAGATTGCCTTTCTTGAAGCACTTCCGGGGGCAAGACTAGCTAATATATTCCAAAGCCTCCTATTTTCCTAGCATGCCTCCTAAAAAGCTCCAATTTAAACAGCAGCTTCAGGAGCAAATATCAAGGATGACCCGCTTAGCAGACTGGACGACTGAAACTCAGTCTCCCACACTTCCATCAGCTCCGTCAATTCTACATTGTATGATTGACATTTAAGCACATATCCCCCTTCTAAGTGCTTAATGTCAACATTTTTCAGGACTCCTTCATTTGAAAAATGTAGATACTAAACCTCACTAGCCTACGCAAAAATGAAAATTTTATTAAATAGATTTATTCAATAAACAAAAATTTATTGTTTTTAATCAATATATTTATATATTATATTTAGATGTTTACATATTATACTATATATTTATATATTTAATTTACTATATTATATACTTTTATATATTTATATAATTATATTTAATTTGTTATATAAATATAATATATATTTAATTATATCCTATATTATTATAACATATATTATATAATAAATAGAATATTATTATTATATTATTATTATATAAGTATATTATATAACAGAATTTATTATATATTATTAATACATGTTATATATAATGTAATTATATATTGTAATATGAATATATTAATATATTTAATAATGTATTAAATATATTAATATATAATATAGAACTGAATATATATCATATTACACTTAATATAATATATTAAATATATTATACATATATTAATAATATATATTAGTAATAATATTAATATTAGAATATAATTATATAGTATATAATTGATATAATATATACTGTACTATAACTGTAATATAACTATAATTATAAAATTAATTATACTTATTTATATTATAAATTAAATTATAATATATCATATTTATAATTTAACATATATTATATTAATTATAATATATGATATCTATAAATAATATATATTATATATAATTATATATAATACATTATAAAAATGTATATTATTGTAATATATATTATATTTATTATTATATATTATATTTAATAAAATTAATTAAGTATAATTGTATATTACTTACAGTTATATAAATATAATATATATTATGATATATTATTTATAAATATATAAGTACACATAATTTTATATAATATATAATATATATTTAATATATGTTATATATAATATATAATTTTATGTATTGTATATTTATTTATTTTATTATTTATTTATTTTATTACTATTATTTTATTTTATTATGTTTAGTTTATTAGTATTTTATTTATAGTTCTTATGTATTTATTTTATTATTTATAAATGTATAGAAAATATATAATATATAACTTTATATATTATATATATTAATATATTAAAAATAATATAAAATAAAGATTTTATATATTATGTATATATTAAATCTTATATATAATTTTCTATATTATATATAAAATATATTTTTATTTTATATATAATATATTTTTTATTCATATTGTATTGTATATTTATATTTATTATACATATTAATATATTATATACAAATATATTAATATATATTCATAAAATATTACATTGTTTTTAATATTGTATGCTACTATGTAATATATCATATTTATATGATACTTATTTATAATATATATAATAATATATTATATATAAATATATAATATTTCATAATATATTATAATTATGTTATACATATCAATTATATATTTATATATAAAGTAAATATATTGTTATATTAAATATTCTTATATAATATATAAATGTATTATATTATATCTGATAATAGATAATATTATCTGATGATAATATATAACACATCAGTAACTGCTAAGTGCCAGATATGCAAAGGTAAACAATGAAGAGCTGGTCCCCCGCATTGCAAGCTAAGCTTCTCATGGGATGCAGACGTCTGGGTAACTTACACAGCAGGAGGAAGAGCTGAAAAACCAAGGCGGGGCTAGGGCAAGGATGGAGCCAAGGTTTAGAAACCACTGAGACAAGAAATCACTCTAAGAATACAGTACCGAGGGCCTGTAACGTAATAGAGCATTTTCTGTTCATCATCTTATATTTTTCTCACAAGTGTATGATTTAGTTTTAGCTCCATTTTGCAGGTTAGGAAATTAAGGCCTCCAAAGATTAATAAATTGTCTAAAGTATTCGAAGTAATAAAAGTGAGAGCTAAGATATTAAGCCAAATCTTATAATCTCAACTTCTATGCTCTTTTCACGCTATCATTTTGTTTCCACACCACAATCCAGGAAAAGGAGGAAATGGCATTTATGTCCAATTTTCTTAAAAAAAATACAAAACATGTGACAACGTTCTCATCCACTCATGCAAATGGGCCAAGTGATTCTATGATTTCCACTTTCCTGTTTGTGACTGTTTCTCCCCACAACTGACTCCATAGCTGTGAATACATCCTACACCTACGTAATGAATCCAATAGCATGGAAATAATATATGTTCAATCTTCATAGATCTATGCAGACTGAAGGATTCAGCATTGCTTCATCAATGCAAGTTAAACAAGCTAGCTGCATGTTTAGGTCTGAAAACAACAAGAAAATAAGAGATGTCAGTAGATTTTTAAAGGTAAGTTTCAATTAGAGTATTGCATGTAAGCATACTACAACGCTGATACATTTATAAGTGTTATTAGGCCAGACTATATTAAAACAAACCCAACCTGACAGATTTTGTATTGTTTATATAGCACCTCACTGACGTGACATTTCTGAAAACAAGACCATTTGAGATGGCTCAGCAGTAAGAATTATAAACCACAACATGTGGACGCTGTTAGCAAATACATTCCTAAAGGGAATAGTGCTTCCAAAGATCATTACTTTTGAGGAAAGCTCATGTTAGAGATATAGTTCAGAAATGCAATTTTTAAAAATTGAAAAAGGATCAACTATATAAATATAAAAAATTTTAGTGCCCATCTTGATCTATGTCTTTCATTTTCTTCTGACAGCAGTGCCAAGATCAGAAATCCCAGAATCTACCATGAATAAGCAGCAACACTGGCCACGTTAACAATTCCCGGCTTCAGGTTGCCATTTCACCTATAAGCTTGGGGAGAGAGGATTCTTTACTTTCTAGTGCAGTGGCCTAGTTTAACTTCCTCCTTGCTAAAGTGCACGCACCCCCACAGATGCATGGGCATGGACACACAAAGGAACAACAAACAATTATTTCAAGCTGTGAAATTCAAATCCCAATTTGTGAGCTATTAACAATGACATTGGATGACTCACTGGATACAAGATAAGATTTATGTCATTTCAAAGAGCAAAATCATTACCCAAAGTGAAGATGTGATTTTGAATATATTGCATTTACTTAAGTATATTCTCCTGACAAAAATTTGCATTGTGTTTGATTATCCAAGCTTAACAAATAACTCTACATTCAAAATGAGACAGGAGCCCCAGAGCCTGAGAGATTCTACGTGCTGCAGACACAGAAGGACAAGTGTTACCCAAGTGGCCTCAAGTCCTTCCACTTCCTGAGTTCCTTCCTTTTTTCAAAATAAAGTAGTTTAATGCTTCTTCATCCCAAGTACTCTAGGAAGTGTACCACTGCCCCAATTATTTCTGAAGTTCTGGAAGGAGGTGCTTTAGTTCTTTTTTGTCACCTTTATGCCCAGACATAAGTTCCAATGATTACTGAGTGGTTAGACCCCTGCCTACCAACTCACTTCCTGTAGCATCTTTCTTCTCTCCCTGTCTTATCCCTTTTTCCTCCTCTCAAATATCCATTAGAATCTTTTGGTGTCACCAGCTTTGACTCAGGGCTGTAGCAGAATGATGGGACACTAGCAGAGTACATAAAAGAAAGCAATTTTAAATTTATTACTAGATATCAGTGCCATTAATGGTATTGGTCCATCACCACCATACAAAACTTCCCTCCAGCTGCCTTTATTCTAAGCCTGATTGTTTGCTTTTTAAAAAAATTTTTCTGTTATTATCTCCTCTAACCAGAACTTTCTCCCATCACATACTCTTCATACTGTCCAGCAAAGAGCTCAAAACTCAAAATTTCTCTTATTGTATTAAGCAATTAAGAACAGGAGTTTAGTTCTCTCAACTTCCTTGTCTTTCATGCCAAAAAGGTCATTAAAATGTTTCCCTAAACAAAAGATCTGCCACCTGTGATCTCCAACTTAAGACACACGCAAACAGAAAACTGGAACTGAAGTTTTCGTTTCGTATAGGGTGAAATCCACAGACAGCAAACTCTGTCCCACACATAGTCTCTGAAAGTGTAAAGGAAGCTTTGGGAAAATGACCCTTTTGTGTACTGAGAAAATCTGAATCATGATTGGTTGGTTGATTATTTCTTACAACTTAACACAAAATCAAATTAGGGGCATTAGCCTTCTTGACTCTGAACCGGGGCTCCAGAAGCAGTCCAATTGTAAAAATACTTTGGAGTGGATTTACAACAAAAATACAAGGAAGACACTGGATTTATTTAGAGAAAGGACTTCTACCTGTTTTTCCTCTGGTTCCCTCAAATGCCCAGCTTTTCACACACACTTTCTGCATTTTGAGGCCAGTCTCGGGGCTGCTGGTATGGTGGGTGTTGTACAAAACCAATAAGAGATTCCTCCCCAAATTAGCCCGGGTGTTGTAGAGTCCCTGCAGCCTGGATCAGCAAGCTCAAGAAGAGCAGCCCTTTCTGAATGATTGCCAGGTTCACCCAAACATAGCCTTTAACGATTTTTTTTTTCAAGAAACTGCCTTATTTTTCTTTAACAGTAGGAAAAAACCAAATTCCTACTTCCTCATTCCATAAAATATACAGCAGTGCTAGAGAAAATGGGGCAAATGAGAACAAAGAGTCTTTTCCATCCTTCCCATCACTTCTTGATGAGGTGCACAAGCAAGGAGGACACTTCAATCTGTTGGGAGAAGTAGCATTCCGGGCTGGGACCCAAAAAATGTATATTAGAGGGGCTTCCCTGGTGGCGCAGTGGTTGCGCGTCCGCCTGCC
>NC_041220.1:6496005-6500994 GCF_002837175.3 Physeter macrocephalus
AGCAGTGAGAGAGCCGCGTACAGCAGAAAAAAAAAAAAAAAAAAAAAAAAAAATGTATATTAGATTCCGCCTCCCAGCCTGGGTTATATGAAAGTACATCCTAGGAAAGGGTCGTCGATGCATTTCCCTTCATAAGTTGCAGTGCAGAGACTCTTAAGTCCAAGAATCCTCTTCACCACCTTCTCAACAAATGTCTTTTGGGCCTTTGAAATATTTAGGACTGGAATTCCTCCTTAGCTTCTTTGATTAGTCTTTTCTATTTGCATATTTCTTTATTAACTTTTTACCAATTTACATTTTCTTTTCATTGTTCTCTTTCAATTGCTGATATGGAAAACAGAAGATGTGGGACTTAATTCACTGTAACTTTGAAAATTCAAAGGTTATGTTGGTTGCTATTATACTAGAAAAATTGAATTTGTATTTTAGACTAGGTTCTAGTCAAACCCTTCATTGTATAGAATAGGAAACTGAAATCCAAGAGGTTGAGAAGGACTAGCCTAGAATCTCTCAGTTAGATTTTGTTAAGCCTGGAATCCGTCTCTCTGAAGTCCAGGCCAGGGCTTTGTACAACATGCCATGCGCTGCCTCTGTCCCTAGGGTACATTTAAGTCATCACACTAATAACAACTAATATGCTGTATTGGATTAGTTACCATTAGTTTATGTTTATTATTATTGTCTAAACTGCTGAATTACAAGTTTCCTGAGGGCACAGCTTATGTCTGATTCCCTGGTATGCCTGGAAGCTGGTATACGACAGCGCTGGACACGTTTCTGGCACTGTTTACACTTGCTGGGTAATTTTAACACATTTTTTTCTCCAAGTACCTTTGAAACTGAGTAGGACCTCGCGGGGCTCCTGGGCATATGGAAGCCTTTCCTTGTCCTGCATTTCTGGTTTGTAGGAAAGAGACTGCAGCCTCCACGACCTTCCCTGGGTCCCAAAGGGCAGATTCGAAAAGTTGCTAATCAGGGAAGGGAGGGGAGGCAGAGACAAGGGAGAAGCAGCCAAGAAACAATAGTGCAGCCTTGGGGCAGAGTCCTGGTTCCATCTGAGGGGATACACATAACAATATCTTTGAGCTCTTTACAGATCCTAAAGCCCCCAACAAATGGAGTTAGCATTCTTCATTCCAGAGAAGACCATCAGAGGACAGATTAAAGAAACCAGAGAAGTTCATCAGGAGACCACCTGAAGCCAGATTAAAGGAGTACAGGCCCTGCACACACCCTATCAGCAACCCCACCTTGAACCATTGCTATAAAACTCCTCACCAAATCCTCCCAGGTTGGGACACACAGTTTTTCAGGGACATGAGCCCTCTGTGTCCCCCTCTGCCTGGCAAATCAATGAAGCTGTTTTTTTTCTACTTCACGTAAAGCTCTGTCTCCGAGATTGGATTCAGCACAGGTGCACAGAGACTGAGTTTTTGGCATCATTTTGCAAGGCTTCATTCTTTCTGAATTGAGTGAATGATGTTAAAACAAAGATCCAATTAACTTCAGGGGTGAGTCATAAGTCTTGCTCTATCTCCCCTCTAATGGTAATGTGAGAGAAGGAAGGGAAAGAAACCATCCCCCTCAGGACAGAACTTCTGTTTCCACAGCCCCATGGAGAGAGCATTTACACTGTGGTCTACTTGGTAGACTCTTTAGTGAAATATTAGTGAATCTGGCCCTTCTCTAAGGGGTCTAATTTTATGCAGAGAGGTTATTTTTTCCTTTGCTCTCAGCAAAGGAAACTCAACAGGGCATAGTCCTATAGTTGGACGGAATAAATTTAATTATAAGGAGCAACATTGGCAAAACCACTTGTCTGCAAATCTAGGCTATATTCACACAGCTTCCTCAGAAATAAAGCTGATACTTTTGACTCCCATGTCATTTGGTTCCAAATTTAGGCGCCAGGAAAGGGGATTTATTTATTCAGTGAGCCCCCTTAAATGTCAAGAATGGTTGCCTCTTTTCGTAAATTGCTTCAAAAGCCTTGTAAGAGGACAGCAGATATATCTTAGCTGTTAGCTGTCTGAATGTCCTAGAAGGTAAATATAGGTGCCCACTGATTGTAGAAAGATAAATGAAGTGTTATCTGCCTTCTGTCTCATTTTTTAGTACAGTAGGAGGCAATAAACTTAACTTTTATATTTCTACTATTTCTGTATTTCTAGCATTACGAAGACTTGTACAAAACAGTATAGTGATTCATTTTATCCAAGTTAATGTTCTGGCAGAACTGGAATCTACAGTTTTTCACATGCAGGCTCTTTAAACAGATGGTCAGAAGAAACATTTTGTGCACCTGGGGCATTGCTGAACTAATGTGATACAGCGTGTCAAGCTTTGCCAAGTTTGTCACTTGCTACTATAATGCAATGAAAAATCATTGGGTTAATTAATTAGCTGGCATAATTAGTTAGAAACACTCACCAAAAATCAGTTGACTTACTTTTAGTAGGAATAGAATGGGTACTAGATATCTCCCAAGGGAAAATGGAAAAATAGACTCTAATGGTAGACAAAGTAGTCAGAATAACATTCCCAGGGTATAGGGTAATTTCTCAGTTGCCTTCTCAGTGAGGCCTCTTTCTAAAATTTCAGCCTGATACCCTGACACTTTATATGCCCCTTCTCTGCTTTCCTTTTCTCCTGGGTACTTATCACTGATTAAAATACAATGTATTTTGTTTACCTTTTTCCCCAAAAATATACGCTCCGTGATGACAGGGATCTTTTGCTCACTTCTGTGTCTCCAGATCTTACAACAATGCCTGACGCATACGAGGCCGTCAATAACGTTTGTTAAATGAATGAACAGATACATGAAGGACAAAATTCTGAAGAATTCCTGTAATTTTCTCTTCTGGCAGAGAAGAAAATTGCCTTTTCTGTGTTTCCCTGCTGCAGCCTTGTCCCCGCGGAGTCCCTTAACTTCACTCCCTCACACTTGTCTACATCTCTCCCATAAAAACAATACAGACGCTTAGAAGAGCATGGTATTTTGTACCTAAAAACATATATTTCTTTTACTTCTAACACTTAGGAGCTGCTTAATGTGAGCCTGTTATCTCACCTGTGAAGTGAGAACACAAATACAAATACATTCACAAAGATGTAGAAAAGATTAAATTGCATTGGAAAGTGCTTTGTGAACCTCAAAAACCTATATAAACATTTACAATTACAGGCCAGCTATCACAGAACTTTTTCTTCTCCTTCCTTCCTTCCTGCTAAGGAATATTTATCCTCCCGTCCCACATATAGATGTTTTAATTGTAAATGAAACCATTGCATGAACTCTTCCTTCTGGAATAAACAGAAAGGTAGTCTAGTGGCTTCTATGCTGCTTGTCATAGAGGCCAAGGCCATCATTGCCCATCGTTTGTGTGACAGCTGCCACTTATGGACTTCCAACAACCAGATGTAAGCCAAGGAGCCAACAGGAAAGATAACTTATTAAAGGGTCCAACAGCCAGAGAGCAAAATCTCAGACAAAGCAAACGAAGTACATGCATGGTAAATAACAGCAGAAGTGGTGGATAATATAATAGGAAAGGTGCTGGAAAGATCTTTCCTCATTTGTTATGGACTCTGAAATTACAAAATGAGGTATTGATTTCTTTGTTCTGCGACATTTCTCTTCAGAAGTCTTCTATTAGTGAGTCACTGCCACCTGAGAGAGACACATAAAAACCAGCATCAATCGTCAATATCTTTGCATAAATTAGGTTTTAGATAGCTAGCTCTAGCACTGGAAGGCAGAGAACAAAAGCCCAGTGGAATGAGACGCATATTAAGCTAGTTGCAATGCTAGGAAATGAAAGTCCCAGAATAATTCTTAAGAAGAGTATGTTAACCTATAGCAAGGTTCAGCAGATTTCTTCTGTAAAGGGTCAGAGAGTGAATATTTTAGGCTTTGCAGGTGATTTGGTGTCTACTACAACTACTCAATTCTGACATTGCAGTGCAAAAGCAGCCATAGACAATAAATAAATGAACGGGTGTGGTTGTGTCCCCCCAAAATTTTATTTATAAAAACAGGCAGTGGGCCAAATTGGCTGGTGAGCCATAGTCTACCAGCTCCTGGCCTGGAGGTCCAAAATGGGTGGGCTCTGGTCACCTGTGTCCTGGAATGATGAAGCAAGTGGGATATCAGGAAAATGGGAAAATACAGAATATAAGCATTTCCTGAGGTTTCTTAATGCTGCCAGGGGCTAGTTCTGGCATCAAACTTTATGTGGAATATTAAATCTCACTTCATCCAATCAGAATTCAGTTTAGCAAAGATTACAATCAATTGTTCCCTGTCCTCTTGACGGGTCACACTCACTAAAAGCAGTGGAGAGGACTGACAAAGAGTGGGGGATCTGAAGCCAGATTTCCAGCACCTGAATCCTATTCTGTCATTTTCCACGTGTGTGACATTGGGCTTGTAACTTAACCTGCATGTCCTTGTCTGTAAGGGTGCAGGTTGTGATGAAGCCCGCTTCACAGGTTGTTTGTTTGTTTTTTTTTTAACGTCTTTATTGGAGTAGAATTGCTTTACAGTGATGTGTTAGTTTCTGTTTATAACAAAGTGAATCAGCTGTACGTATACATATATCCCCATATCTCCTTCCTCTTGAGCCTCCCTCCGACTCGACCTATCCCACCCCTCTAGGGGGACACAAGGCACGAGCTGATCTCCCTGTGCTATGCGGCTGCTTCCCACTAGCTATCTACTTTACATTTGGTAGTGTCTATATGTCCATGACACACTCTCACTTCGTCCCAGCTTACCCTTCTCCCTCCCTGCGTCCTCAAGTCCATTCTCTATGTCTGTGTCTTTATTCCTGTCCTGCCCCTAGGTTCTTCAGAACCTTTTTTTTTTTCTTTTTTTAAGATTCCATATGTATGTGTTAGCATGCGGTATTTGTTTTTCTCTTCTGACTTACTTCACTCTGTATGGACGACTCTTGGTTCATCCACCCTACTAAAAAATAACTAGTT
>NC_041220.1:6501417-6537397 GCF_002837175.3 Physeter macrocephalus
TCACTGTTGTGGCCTCTCCCGTTGCGGAGCACAGGCTCCGGACGTGCAGGCTCAGAGGCCATGGCTCACGGGCCCAGCCGCTCCACGGTTTGTGGGACCTTCCCGGACCAGGGCACGAACCCGTAGCCCCTGCATCGGCAGGCGGACTCTCAACCACTTGCGCCACCAGGGAAGCCCTATTGTTTGTAGACTTTTTGATGATGGCAATTCTGACTGGTGTGAGGTGATACCTCATTGTGGTTTTGATTTGCATTTCTCTAATAATTAGTGATGTTGAGCATCCTTTCATGTGTTTGTTGGCAATCTGTATATCTTCTTTAGAGAAATGTCCATTTAGGTCTTCTGCCCATTTTTGGATTCGGATTTTTGCTTTATTGAAATTGACCTACATGAGCTGCTTATAAATTTTGGAGATTAATCTTTGTCAGTTGCTTCATTTGCAAATATTTTCTCCCATTCTGAGGGTTGTCTTTTCGTCTTGTTTATGGTTTCCTTTGCTGTGCAAAAGCTTTTAAGTTTCATTAGGTTCCATTTGTTTATTTTTGTTTTTATTTCCATTTCTCTAGGAGCTGGGTCAGAAAGGCTCTTGCTGTGATTTATGTCATAGAGTGTTCTGCCTATGTTTTCCTCTAAGGGTTTTATAGTGTCTGGCCTTACATTTAGGTCTTTAATCCACTTTGAGTTTATTTTTGTGTATGGTGTTAGGGAGTGTTCTAATTTTATTCTTTTACATGTAGCTGTCCAGTTTGCCCAGCACCACTTATTGAAGAGGCTATCTTTTCTCCGTATATTCTTGCCTCCTTTATCAAAAATAAGGGGACCATATGTGCATGGGTTTGTCTCTGGGCTTGATGTGCAGGCTCAGCGGCCATGGCTCACGGGCCCAGCTGCTCTGAGGCATGTGGGACCCTTCTGGACCGGGGTACGAACCTGTATCCCCTGCATCAGCAGGCGGACTCTCAACCACTGCACCACCAGGGAAGCCCTTCTTAATTTCTCTTTCAGATTTTTCATCATTATTCACAGGGTTTTTTGTTTTTTTTTTTTTTGTTTTTTTTTTTTTGCAGACTGGGGCGCAAACCCGGTTCCCCTGCATCGGCAGGCGGACGCGCAACCACTGCGCCACCAGGGAAGCCCCTATTCACAGGGTTTTTATGACGTGTACCTCAGAGTTGGGGAAAGCTCTCAGAATAATGCCTGAAGTATATTAACTGCATTCTGGAGTTTAATTATTGTATTTACTCATTGTGGGCCAAGAAAGAAGAATGCTTTTCCCTCTATCTATTCCTGAGTTTCAAATATAAATAGATAAATTTTACTGTTAGCTGATGACACATGCTCACTATATTGTTCAGGTGATGGCTGATTGTGGGGAAGAGACTTCTGAGAAACACTGATAAGAATAGACCCCTCTTTCCAGTCTCAGCTCTCACCTGCTTGCCTCTCCTGGGCTGGTTGCCAGTGACCACGGCAAGCTGAGTGTTCATGCAGTTTTGGATTTTGTGGGAAGGCTGACAGAGACAAGGGATTGGACCTTTTTCACCCCTGGCCTAGGCTGCTTTCTCAGACCAGGACCAGTAGTCCCTGGGTAAGAAACAGAAAGAAAGTGATGGATCCTGAGAAAAGTTTGGCCTGCGGAATCCATGGGTCCATTAGGACATGAGTGTGACTGATACTTTTATTGTCAAAGGGAAAAGAAGGAGCCAAAGTGATCGATGGAGTCCTCCCTACCCCTGAGCTAAGGAGACAAGGATGGAAGCAGGTTTCCCCCAGATGCAAAGCTTCTACTTTGTCAGGGCAGGGGAAGGGGACTATGCCATCTTCTGTTGTTTGCATGACTGTGGTCACTTGGGATTCTCCATCAGCCAGACACAACCCCAATAAGCCAACAAAAACATACAACAGCCTCTGTGAGGGGACGCAGTAGCCACAGAGAACATTATCCAAGAAAAGAAATAAAATACAGGCCCAGAAAACTAGAACTGCTGGAAAGACAAATAATAATTTGAATGAAAAAAAATAAGAGCACTTAAGGAGATTCAGTACATAAGAGACATTTTAGAAATTTAAAATAAAGCATAATTTTCCAACCAAACAATTAAGTAGATAATTTGAAGATTATGGTCACTCGAGATCTGAATAAGTGATTTAGAAGATTAAATTTCAAGTCTTCCTTCAAAGACTTGTGCAAACATATAAAGAGGTGGAAATCATGGTGAAAAGGTAAACAATAAATATGTTAGATCCAGGAAGCATAACATGTGAATAATGAAGGATCCAGGAAGATAAAAAGGAGTACATGGAGGAGAAACAAATAATTAAACTTTTTTTTTCTTGAGATGAGGAAAGAAAACAGGTTGTAAGTTCTCACCCAATTCCACTCTGTCCTCGTAGGAAAAGACTACTTCTGTATAGATGTCTAAATGCTTAAATACTAAAACTTAAAAAGAATTGTAAACTTCCAGACTAAAAACAAGTTATCTATAAAGGAAAATAATCAGATTTTCTCATCTTCAACGCTGGAAAATAGAAGGAAGCAAAATATCATCTAACAATTTCTGAAAGATGATTAGGACCACTGGAGATACCTGCTAAGGAAAAACGAAATATAGTTAAGGGCATATAATATTTCAAGTAGTAATATTCATGAAATAAAGTATAAGCAGATAAAGATGTTTTGCAAATGTTAAAAATAAGTGCAAATTAGTCCTTCTAAAACAGGAAAAACATTATCTAGAGTGAGTAAGGGATTAGTAGAGCATCTTATGGGAAGCCCAATGGTGCATCTTCATGGATGAAAAGCACATTATCTTGCTGACAAATAACAGCATTTAAATATATTTCTGATTACAATAATAGGAAAAGGAATTGTAATAATTTATGGAATTGAACCATACAATTAAATTTCCAAATTAACAAGGAAAGAAAATGAAATAAATAGAAACTTGACCATATTTGGAAAAGGAAAACAAAATATAAAATTAAAACTAAGCACAAGTAAGTTGGAATAAAAACAAGTATATCAATCATTATGGTAAAGACAATGAGATTGAACAACCATACGCTGTTTAAAGGGACCACTAAAAATTAAACCCAGTAACATTCTGTTTTCAAGAAATTCTAAAGACAAAGTGTTAGAGAGAGGTTAAAATAATGTGATGGTCCAATTCTTTTGAACCATCATGCAAATGAACATCAAAAAAGGAACCGGGAATGTCAATATTAATATCAGAGCAGGTAGAGCCAAGAAAATGCTGAAAGAAAAAAAAAGAGAATTTTGTAGCCACAAAAGTTGCAGTGTACAAAATTTCAATAGTCATAATTCTATGTACGCTAAAATTTGCCTGCTAAATACATAATGTAAAATGATTAAAAATACAAAGAGAACCTGATGAAAACACAACATAGGCAGCCTTGTTCTGACTTTTGTAAAAAACTAAAGATAGACAAAGGCAAATAGAATGTTTACACCAATTGACTTGATTTAATAGACATAGAGATAAGATACATTTTGTCCTTTTGTTTATTCACTATACATACAACTTATTATGTAACTGACAACAAAGAACCTTTAATAAAATAAAAACAGTTATATATATATTATATTATATATATGCATACATATATATCTCAGGATATATTCTATGCTTATGATCTAGAGAGATTAGAAATAAATAATTTTAAATTTACTATTTTAACTACTAGGAACTTAAAAAATATGATCCTAAGATAATCCTCGGGCCAGAAAAGTCAAAAAGATAGTTCACAATCTATAGAGGTATGAATGAAAAAGAAAACACAACTGTTGAGAAACCATAAAAGCTGTACCTAATAAAACTTGTAGCTTGCAGTGCCTTTGATAATGAGGACATTATGTTATTATATTATCTAATCAATTAGAGAAAAGGAACCAAGGGACTTCCCTGGTGGTCCAGTGGTTAAGACTCCGCGTTCCCAATGCAGGCGGCACGGAGTCGATCCCTGGTCAGGGAACTAAGATCCCGCATGCCACACAGCGTGGCCAAAAAAAAAAAAGAAAAAAGGAACCGAAATGAAAGAGCTAAATAATTATGAATGTCTATTAAGCTGAATTTAATTAAATTATAATTTAATTTCATTAAATTAATTAAGATAAATAGGTAATTAAATAGTAAAAAGGCATCAGTAGTATACAGTGGTATTAACAAAGAAAACTGAGACAGAACAAAATAATATGCTTAGGAATACAACTGTATGCCAAAAAATTTTAAATCTAGGGGAAATAGTTTATTATCTAACAAACTATAAATGAAAAGAATTCACCCCCCCAAAATAATTGGGAAACTAAAATCCATCTAGTTATCATAAAAGATCTATTGAAAAGGTCACAAGAACCAGGTGGTAGAGCTTTATTGAACCTTTAAAGAATGGATGATTTCCAGAGAGCTCCAGGAGGTCATGTCAGCATCATGGCAGCATGAGACATCCCTCGTCTTTGTCCCCGCCCTCAACAACAAAAATCTGGCATCCATCCATGGACAAAGTGCCTTTTTGGGAGATGTGGGAGATGTGAGATGTAGCCCTATATACCAATGGACCTAGGTGGAGCCTCGCTTCCCCCCACTCCTAACCTCAGGCACTAGGCAGACAGACCTCAGTGCTGGCTGCGGACACTGCAGGGCCTGTGAACTGGTTCCAGCATCTCTTGGTCATGGTTCAGGAGCCTCTGGAAAACACTGTCTTTGACAATCCCCCACAGGCGAGAGGTAAATTCTTAGCAATGTACAACCTACCAAGACTGAACCATGAAGAAGTAGAAAATCTGAGCAGACCAAAACAAGTAAGGAGATTGAATCAGCAAACAAAAAACTCCCAACAAAGAAAAGTCCAGGGCCAGAGAGTTTCACTGGTGAATTCTACCAAACATTTAAAAAGTATAAACACCAATCCTTCTCAAACTTTCTTAATTCTTTCTGATTTTACATTTTTAAATGTAAGAGTAAAGTAGAAGTAAAGTAGACGCTGTCTTTATATTAAGTATGTAAAAATAGTCTTACCTCTAACAACAAAGACTATTTCTGTCTCCTTTTGGCTTCAGGAACATTTAGCCTCCCACCCCTCAACACGTACGCAAACACATACTTTGGCACTATAAGAAAAATAATGCAAAACCAACTGAAAGGAGAAACTGCTGCTCAGACACACTACTGCAGGGCGAACCGTAGCAAACTGGAAATATAAGCACCCCTCAAAGCATGTAGCCTCTATGCCAATCCAGGAAGCTCTTCTCCCATAGGAAGTTAGTCTATTATCCTCAGTCCAAATTTTTCAAGAAAAGGCAGAAATCCAGATTTTTATGTACAAACTTCCAGTTTAAAATACAGAATAGCTCAATCAGATACCACCGTGGGCTGAATCCTCTCCACGGCCCAGCATTTCCACTTTTGATTGAAGCATGATACTATTGCAATATAACTTGGAACTATGGAGAAGTTCTCCAAGGTTTACCATAGCTAGTTAATTACCTTTATGTAATCCCCAAATGTATTGACATTGCGTATACATAAACTTGAGTAGTAGATTATATTTAAGTAAATGAATTGCCACACATAGAGAGTCTTCTTCTAATTTGGATCATTGGTTTAAAATGGAGACCTATGCTATGTTAAAAGAATCTATCAAAAGTTATATGTAGAGTAGAACTAGAATCACGGGAGCATGTGTATGGTTTCCCTCTCTCTCTCCCCTATCCCATCCCCTCCCCTATGAAGCATCATTCCTCTGGAAATCTGAAATGCTGCTTCAGCCAGTGTATCTGGTCCACTTCTTTCTGTGCATCGCCATCTACTGCTAACTCATAGGATGTTTCCTAATAACTCAGGCTGGACACAGACCAGATATTTTAGAGAGTATGGTCAGCTTCTGTCCCTGTTTCTAACTAACCCACTTCCTTGGATTTCTTTAGTTCAAATGATCTCAAGAGGTAATTTGATACGTTCAGATTGTCTTCCTTTGTCTTGTCACACAGCATAGTTCTTAGGCTAATCCATAAATTGTCTTCGGATCGTATGAACACTTTGGTCCAATCACCTGGTATGTAAGTTGCCTAAACAGCATAAATTTAGGAGTGGTG
Organism: Physeter macrocephalus; assembly: GCF_002837175.3. Classification (NCBI taxonomy): domain Eukaryota; kingdom Metazoa; phylum Chordata; class Mammalia; order Artiodactyla; family Physeteridae; genus Physeter; species Physeter macrocephalus. The sequence goes on from NC_041220.1 coordinate 6,507,530, forward strand.
AATTTTATTTTCCAAAAGTGATATTTGGGCACATGTGTTAACACAAAATATCTACCCACATGTATAGGGGGTCACTATTATTAGGAATTTAAAAGTTCTGAAGAAGTTGGGAAAAGGCCATTAGTATATATCTGAATATGGATTATTAATTGAGACTTTTTTTAAGAGTCCTTTCTGGGAGGGATGCAAAATGATACATTCCTTAATTGAGATCCCAGGGGATTCTGTAACTGCAATCTCTGAAGAATGATCATAGCAGAATCCAGAGAAGAGGGCTTTGGCTAATGAAGAGCTTAGCAGCATCCAAAAGCCAGTTTCAAGACTGTACTCGGAATTATATCTCACTGCATGTGCTAGTCTTTGAAATGTATTTTGAAGAAGCGCTTTCAAATAACATGGATTAGTTTCTCAGGGCTGCCATAACAAAGTACCACAAATTAGGTAGCTTAAAACAAGAGAAATGTATCTTTTCACAGCTCTGGAGCTAGAAGTCTACCCAGAAATCTCCCGCCAAAGCATCTCACGGAGGATCCTTCCTGGCCTCTTTCAGCTTCTCCTAGCTAAATCTCAAGTGCTGTCCTCTGAACCAACAGGTACCTTTCTAGTCCCTGTCTTGGGTTTTAGATTCTATTAGAAGAGTCAGAAAATAACAACCGAACAAATAAATATTTTACGTAGTGACAAGTGCTTTGGAAAAAAACATAAAGCAGAGTCAAGAAGAGAGTGTGACAAAGCCCAGGGGAACCTGTGCTAAATGCAGTCTCTTGGCTTTGCATCCAGGCCCGCTCCCTTTATAATTCTACCAGGATTGAAGAAAGAAGATCCATTTCCCAGACTCCTTTTCGCTAGCTCACTAGGAGTGGTTTAGGTTTTACCAGGGAGATGTGCTTGCATGAGATGTGTAAGATTCGGGGAGGTAGAGGCCATTTTCCTGCCCTGGTGGCAACAGACTTGCAGACAAGCAGATGTGGACACGTTCTGGGCACAGAGTCCATTGTTTCATACTTGCTTCTAGTGCGGGTGTTCGACGGCCGTGAAAGTAACAGTGCATCGACCATTTCCTGACCTCTACACTGGCATGACCCAAAGTCAGGGGTCCTGTGGTGACCCCTTGATTTCCTTCCCTTCTAATGATTTTGAAAGCTCCTAATTTTTAGAATAAATTTCTTTCTGCCTGAAATACCTACAGTTATTTCTGTTTCCTACACGGAATCAGGGCAGCTTCTTTAAAAATGGTGGCCGGGGGACTTCCCTGGTGGTGCAGTGGTTAAGAATCTGCCTGCCAATGCAGGGGACATGGGTTCGAGCCCTGGTCCAGGAAGATCCCACACGCCACGGAGCAACTAAGCCCGTGCGCCACAACTACTGAGCCCGCGTGCCTAGAGCCTGTACTCCACAGCAAGAGAAGCCACTGCAATGAGAAGCCCACGCATCACAACAAAGAGTAGCTCCCACTCACTGAAGCTAGAAAAAGCCTGCACACAGTAATGAAGACCCAACACAGCCAATAAATAAATAAATAAATAAATTAATTAATTAATTTTTAAAAAAATAAAAATAAAAATGGTGGCCAGGAAAGTGTCTAAGATGAGCTGACCTTTGGGTAGATAAAGACCTGAATGAATTCAGGGCTGTACTCACGCAAAGAGCAGGGGAAGAGAGCTCTAGGGAAAAAAGATAAAAATTGCAAAGATGGAAGTTGAGTTCAATATGTTTGCAACACAGCATCAAGTCTACCACAGGTAGGAAAAAGATTGAGTAGGAAGAGGGTTAACACATAATATGGAGGATAAGCAGAGGCAAGATCATGTCTGGCCCTATAAGGCATGAAAATATGGTAAGATTCATTCTTAGATGGGAAGTTATTGGAATTTTGTAGCGAGGGAGTGACATAAGCTTTCTCCTGGGTGGAGAATAAAATACAATGGGAGCAATTATAAGAGCAGGAAGACCAGCTTGAAGGCTGTTGCCATGATCCAAGTAAGAAAGAAGAAGAATGTGAATGATGATGGTGTGTTGGAAATGGGGAGAAGTGAATGAATACTTGATATATCTTGAAGGTAGTGCCAATAGGATTTTTGATGTTCTGTACAGAATATTCCATGGAATTGGAATTGGGTAAACAAATAATTTTTTACCCGAGCCAGAATACCTTGAAAATGAACAAGGATCTTAATATATGTGCTGGGGACACAAACATAAACTGGGACTGTCCCAGGCAAACTGGATGTATCAGCCCCCTAAGTGTGAAGAAAAGACAGAATTCAAGAATGACACATAAGTTTTTAGCTTTAACCACTGGATGGGTATGTTTGCCATTTTGAAAGGTGAAGGGCTGGAAGAGAGGTGGGTGGAAGTGGCTTTAAACAAGAATCCTACCAGGGCTGGTCTCACGGACATGTGACCCCTGCCGTCACACAGATACGGTGCACAGGAGGGGATCTCCAAAGCAGAGCTGGAGATGAGATGTAAAAAATTAAACAAACTCGCTCTTCCAGTTGTCTGAATTCAGAACTGGTCTTAGATCTGGGGAAGCAGCTAAGCCTGCAAGTGACCGTCAGTCAGCCCTATTATTGGGGGCAGGCAGGGACCCTGGGGAACAGACAGGTATCGATTTGGACGCATGCTCTGCCATCTCACACACACACACACACACACACACACACACACACACACACACACACGATGGGGGGGAAGCAAAGAGGAGGGTTTGAAAACACCAAAGATAGACTAGATGCTACATGTCACTAAAGATTTCCTACTTAATTTCATGTGGGTAAACGTAGGAATAAGCTTCACGACTGTGATTTGAGGACATGAAAGTAAATGCTTTTAAAAAATTACCTAAATGTATCATAATATAACTAATTTGTATTTTTAAATTTTTCTTCTTTTTCAGTTTTACTCTTCCTTGTTCCTTTCACTTTTCTTATTCTCTTCCAACTTGGTGTCTCTGCTCTTTGTAAAAAAGTATGTGACATTGAGCTATTTAAAAGTAAATATCATCCTTCTTATTTAACAGGAATATGGTAACCATAATTTCAACTTAATGTTTTTATTAGTCATTTTATAGAAGTCTATTTTTGAGTGAAATGTCAGCAACTGAATATGGATAATAAACAGAGAAAATTGGTCATTATTTCCACAATTTTTAAATAAACCTGGGTTTCTGTAACTCTGATTTCAAGATTAATTTTAAAGGAAAACTATCAATAATCTGTTTAATTTTCTCCTACATCATATAAAATAACAGAAAAAAAAAGTCTTCATTAATCCTGCCAAAACATTCCCTATCTAGTTATTTCTGTCAACAATTCTAAAATTTTATCATAATTAACCCATATTAGCTATGAATTGCCCACCACCACAATGCTCAGAAATAGAGCACGTCCCATTTATTTCCCTAACTCACTTTTAATGAGGCCTGACCCCCTTTCCTGCCAAATTGGTGAGAATTTTGTGCTCGGTCGTTATTGGGCTCGTGTTCTTTCTCTGAGGGCTTACAGAGTAAAGGTCTCCGGGCAGACGGCACAGCCCTTGAGAGTGTGAAACTTTGGTGTTTCCCTACCCGCCTTGAGCACAAGTTGTGTGTGTGTGTGTGTGTGTGTGTGTGTGTGTGTGTGTGTTGAAAGGAGGTGCTCTGACACCTCCTCCTTACGGTTCTCCAAAGTCAGTGGGTGCAGGGCTCTGGCCCCTGACACCACTTATCCTGCTACGAGGCTCGTGTACGAAGCGACTCACTCTGATATCCAAGGCAGTCTGAACAATGCAAGAACCCTTTGTAAAATGCTCGTCATGTTCACATTTCACTTTACTGAAAGATGATGTCCTAAGCATCTGAAATCAACGAGCAGCTGAATTTTAAATAACTGCAGCTTTCTAGAATACAATCTCAAAAATCCAGCGGTTCCCCTGGGCTGCGGACTGGTTTCTAAGGTCTGACTCAGCGTCACTAGTCTTCTGAGCCACGCGGCTGCTTCTCCTGGGAAGAGGAATCCACCGTCTCCCTGGGGCTGCTCCACCTTCTAAACGTGGAGTGCTCCCTTTGTGCTCTCCAACGACTCGTGATATTACAGCCACCTGGCCACTTCTATAGCGAAGAGAAAGGAAAACACAGCAAGGAGAGAACCATGGGCTGAGAAAAACAACTTCTCAAATAACGGGACTCTTGGGTCTATGTATCGGCCGGATATGTAGAAGCTGCCACGCCTTTAGTGACTACTGATTTTTACAGTAAGAAGATGTCAGATACAAAATGACTTATGAGTAGTTAATAGCTTTTATTTTTTATTGAAAAGATGATTTGAGGGTTAAACTGGATCCATGCTAAGTTCCAACCAAGTCTGAAAATTCAATAGTCTATGAGGGCTGTCTTTTAAATATTGTAATGTGTGGAAAATGCTTCTGAAGTTTGAGTGCCATAAAAAAGTCATAAAATGCCATAAATGGAGTAAATGCCATAAAATGGAAAAAAAAAATGATGGGAACAGGGTTTAGAAACGTCTTTTCTATCAAGCAGAATTCCCTGTTTAGAACTGTGACTCCTAATTGCCTCAAAATGACACGTTGTGTCACTGAGAAAGAAAACATACCCTGCCCTTTTGTTCCCAGAGGGATAGCAGTGACTGGTCCTGAAGCAGGACCTTAGTTCCTTGACCAGGAATTCCTTGACCAGGAATTGAACAAAGCAGGAATCCTAGCCACTAGTCCACCAGGGGATAGAGACTAGAAGCAAAGTTGCCCTGGCTCTTGCCCCTGTTTGAAAAATGAATTTCTCAAGGAGGCAAAAACTACAAAAACAGGTACAAAGTTCATTATCAGAGACACAGCATAACATGTGGGAGAGCACACAGAAAAGTAGTTTACTTACTTAAGACAGAAATAAGGCAGAAATACACACATGGAGAGAAAGGGTGTGGGCGTCCTCCCTAATGAGGAGGAGTGCAGTAAAGTGGAAGTTAAATCATTTATATAAGGCAGTTCTTCCAGGTCTTTGTTTACCTTTGGCCAATCATCTCACTTCTTTTCCACACCTGACCTGCTCTAGGACCCTCCCCAATATGTGTGTGCCTTTTTTGCCAAGAAGGATTCCAGTGCAGAGGCCTCTGGGAGGTTTGACAACACTTATTATGGGGTGGCGCCCCCTCCCTCCATCTTTGACCCCCAAGGAGCCTTCCTGCACACGTGCAGTCAGGGAGGTTTCCCTGATCTCAGGAGTGATAGACGGGGTCCTCTTATCTCTTTACTCCAGAAGAGCTCAGCTCCTGCCACTAACTTTGTCCTTGGCGCGTCTGGGAAAACAAAGCTCCAATTTACTCCATTTGACAAACTCCAACTGCTCTGCCCAGAGGCCCATCTATTTCCTACCTCACTTTAAACCCTCAGCTTTCCTAACCTCACCCAGATGTGGGCAGGTTTGAGAGATAAGAGAAGAGGCAAACCGCAAACTGTATTTACGATTTGCTAGAATATGAGGTCAACTGAGATTTTACTTGATCTTCTCACCGCTATCTCCGTGACCTGCCTGTGCTAGCAAATAGCAGACATTGTAGATATTTGTTGAATAAATAAACTAATTAATTAATTAAATGAAAGGAATGAGAGATAGTTACAGATGTAGGAATTTCTGTTTTTTTAAGAACACGTGGAGATTTCACCTGTCCTCAGGCTATTTCTGCTAGTGTAGTTTGTCTGCATCTTGCAGCAGGCTAAGTAGGGACCTCTCCATTCCAAACACCCCCCCCAATTCCAAAGATTTAGCTTTGCTTCTGGCTTAAAGGAACAGCTGTCTCTAACGGCCAACAGCATGGCTTTCTGCCATTAGATGTGTCTTAGACTTGGACCTTTTACAGCTGTCATGTTTTTATTGACGACCTTTAAGGCGCATCTCTTTAATTAATGAATGTTTATATCATTCGAGTAGATAAAACAAGATTGCCTTAAGAGTCTTTTCTGTAATGTTCAACTACAACTTGAACTCAAGGGAGTAAATGTGGCAACGGCTCCCATTCAATTTAGGAAAACTAACCCTAATGTAGAAGCATTAGCCTCCCTCCCAGGCTCCCTTCTAATAGCTGGCTGTGCAGGTATGGTACCTACCTTCCCTTCCCCTACCTTCCCCTCTTCTGTGGCTTGCAGGCTGTGAGAGGTATGCTCTGTATTTCATCCCAGTTTCCTACAGGCAGTACAGTTCCAGGCTGTGTTCTCCTGGGAAGGTCTGAATATTACTTCTTTGAAACAATATAAAATTTAAACTAACATAACATATATTCAGAACAATCGAGTCTTTTACGTGTGCACGGTTGGTCAAGCTTTTCGACCGGAGCGTCCGTCCAGAAGCTGACCTTTCTTTGAAGCTCCCACCTCTCTAAACACACTTCCGCATCCGCAGTGACAGCAGTGTTCGATTGTACGCTTTTGTGGGTATCTTTTCTTTCCTTTCGAATACCAAAGAGCTTCAGACATAACTGAGTGAGAGTCAGCATACAACACCTTGATAAAGAATTTAGAGCAGTGCCTTCGTTTCCTAGGGCTGCCCTAACAAAGTCCCCAAACCAGGGTAGCTTAGAACAACAGAATTTAGTGTCAGAATTCTGGAAGCTAGAAGTCCAAGATCAAGGTGTCCGCAGAGCTCATGTTCTCTCCGATGGCTCTAGGGGAGAATCTGTCCTTGCCTCTTCCAGCTTCCGGTATCTGCTGGCAATCCTTGGAATTCCTCGCCTTGTAGATGCATCACTCCAGTCACATGGCTGTCTTCTTCCTAAGGGTCTTTATATCATCTGCCCGCTGTGCATGTCTGTCTCTATGTACAAATTTCCCCTTTTTTATAAAGACATCAGTCATATTGGAATAGGGTCCGCCCACCGACCTCATTTTAACTTGATCACCTCCGTAAAAGCTCTGTGTCCAAATAAGGTCACATTCTGAGAGAGTGGGGGTTAGGACTTCAACATATATTGCAGGGAGGGGCGGGTGGGAGACAATTCAACCCATAACCCACAGGAAAGAGGAAGAGAAGGCTGGGCATAAAGAACGATAACGAGAGATGAGTTTTCTTTTCTTTCTCACTGCTCCAGATTAAACTAAGCAGGTGGAAGCGGGCAAAGATCAGCTGGAATGAGGAGTCCTCCGCAACCCTATCCGCAGCACACTGTGGGGTGGGAAATTCGCGCTTACCTGCTGATTGCCCTGCGTTTATGTTCCCAGGACCACTGCTCTGTTTCCCGCTCTCTCAGGGCACTGGGTTACCTGTGGGCGCCAGCAGCTCTAGTGCTATGGTTCTCAAACTTCAGCATGTGTCACAGTGACGTGGACAGGATTCTGGGCCCACCTCCGAGTTTCTGATCAAAAGGCCTAGGATGGAGTCAAAAACATGAGTTCCCAGTCTCCCATGGACCACACATGGAGGACCCCTGCTTTAGTGTAATTCGGGGTTCAGTAATCAGTAAAATCTCATCACACATACTAATTTATCTTCTAATTCCAGTCACTTGAATGGAACTTTCCACCCTGATACATGCTATGAGCCTCCATCAGTTTCAATATAAGCTTTTTCTAACAAAATGTGAAGTCACATTGTCAAAAATTGGTATATCAAAATCCCCCAATAAACTCCTCTGGTCTCTGTTTACTTCCCACGTTTACCTCCTGTAAATGCTGATTTAACATTCTTGAGGACTCAACCTTCCCTTGGCTTCCTCCCACTCAGTCAGCTTGCCCAGCTTTAGTAGTCCTATTTCTAACATTCCAGTAAAACATTAACTCATAAATACCTCAAATTCAGCCTGTCCAAGTCTCAACCCTCCAGCTTCACCTAGTCCCTCCCTGCCCCGCTAACAACCCTCTAGTCACAGGACTGACACAAGGAAGAGATCTTTGACCTCTTGCATCCCTTGGAATCCATCATTTGCCGGGCCGACTGTGCCCTCTCTTCTGGTCCATTTCTGCTGTCACCTCACCGTTCAGCCCTCAGCTCCTCATCTAGATCACCTCATAGAATTCCAGACTCACCCCTTTTCCTCAGTTTCCCTGACCCCATGCCAAAGTCCATCCAGACTCCTCCGGCTGACTAGTCCTTCTGGGACACAGCTCTGCTCACTGAACTTCCTGCTGGAGACCTTTCTGTGGCGCCTCCATTGAAAATCCCCAGTCCAGCCCTCAGCGTCCCCTGCGTTCTCGCCCTACCTGCCTTTCATTTAATGATTCATCTTCATTGGAGTAGAGTTGCTTTACCACGTTGTGTTAGTTTCTGCCGTACAGCAAAGTGAACCAGCTATACGTATGCATATATCCCCTCCGTTTTAGATTTCCTTCCCATTTAGGTCACCACAGAGCATTGAGTAGAGTTCCCTGTGCCATAAAGAGTGTTTCATTAGTTATTTATTTTATACATAGTAGTGTGTATATGTCAATCCCAATCTCCCAATTTACCCCACCCCTCCTTCCCCTCTTGGTAACCGTAAGTTTGTTCTCTACATCTGTGTCTCTATTTCTGCTTTGCAGGTAAGTTCATCTGTACCCTTTTTCTAGATTCCACATATAAGCGATGTTAGACAATATTTGTTTTTCTATTTTTGACTTACTCCATTCTGTATGACAGTTACTAGGTCCATCCACATCTCTGCAAATGGCACTGTTTAGTTCCCTTTTATGGCTGAGTAATATTCCATTGTATGTATGGACCACATCTTCTTTATCCAATCCTCTGTTGATGGACATTTAGGTTGCTTCCGTGTCCTGGTCTACCTACCTATTTTTAACCTTATATCACAATATTCATCATGACGCGTGGACTCTAAAACTCCCCGCTCATCCGCCAAAACACCCCACACTCTCTTCCTATTCTTCAGCTTTGCTCCTGTCAGGAATGACCTCACCTGTTCAAATCACATCCTCCTCCGTCCTTTTGCAGAAACTCCCAATCACCCAACGAGACACGGTCTCTTAGTGCTCACAACTCCCAAAACTCTGCTTTCAATATATTTCCTTGAGCCTCATTCCTCTAATTGCTTGTGTACTTGTGAAGTGAATGAGAATTGTCATTACCAGTATACCTCATCTCTGTCACTGTATTTGAGTTTCATTTAACTTGCACAACAAGATCTCTGTCTTAGCGTCCTCCAGACACTTGGCACAGTTTTTAACACAATAGGTGAGGAATTGTTTTAGAAGGGCTTTTTTTTTTTTTTTTTTTTTTTTGTGGTACGCGGGCCTCCCTCTGTTGCGACCCCTCCCGTTGCGGAGCACATCAGCGGCCGTGGCTCACGGGCCCAGCCGCTCCGCGGCACGTGGGATCCTCCCGGACCGGGGCACGAACCCGTGTCCCCTGCATCGGCAGGCGGACGCGCAACCACTGCGCCACCAGGGAAGCCCCTAGAAGGCCTTTTGACCAAAAGTGAAGGCAACATCTTTCTTTTGGGAGGAAAAAAAAAAAATGATGAATAAATTTGCTTTGTAAGTAATATTAAAGGTTGAGAATTCTGAGAGAGATTTTAGTAAAAAAAAAAGGGTTCTTTTATTAATACATTTTTAGCTTCTACTCAAGTTGACAATAGATGGTAACCAGATAATGCCTCCCTGGTTTCTCACTGAATAGTGAGGTGTTTTAAAGGTCTATGTAAGGATCCAAGAAGTGTTCCTTGGGGGAAGCCAGAAGACTGTAGTTCGTCATTAAGCACCATGGAAAACAATCTGGTCATAGCTATTCTCCTGACTTGACATTTCTCTCTTCTTTTTATTCAGTATGGTTGACAGGAATGACATAATCAGAACCTTTCCTTTCTCATTTTTGGACCTTCAGAGCACGCTTCCTCTACTCCATAAAATAGATATTATAAGGTAGCAAGCATGCAAAAATATCTTAAAACAAATGATGATGCAAAAATATCACATAACAATTGATGATACAAAAATTTAAGAAGTATCCTATATTTCTTTAGTTAATCCTTTGCTATTTTAACTTAAATAAGCTATATCATAAGTGATATCATATGATATCTGTCTTCCTCTGTCTGACTTACTTCACTTAATATGATAAAGATATTGGTTTCTAATACTATTCTTCAATCAAAGGAACCAAGCCTCTTTAAAGAAATGCTGATCTTAGAAATAAGGTAGGAAATATACGAGATGAGCCCGAAGAATTTTGTAGTGACGGAAAGTAAGAAAGTGATCAAAAAACGAAAAACCCCACAAGGATGGTAGTATGACAAAGGGACACAGGCACTGACTGAAAGAGTTCCCAATAGCCAGAGCTGGAGAAATTTGAGCAAAAAAATAAATAAAATAGTCCTGGATTATAACCCAAAGTATAAAATAAATGTCCATGAGTAAATAATGATATAAATTACTGACTGAATAAATCAATAAATGGGGAAGAAGGGACAAATCTCCCATGTAAAAGAACGTAATGTTCTCCCGCGGAGGTGACCCCACCCAGAGCACGAACGTGGCTCCATCCTCCGTAAAGGTATCAAGTTTGCTTTCTGAACTATGCCCAGTTTAACGATTTCAAAATGATGGCAAGAAGCGACATTGAATACATCACTGAGGCTGATTCTTAACTTTCCATTGACACTTACTCGATAAAGGCTCCCCATCACACTTTGACAGTTTAAAGCCTGTGCTCTGTTTTTACTTACAGAAGGACCTGCTGGAACACTATGCAGCCTTCCTGGGCTTATTCCAAGAAGCACTGTAAATATACAGTATTTTCATAGACCTGTATACATTAGGTATCACACAGAATTTAGTTCAAAATAATATTGGCTATTGTACATCATGCAGTAAATCCAACTACTTTCTAGCTTCCTTACCTTTTTTTACTGTCATTCTTTTACTACCTTTTCTCCAATTTGGAGAAATCAGTAAGTAATCTTACCAGACACATTTTAACCACGTCTCTTTGCCTGCTCCTAATTCCTTAATGGCAAATGTTTGCTAATCAATGATATGATGCAGACACAAGCTCAGGTCCTAAACCTCAAATTCAGGTTTATCTTGGGCTGCTGAGATAGGTACCTCTGAATAAGACAGTCTGGGTAAAACCCTTTTCTTATGAAAATGTTTCTGTATAAACAGCCTGGCTTAGTTATTTAGGCGCTTAGAAAAAAAACATCAAACCTGAGTCCCACCTTTTTAATTAGAAACACCTCTTGCCCAGCTGGCCAGTAACTGACTCTGAAGGGAATGACTGTAAGCCAGCTCTTGTCCCTGTGAGGTCCTGCCACCACAGAACGCCCTGGCCCCTGGGCACAGAGCAGCCGTGGCCGAGAGGAGCCACCAGATGACAGAGGTGCTGCTCTCCAGGCTGGGAGGGTGTGCAAGTGCAGGAGGAACCTCCTCTCCACCAGAGGGAACCCGCGGGCCCAGTTTTTCCCTCAGTCGCCCCCACCTGGCAACACTGGCAGATCTACCGCCACAGATTTCCAGCTCGCTCAGACCCTTAGGGTTGGGACCCAAAGCATGTTAACCCAGTTTGGGGGACAGCTGAGATTTTGTTTGTCAGATTTCACCACTGAAATGTACTCTTCCTTCCTCCCTCCTCCATACTGTACTTTTCAGAAAAAAGTGTGATGAGGCGCCTTTATCGAGTAAGAGTCAATAGAAAGTCAATCAGTCTCAGTGATTTTTTCAATGTCGCTTCTTGCCATCACTTTGAAATCGTTAAACTGGGCATAGTTCAGAAAGCAAACTTGATACCTTTATGGAGGATGGAGCCACGTTCGTGCTCTGGGTGGGATCACCTCCGCGGGAGAACATTACACTTTCTCTTAAAGACAAAATGCTTGTAGGTTTTGCCTCTTTCCTTTGTATTTACTTTTAAAGTTGCACTTGTTCACCTACCAGTGTTTACGAAATCCTATATTGGGGATGTTTTTTCTATAATAAAATGTTACCAGTTGTGAATTAAAAAACCCTCAGCTGTGTGATCAAGGTCAAGGTCAATATCGACAGTGATAAATCATGGGGTCATGCACCCTTTATTATGTAAATCACGATAGTGTGTACACTTATGATGTGATGAAATGGCGCTTTACCTCTGTGGTCCTCCTCCTAAAAAACCCATAACTCCAACCTAATCACAAGACAACCACCAGACAAATCCCGGTTGGGAGACATACTACAAAATATCTGAACAGTACTCATCAAAACTGTCATGATCATCAAAAAAAAAAGGAAGTCTGAGAAATTCTCACAGCCAAGAGGAACCTAAATAGACATGACAACTAAATGTCATGTGGTATCCTGGAAGGGATCCTGGAGAAAAAGGATGTTAGGTTAAAACTAAGGATATAGGAATAAAGTGGACTTTAGTTAAAGTATCAATACTGGTTCATAAATTATAACAAATGAACCATATGTATGTAAGATACTAATTATAGGGGAAACTGGATGAAGGTGTACGGCAACTCTCTGTACTACGTTTACAATTTTTCGATACAACTAAAATTGTTCTAAAATAAAAACGTTGGGCTTCCCTGGTGGCGCAGTGGTTGAGAGTCCGCCTGCCGATGCAGGGGACACGGGTTCGCGCCCCGGTCCGGGAGGATCCCACGTGCCGCGGAGCGGCTGGGCCCGTGAGCCGTGGCCCAAAATAAATAAATAAATAAATAAAATAAAAGTGTTAATTAAAAAAATACCCTGGCCTGTTTCTGCATAATTATATAAATATTGCTCATTCTATCTTCAATTACTCTTAGATGTTGTTAAGGTGAGTACAATTTCTTTGTTAACATCTTTATTGGAGTATAATTGCTTTACAGTGGTGTGTTAGTTTCTGTTTTATAACAAAGTGAATCAGCTATGCATATACATATATCCCCATATCTCCATTTTTTACAGTATTATGTCTCTGTATTTTATCATCATCCAAAGCAAAATAAAGGAAGGGGAACTGATGCCTCCTGGATCAGTACATCCTATAGGTCTAGTAGATAGCGGTACACAGACCACTAATGGGAACCTCCAAGGCTCCCAGACTGTGGACTCTACTCTCACGAGACTATCCAGCGTCACATCAGCAACATCCTCCGCCATCTTGAAACTCTCCCCTGTACCACAGGACATTCTGCTGATGGAACCTCTTGCCGGAAGAGTCCTGGTTTACAATCTGTCAGTGAGAAGCACCGGCAGCAGACTTTTTCCTGACGTGTGGTCCCCCGTCCTTCCAAATATTCTATAGGTGTACAATTCTTTGTATTAAATTTATTCCCATTTGAAATATGTTGAATGGTGACTGTCTTACTAAGCAAACACTGACTCATTCAATTTGTTAGTAATTTGGTCGACGTATATATTAGCTGTCTTGTTTTCAGGGTCATTTCATTTCCAAATATACTGCCTCACAATCTAGTACTAATTTATTATATTTCCATACCAGAAAAGATTATTCAATCTGATATACAGGAGACTGATATACAACTGAGATAGCTCATAATTCACTCACTCTTTCGTTCCAAAGATGGTGATTCTGGCTCACATAAGTTTTAACCCAATCTCTACATGATCATTCTGAGTTGTATCATTTATTTTAATAAAGATCTCTGATACACAAGAAAATAGTAAAATCTCAAACCAAGTTAGAATCGTTCCGTATTTTCCCACTGTCAGAGATGCATCCAACATGGCACTCAGAGTCCCATGGAGTAAAACTAGGTATTTTTACAAAATCATCTTAAATATATTCCAGAATTCTTGAATTAAGCTAGAAAATAAACTCGCATAGATGGGTGGTAGACACCTCAACAGTGCTAATAGGCGCTGCGGTCCCAAGTAAAGCAAACATGTTAGAACAAAAATCCAATCAGTCCATGGCTAGGCTCCCCTGGAAAGCCATGTCTTTATGAGAGACCAGGGTGTGTTTATCCTGCAGACATGTGTATAAGAAAATAAGTTGTATTCATAAATCCTAGTTCCGAAGCATGCAGAATAGGTAAAGTGTGTGTCAGCTTTTGAGCAATAATAACCATCATCTGAAGAAAGAAGAGAGGGAGGAAGGAAGGATTAAAGAAAGAAACAATGAAAAGAAATTTACATAAGGGAGAATAGAAATTGAACAGTTGGAGAGAGAAAAAGAATGAAGGAAAAACACAAAGATAGATAAGTAGATAGGCAATATTTTCTTTATCTCTGTAGTAAATTTTTTTCTTAAGAGCATTCTTGACTCAAGCTAAGACCTCATTTACTCTAGCTAAGATAAACATCATTAACTTCATTTCTATAGTACTACACGAATTTCCCAGAAAAGTTTGCCTGCAAAAATTCTAGCATGCAGAATTATTTGGTATGCAAATTATACATTATATATCAATTATAAGTTATGAGATTGGACTACTGAGAATATACAAGATAAGTTTTGCCACATCCGTGTCTGCTACAAAATGGGCACTCAGATTTTTGAATATTAATAAACACTTCTGATTGCAACATTAATTAAAATACCTAAATTTATTGTATACTTATTATAACTGAGGCGTTTTAGAATCATTTTCTTGTGTAAGTCTCAAAGCTGTCATTTAAGTTAGGTTGTACTATTACTCCCTTTATACAAGTATGAAACATGATACTAAGAGGTTAAATAACACAAACACACAATCCACACACACACACACACACACACACACACACACTTTTTTTAGTCAAGGTTTTATTTTTTTGGTCTAAGAAAAGACTATAGAATCTATCTTTGAAAAGATGCAGACTTAAGACAAGCCAAACTGTCCAGCCTGCAAAAAATGGCTACAAAATTAGATTAAATGACATTAGACTACAATTATGCTATTCACACCACTGTTCAGTGAAGAACTTACCACTAGAATTCTAGTGAACCAAAAAGAGTTAAACAGCAAATCAGTTAATTTATAACTATAATAAATAACAACTTAGCCTCCAGGTAGGAAAATTTGATTCTACTACTCTTATTTTTTTCTTTCAGTTTGGAATAGTACAATTAAGCTAGACTTCTAAAAGCCATCAAAACCTCCCCCATTCTCGCTTCTGTATTTTTGTAAAAATGGAGTTCTGACTGTTCTTTGGGAGAATTAGAATTTATTGCACAAGTTTCACATATTTCTGAAGCTTGGAATGCGCAGACATAGTCCACATTTACCTTGAAGTATTTTCGTTTTTACCTCTCCCATTTTTTTTCCAAGTCCTCTTTTCCAGAATATAAATTACTTATAGCAGCAGACCTGAAGCACCAAGTCTTCTGTTTCATCCTAACTGCTGTGATCATTTGCCCTATTTATTTAGATAAGATGAATCACACGTTAGAAATGTGATGTTTGCGTGTGTGTATAAATTTAGCATGAATCGATGTCCTAGATTTGCTAAGGAAGAGACACTATCCTGAAATTGTCATCCCATCTTATCACAGACTTAACATTACTTTGACACGTCAAAAATACATCTTATCACAGACTTAACATTACTTTGACACGTCAAAAATACTGCAGTATCCTAGTCAAACTTACCTGAAACACTCCACTATTACCATTTAGTTTCTCTCAAGTTAAGTTACTAGGTAAATAGCATGAGTTCCAGTGATCTACCCATGATGTCTTTTCTGGGTTCATCAGGAACTCCCTAGAGCAGAATTTCTGCTAATAGAGAGGTAATCCTAATGGATTTTGAAATCTCTTGAATAAAAACATCAGGGATTCAATCAGAGATTGTCAATACTGTGAAGCCACACAAGGAAGGATGGACATTTAAACTAGGCAATGGAGTTTGAGGAAAGCTGAATAGGAATAAATCCTCTTTTATGCCATCAAAACTCTTATTGGTCTTTGCAGTTGTTGTTCTACTAACAAAAGGAAAAAAGTACAATGTCTTTTTGATTTTTACTGTTTTAAAATGTCCTTAAAAGGAAGCCAAAGATTTTTTCCTATATGTTTCCTTTGAAGGGAAAGAAAAATTAACAATTAACATTAATTCTATCTATACCAGACAGATATCTTTGCTGACAATTATAGTGCAAGAGGTTTCTGCAGCTAGCCGTTCACTTTAGAACAGAATGTACCTTCTTTTTTTTTAATTAGCCTTCCTTTCATTTTTAAATATTGTTCATAATTTTTAAAAATTATATTTTAGTTTTATTTCGTCAAAACTCCTTCTTTTTAGTCCTTCATTCCTCCCTCTGAGTTGTGTCGTTTCCACCACTCCTACTGTAGGCAGTGAGGCTAGTGTTAACATTTTAGCTTCTCAGAAAAAGCAAAAATTCTTTCTTATTGTTTTGTTAAAATATAAAGGACTAAACTTCAGAGGACTGCCAAGTAATAAACCTACACTAGTAATATTAAGTCCTTTAGGTATCCTCTGGAGACCCAGAACTAATTTGGAAATCTTTTTCATCTCTGATGTAAAACTTGGCTGCTTCAGTTTCCCAGAGAGTTTGGTGACTAAAAATGGCTGGGGAGAGAAATAAGGCATGATGCTATGGTCTGCTCTGGAAACGTACTCTGAAACTTTCCCAGGGCTACTTCTAACAGGCTGGGGTTGGACATGAGCAATGTTTTCTGAGTTCGAAATAGGAACTGACACACAGTATGAATTATTTAGGCCTTAAGTTAGCAATTTTAGTTGTAGCTGTTGCAAACAACGTCTCCTTTTTTAAAGTCAATTAGCAAACGTCAATTAGCAAATGTCAAAATCAAAGTGTGATCGGTGCTGATGGAACGCACTGGCACATCTGATTAACCCCTAGTTTTTAGAGAGGTCTAACCTTGTTTCCATTCCACGGGACCGTCTCATCAGTGGGTAACTTTTTTTTTTTTTTTTTTTTTTTTTTTTTTTTGTGGTATGCGGGCCTCTCACTGTTGCGGCCTCTCCCGTTGCGGAGCACAGGCTCCGGACGCGCAGGCCCAGCGGCCATGGCTCACGGGCCCAGCCGCTCCGCGGCACGCGGGATCCTCCCAGACTGGGGCGCGAACCCGGCTCCCCTGCATCGGCAGGCGGACGCGCAACCGCTGCGCCACCAGGGAAGCCCGTAGTGGGTAACTTTAATGTCAGGGATAAGCAAGGGAAAAAGCACCACAAGCAAGAATGGTGAGGACATGTTAAATTTTTTAAAGTTTGAAGGAATCGCAGGAGGGAAATTGACTTAGACATTCTCCATCCTTAGTTTGTAGTCTGGCCAATTTTAACCAGAAAGGACTAAACACCATCAGCCAAGACCTGCTGGAATACATGTGGTCAAGCATGGGATTCTCACACCATTCCCCAAGGAGTTTGGTCTTTGCAGTTGTTCTATTAACAAAAGGAAAAAAGTACCATGCCTTTTTGCTTTTGCTATTTAAAAATGTCCTTAAAAGGAAGCCAAAGATTTCTCTCATGTGTTTCCTTTGAAGGGAAAGGGAAATTAACAATTAATATTGATTCTATCTATACCAGACAGATATCTTTGCAAACAATTATAGTGCAAGAGGTTTATGCGCCTAGCCATTCACTTTGAAAGTACCTTCTTTGTTTTTTTTAAAGTAATGTTCTTTTAATTTTCAAAACATTCATAATTTTAAAAAATGATATTTTCCCGAATAAAAGTAACTTTGCAGATTTTC
Organism: Physeter macrocephalus; assembly: GCF_002837175.3. Taxonomy (NCBI): domain Eukaryota; kingdom Metazoa; phylum Chordata; class Mammalia; order Artiodactyla; family Physeteridae; genus Physeter; species Physeter macrocephalus. The sequence continues at coordinate 6,525,088 of NC_041220.1, forward strand.
TATATCAGAAACCATTTTTGATAACAATTTACAGCTGGTAAAACTAAAGTAAAATGAGGTCAAATGCCTTGTCCCAAAAGAATACTAAATTAGTTACAGTGTCAGAAATAGAAACCAAGTCTCATGATTCTCTATCCAGTATTCCAGCTCACTCTGAAAGTCTGAATTATTAAAAATAGTTCTAGGGAATAAGTACTCTTATGGGGCCTATACAGTTGAAATAAGATAATTGCCCCTGTGTTAAGCTACAGTGGAACAAGAATTTGATTATGCATTCCTTCTATAGAAAGGCATTATAAAGCTACATAAACACTAGCTTCAGGAGGATACATAAAGTTTGTTTTTTTAAATCACAATAGCAATCCCAGTCAAATCAACTGCATAATATCTGCAGCGACAATGTGTTAAAACTCACAAAATGCATTACCTATAACACGAGGTCACTGACATCTTATAGGTGAGGAAAATGAGGCTAAGAAAAGAAGACTAAATACATTCCCTAAGTCAAGCTGCTTGAAAATGACATATTTGTGACGTGGACGTATTGGGAGTTTAAGTGTCATTGTGTCCTCTTACTGAGTAGAATTCTCATTTACTTGTTTTATAATGAAGATCACAAAAGCAATAATAAGACTAACTTATAAATGATATAAAAATCATTAAGGCAATTTACATGTAGAGATAATGTTTGCAATTTGTCAACGTTTGTTCAATCTATAACAGGATGGCAAAAAATTTTTTAAATTCACTCATACAATGTCAGACTTTAAAAAGTTATAGAGGCAATCATATTTCCAAAGAAAAATAAATTATGAGTGGAGTAACTGTCCACAGGGACATTTAGGGACATTTATTTCAACCAACACTTAATGAGTACTACCATATGCCAGGTAACAGCCTCACATGGCCCTCAGGAGACCTGAGACCCTTACCAGGACTTGGGTCTGTTTTACCTTTTCTGACATGGGGATACACCTAGGTATGGTAACATTAACACAAATTATCACTAGGGAAGCTGGTCCAAATGAGACATCAAGTCACAAAGGGACAAGTAATTATTAAGTCAAAATTCTCAGGTAAGAGTCTTGGCAGGCTGGCCAGGCTTCGGCAAATTTAAGCAGTGTCACAACAGCCTTTTTACCCAATGAGATAGAAGCATGAAGAAGATTAGTTAACCCAAAGTTACTTAAAACAGGTATTATCAAAAGAGAGATATACATTTCCAATTTTTTTTAACTTAACACCTATATATTTACATTCATTTGCAGTCTTTACGTTGTCAGACCTAGGACTTTTCTTTGGGTAAACATCTGTGATCAGACACTCAAAGGTGCCTTTCCTGCCTAAACCATAATTATAATGTATTATCTAAGATTTCTAGTTTGTGGTTCTTAAAAGTGGAGCAAGCACAATAAGACCCTTACAGGCAAACTGAATGCAGAGACCCCCTGGATTTGGGATTTTTTTGTGATTTCCCTTCCATTATTTTAGAGTTGTCTAGCATACACCTAATTTGTATTTTTTATTATTTTTTAATTTTTAGTTTATATTGAATTATAGTTGATTAACAATGTTTTGCTAGTTTTAGGTGTATAGCAAAGTGATTCAGTTATACATATACATGTATCTATTCTTTTTCAAATTATTTTCCCATTCAGGTTATTACAGAATACTGAGCAGAGTTCCCTGTGCTATACAGTAGGTCCTTGTTGGTTACCTTTTTTAAATATAGCAGCGTGTACATGTCAATCCCGAACTCTTAGTCTATCCCCCTCACCCTTCCCCCCAGGAACCATAAGTTCATTCTCCAAGTCTGTGAGTCTGTTGCCATACACCTAATTTGAATGCATTTATTAAGTTTTCCAAGGTATTAAAAGTAATGGCAACCACACCTTTTTCCAGTTCATATTTTACCAACTCATGTAATATCTAAATTATAGAATTACAATAGTGATTCAACCACCATCAGCAGTTTTAGTTGCTAGCACAGTTGACTCTTGGTGAGGCCAATAGGAGCAGAAGAGGACAGGGATGCTCAGAAGCTGCCTGTTAGCGGCAAACATTAGGTGTGGGATGGGTACCTGTCAGTATTGTACAAAGGGAAAGGAAATCAGCCATTAGTCCAAAGGACTAATAGACTCATCGCATGATGTCCAATGAAAGATACCACAAAGCAAGCATTTCTGTAAGGCATGTCAGGATGTACACTCTTTATCCAGGTCAATTCAGAACTATTTCAGCCTTCCTGGGTTGAAAGAGTTCAGCTAAAGGAGCTCTGATTTTCCTGAAAGGGAGCTCATTCTCATCATTCGGGCTGACACCTTAAGCTTCCCAAAATAACCTCCTGGGTGCCTCTAGAATATGCTTGGAAGCTCTTGCAGTTTACCTCTTATATTTGCCCTCAAAAACTATGTTCATTTTTTAATTACTATATTCACACTGAGTCCATAAGAGATAACACTGTTGTGCTTATATTTAAAGATATTAGTGTATTTTAGAATACCTGAATAGCAAAATAGTATAAAATATTTATAGAGATACCATTGATAATATCTTTCTGGAACATAAAAGCTATTCTTGTGTTTTCCACTTCAGTAAATTAAATACCAATAATCTTTTCCACCATGCATCCTGAAAGCTTTTCTACATGGCAAAAATTCCACAGGAAAGAAGCTTTTAGGTAGCAAATTGTAACAAAATGTTCAGAAATTTATCATCCAAGAAATTCCCTAAGAAAACTAGCAGTTATTCTATAAGTCTCCTAATGAAAATACATTTCTTCTACGATGTGGTTCATAAAAGCTTGTGAATCTCTATTTCTGAAAAGTCAAGTACTATATGTATACAGCACTCCAGTTCCTCCTTAGCGTTCTGAATGATCTTATGTCTAATTGTTTTTAAATTCAATAAATTAAAAGAGTACACATATAATTTTAATATTGTCAATCAGATTAATTGGCATTTTAAAATATCTTCTAAAATATTTGTCCTAGGGGTTGATGTCTACCAATTTAGAGCTATTTTTGAATTTTCCTTAAAAATCACTGGGTTCAATTTCTACCATATCATTTTAATAAATCATTGTTTTATACGATTAAAAGTAAACCAGTAATTTTTTAAGCCATAGGACAGTGTTTTGGATTCACATGATCTAGAAGCTTAATTGTACAAATTGCTGAATAAATGTCAGGATTGTTTTTCACTTGACAACTTTTCTTAGCATTTGCATAAGTGCAGTTGAACACAGGCATTCCGTCGACAAGGACTAAGTGAACAAGATTAATTGTGTATAGTCTGTATTAAGTCCACTGGAAGTCTTACAATTAAAGGGGACTTTTAGTAATGTCTTCCACTTGCTATAATCAAAGGATTATTTTCAGCATTTTTTTACCTGAACTTGTGATGTCTGATACTGCTCATCACACCTTCCTTGAAGTACTACCATCCCTTTGTTTTCACTGCATCACCTCCTCTTGGTTCTTTTTTTTAATGTGTCTGACTATTCATTCTCATTCTCCACTGTAGATTGTCTTCCTGACTCACGTTTTAATTGCTGCTGCTCTTAGGGTTATTTCCGTACTTGGACTTCTCTTCCATGGTTTGTCTGGGTGGCCTCAGCCATCTGAATGACTTTAGTGACCGCAACTTCAACATCTGCATCTCCAGGTCATTCTTCTCAAGCCCATACTGCAACTATCTCATCTAAATCGGTCCATTTTTCTGAGATGGTGCTGCACAATCCTTGTGTCATGAGTACGAACACTTGTTTCTTGTTTGGGGCTCTGTGGGTCACCAGTGGAGGCTCTGTTCCAGGTTGTGTTGAGATATGAACCATAGTGGGATGGATGAAGAAGTAAACCCTACGTTATGACGTGGTGGAGAGCAGAAGAAAAGGAACAATCATGGGAAATGAAAATACGTCTCTTAAGGCTCTGTTTGGAATAGGCAAGTTGAAGCCCCTACTTTCATTTCTGAATGATCTTATGTTTAATTGTTTTTAGTCCAAGAAATTAGTCCAAGAAAATCACACGGCCAAGCCCGAAATTAATGGAGCAGGGAAGCATACTCTACCCATAATAAGGCATGGTAAAGGATAGAGAAGAAAAATATTTAAAACAAATTAAATAATCTTTCAATTATACCTGAAAGTAAAAGGTTCAAATTGATAATATACTTATCATTTCAAAATAGCTATTAGCATCCTATGAATCCTATATTAGCATTACCATTTTTACTGTTACCATCTTCCCAGTTGCCCAAGCTGAAAAGCTAAAAGTAATTCTCTATTCTTCCATTTACTTCACAGTAAATCAGTCAATACCCCTTGCTACTTCTATCTCCTAAAATCTATTATAAAAGTTCATTTTTTTCTAGCCCCATAACCACTGCACTGTTTCACGATCTTGTCATCCTTCACTAAACTATAGTAGTAACTTCATTTCGTTTGAAAGGATCTGCTGTAATAGATTAACCACAAAACATCAGCAGCTTAACACAATAGAAATTTTTCACTCACAAAATATCCAAAATAGAATTCTAATTTCATGGGTGATACTCCTCCAAATAATGACCCAGAGACCGAGAAAACTTCTACCTAGTGGCTCTGCCGTCTTCATATATTTCTTCCTAAGTGTCATTCTTGACGTTGATGGAGCTTTGGTGCTAGGCCTAGAAGTGATACACATTACTTTTATCCACTTTCCTTTGGCTAGAACTCATCATATGGCTTTACCCACCTTTAAGAGAGACTGGCATATACTATCTAGTTGTGTGCTCAGGAGGCAGAGAAAACAGGTTTGGTGAACAGTTAACCATGCTCTGCTACAATATTCTAGCTGATCTCTTTGCCAGCAGGAATGGCCACCGTCATCAGGATAATCTTTTTAAAGCATAAATTTCTTCATGTTATTCTTCCACTTGAAAGCTTTTCATAACTCTACAATAATTGAAAATAAATGTCAAACTTCTTAGCTAGATATTCAAGACACTTTTTGTGAAGACAACATAGACCATAACCAGGCAGATGCAATAATACTTTAGTGACAAAACTCAGCTAATTTTCTAGATGGGCTCAAGTGACAGAAACGTCCATAAGACCACATGTCATCCACAAGTTTTCCAGAAAGGTGTAGCCTACTTGAGTCTCCAGATTCTAATTCCCTGGTCATGAAAGGATGGCAGTGGCTGTACAATAATTCTAGCCATTCCACATATACTGAGCACTTTTCATCAGTGAAAATTATTTTAAAATTTACTGTGTTAATTCACAAACTTGGTGTTAATTACAGATAGAGTTAAATCCTTGCGAGTGAGGGCTTCTGATTAGATTGTCTCAAAGGCTATCAAACCACCTGTGGACTGTTTCTGATTAGAGTACTTTAGATAATTTGAACGTTAACTAACTTCCCCTAAAGTCAGGACCAATATGCTCGAGAATTTTCTCCCAGAATGTGAACCAAAACTTGGGTTAGAAGATACTGTCTCAGCAAAATGAGTATTTCTAATTAACCAAGTGGTAATGAGGGTTGCCATAAAAGATTCAAAGAGGGAATCACAGGTTTTGCCAAATCATGATGTGAACACAGTCCCCTAACTGCCACCTTATTAACAGCATCAGTGAACCCTCACAGGCTTATACCAGGAGACATGAACTCCCAGTGATTCTTCTCATGTTTTAGAAAATAGCAATGGATTCGCAAGTCACTTTTGCAACTTAGTTTTAATGAGGAAATGCAAGAAGGAGCCTTAATATTCTTCTAATGGGGTTTCAATTCTGACTTACAGATTCTTTCCCATCGACATGACATGGACTCAAAGTAAAGATAGAAAAGCACTTCTTTGATAAAGCTTCTTTCTGTATATGAAAAAAAAAACCTTCTGCTTCCAGTGAGGATGTAAAAAGACAAGAACAGAGAAACCTGGACAAAAGAAAATCCCATACTTTTCCATGGGTCTAGTGAAAAGCAGTGGATGCAGAAAACACTTAAACAATAGAATTCAAGAAAAAAATAGAGTTTTTTTAAAGATGAGCAGAGAACCTCAGCATATTCCATATCTTGGTCCACTGGAGTACAGATGGGGGAACAGGGAAGATATAGGTGAAGACTTTAGGGGAATGAGGAGGAAAATGTTGGAGAAACAGACTAAAATCTTAAAGACCCTCAAATGCAAAACCAAACTGTTCGGCCTGATGATTCTAAACTCCAACCCATCCCCCAATTGGGCTCCAAAATGACCACAGAGGAAGGGCTGGCACGAGTGATTGGACCTGAGAGGCTGTCAGAGCTGTAAAGAATTAAAGACATAACATTCAACAGTGCAGCCCAACTCCCTCCCATCTCAAAAGCTGCCAAGATCAAAAGTGCAACAGGTCAGAAATCTGGGGCTTGGGCTAAACACTAAACACTGATGAACTCAATCTACTCAAATGAAGGGCAGCCCTTCAGGGCCACTGCCCCAAACTAGGGATGGACATCCCTTTTCCTGTTCTTGTCTTGTGACCTACTGTTGGTAGAGAGTCATCAGATGAACTAACACTGAGATATTAAGGAACTATGCCTACTTAATGTGCTGAGTCTCAGAGGTGCATTTGCCTTTAACGGGAAACAATATCACACCCTTGAAAAATAAGCTCTAATTGTTAAAGATACTACTGCAAAATCAAAAGGGAGATCGATTTGAATGGTAGAAGGAAGAAAGAATTCTTCGGAATGCCCTTGAAATTCCATTACGTAGGCTTTTACAGAAGGCTGAAGAAGGAAAAGAGTTTGGAAAATGCAGGTGGATGGTTCTCAACTTGCTTAAAAGAAGACCTGACAACACCAACATCAGAAACCATGAGACCTAACATTTACTGTATGCTTCTACATGCCAGTTACATTCTGTATCCTATATCATTAAATCTTCAAAACTCCCCTTCAAGTTTGGCACTATAATGACCATTGGAGAGGAGAGGAAAGTGGCACAAGGAAGTTAAATAAATTGCTTCACGTCACACCTCTAATCCACACTTAGACAGTCCAACACTGGAATCACAGTTCCAGTAACCAGGTCACGCTGTCGGCACCTTGAATAATTAGATATCGTCAACAATGAGACCAGGTACATCACGAAGCTGTGTTATTAAATGTCACTCAGTTTAATAAATCATTTCTCTATACCTACCATGTACTATCGATATCATGCTTTTCAACTGATCAAATTTATTGTTCTTAAAAAGCAGATGATTAAAGGCATTTATTCCGTGATAATCTTTACTTTGTGCTGTATTTAACTGAATTTTCTCTGGTTTGGTTCATATAAAAAACATGTAATTTATGATGGTAAAAGTGAGGAAAGAAAGCTCTTTATCATCTTTCAAATGAAAAAGACACAGGAGACAAGATATTATATAATCCACTTTTAACCATGGAAATAGGTTATAAATATAATTTGAGAGACAAAATAATAAGGACTGGGAATTGATCACACCAATGCTATTTCCATATAAAACCAGTCTGTTAGTGTTACATCTAGAGCTATATTTGTACAGCAATTTGTTGCCTTCTCAACAAATTGGAATGTGCCTGATATCAGAATATATCATACTACATTCACTGTACTCTACACAGAATTAAGAATGGAAATAAGTATGTGCTTCAATGGGGCATCAATGAGCATGAGATCAATGGAAATCAATGAAAGCAAAACTGAATAATAGAAAAGACCTCCCAGGAGCCAGGAGGCTGCAGTGAAGTGAGCAACTCCCTAATCCACGCTGGATCTTACCCCGTGGGTTGTGAAGAGCACCAAGGGAATCCTGGAGGAGGTAAAAAAGGCTGTGGACTAAATGGAAAATGAGTCACGAGAAGTGAGGTATTAGAAGGAAGGCTACTTCTATATCCAAAAATCTTAGCACATGAATTTCCATATCATTTCTTTTTTTGTTTGTTTGTTTACTGTAGTTGCTGCTTAGATAATATAACATATGTTCTTTTAGAAAATGTGGTGTGTGTGTGTCTGTATATATATATACATATATATACAGACACACACACACACACAATGGACTACTACTCAGCCATAAAAAAGAGTGAAATAATGCCATTTGCAGCAACATGGACGGACCTAGAGATTATCATACTAAGTGAAGTCAGTCAGACAGAGAACAACAAATATATGATTATCACTTATATGTGGAATCTAAAATATAATACAAATGAACTTGTGCACACAAAAAAATAGACCCACAGACATAGAGAACAAACTTACTGTTACCAAAGTGAAAGGCAGGGGAATAAATTGGGAGGATGGGACTAACATATACACACTACTATACATAAGATAGGTAACCAACAATGACCTACTATATAGCACAGGGAACTATACTCAATATCTTGCAACAATACATAAGGAAAAGAATCTGAAGAAGACTATATATATATATATATATATATATATATATACATATATATATATAAAACTGAAGCATTGTGCTATAGAAGCACTGTGCTATGCACCTGAAACTAAAACAACATTGTAAATCAAATATACTTCAATAAAAAATAAAATAAAATATGTTCTTTTAAAGTGGTCTGCATTTTTCTCAGCTACCATGAGTAATTGAGTAACCATTACAAGTAGACACTGTATGTAAGTGGGCAAGAAATTTTAGAATTTTTTTACCAACCCCCATAAAACAAATGCACTATATGATATGTTATGTAACTTAGGTAAGTATTACCAGCTTTTTTCTTCCCATAAAGTTAAGGGGAAAAAAAGCTGAGTTTGTGGCAGTGTTATGTAACTATAGGTGCAGCATTTGGTGCACCAGCAGTGCTTTTCAATTAAATCATAGAACTCAGTTCTGAGAGCTATTCTCGTGCCATGTTCTCACTAGTAGCTGGCATTTCTAGGCAACATCAAGATTCAAAAATAACTTCACAATACAGGTCTTTGGAGTAACCATGGAATCTAACCTGCCAGGATCATGTGGTAAGGAGCTGCCATTCAACAGCATAGCTTGGGTTAAATGCAGGATCTCATAAATTCCTAGGCTTAAACTGAAGGATGAACAGGGTCCAAAAGATGGTGTTTGTATGTATAAAAAGCTAAAGAAGTCACCCTTTTCCAGCTGTATCCATTTTTGTCTTTTCTAGGTTGGAAGACACAATTTATACCCTATGAGTTTTTTAAAAATCATAGCATGTAATGCTGATATTTATTTATGGGTAAATAGTATACATTACATACTATGCACCATAATATACACACTATAAGTCATATAATATTACATTTTAGAAGACTTTAATAAGGGTGATTAATGCTTTTTAATTTAATTATTAATGGTGTAAAGCATTTCTTTTTACTGACATTAATTATGTTATTACTATGTTTAATGACAGCAATGTGATTGAATATACTTCTTTATTTTTTAATATTCATCTAATATTTTGTGATGCAGGGATATTCAAATCAGTTCCTAAGTTTAGTTTACTTAGATTCTGGGTATTAATGGCTCTCATAGCCAAAAAAGTATCCCAAAAAGATTTACCAATCCAAATGAAAGAGATGCATCACTGGCAGTATTTTTCTACATTTCAATTGCTAAAAAAATTACAATCATATGTTTTTAGCAAATGGTACTATTAATAAGAATTTATTGTAAATAAAATGTTTTATGTTTATGAAAATGTAAAAACATTTAAAAATTTTTTAGTTTTTGTTTCTTGATGTATATAGTTAATAAAATGTTTATATTTTATAAATTATATTACATGAATATTGAGAAGTCATACTGAAAAATTTTAATGTTGGTGTTTTAGTTACCTACTACTCTATACAAATTACCAAAAACTCAGTAGTTTAATACATCACACACTTATTTTTTTTTAACATCTTTATTGGAGTATAACTGTTTTACAATAGTGTGTTAGTTTCTCCTTTACAACAAAGTGAATCAGTTATACATATACCCACGGATGGGGTGAAGGACAGTTTATTTGTTGGGTTCTCCCGTTCTCCTGCCTCTCACTTGGTGAAGTCTACCCTATGGGGACATTGATTCCTTTTGCTTTTCTATGATTTCCAGCCAGTCCAGGCAGATTCTGGTGAAGGCAGAGACTCCAGGGTCCAATGCAGCCAATGTACACATACAGTGGCCCCTCTGTGTCAGGTGACACTGTACACCGTTCTATCGCAGTAACGGTGGAAGCACATCAAGTGATTGAGGTGTGGGAATGGGCATCAGATACCGTTGAGTGATCTGGTATAGTACATAAGTGGCTCAATACCGTAGGCGTCAGAAAATTTTCTTTTAATAACACTATTTTTCAGTGCAGTTTTAGTTTCACAGAAAAATTGAGCAGAAAGTACAGAGAGTTCCCATATACTCTCTGCCCCCACACACTCACAGCCTCCCCACCATTAATATCCCGCTCCATACTGTTCTCCATAGTGGCTGTATCAATTTACATTATTCCCACCAGCAGTGCAAGAGGGTTCCCTTTTCTCCACACCCTCTCCAGCATTTATTGTTTCTAGAGTTTTTGATGATGGCCAATCTGACCGGTGTGAGATGATATCTCATTGTCGTTTTGATTTGCATTTCTCTAATGATTAATGATGTTGAGCATTCTTTCATGTGTTTGTTGGCGATCTGTATATCTTCTTTGGAGAAATGTCTATTTAGTTCTTCTGCCCATTTTTGGATTGGGTTGTTTGTTTTTTTGTTATTGAGCTGCAAGAGTTGCTTATAAATTTTGGATATTAGTCCTTTGTCAGTTGCTTCGTTTGCAAATATTTTCTCCCATTCTGAGGGTTGTCTTTTGGTCTTGTTTATGGTATCCTTTGCTGTGCAAAAGCTTTTAAGTTTCATTAGGTCCCATTTGTTTATTTTTGTTTTTATTTCCATTTCTCTAGGACATGACACACTTATTATCTCACTGTTTGTGAGGGTCAAGGTTTTGGAGGAGGCTGATCCAGGGCCCTCCACATAGGGTCCACAAGGCTACAGCCAAGGTGTCAGTCAGGCTGTGTTCTCATCTGGAAGCTTGGGTGGAGAATCCACTTCCAAGTTCACCCAGGTTGGTTTCCTTGAGGAAAAGAATATAGCCATGGTAATAAAAAAATAAAAGGCAATAGTTAAATGAGGCCTTGGTGGCTGCCTTCAGGTCCTAGAAGCCACCTTCATCTCAGTGCCACCTGGGCCACCCAACATGGCCTCATACTTTTTCCAAGCCGGTGAGGGAGAAAGAGTCTCTACCCAGAAGGGGGCTGCAATCTGATGAAATCCCAGGTGTGACGTCCCATCCCTTTTTCAATATCCTGTTGGTTACAAGCAAGTCACAAATCCCACCCACATTCAAGAGGAGTGAATTACATAAGGTGTGAACATAAGAGGTAGGACATTTGGGAGTCACTTAGAGTTTGTGTTCAGTTGTTTAAAAAAAATTTTAAACGTTTGGCGATCACTACCTTAGACCAATATGTGACAGTCTGTATATGCCTATTAAAAGTATACCAGAAAGTCATCTTGAATAATTTGATTAATTTTTTTCCATATTTTAATGAATTTTTAATTTTTTAAGTTGCTAAGTATTTAAGCTTCATTGGTTTTAACACTCTTCTGTGCCCTAAAAAGACTACTTCATTCTTCTCTCTACACCTTTAGCTTGCAAGATTATTGAATTAATTCAATGTGATCCTACTAAGAGCTCAATTCATAGGAAATTTTAAACATTTTTACTACCTTATCAGTTATCTATTGATGTGTAACAAGCCATCTGGAACTCAGTGTTAAAAAGCAACAAGAATTTATTAGTTCTCACAATTTTGTAGGGTGTCTGAGCCCACCTGAGGGGATTTTCTGCTACACGTAGTGTTGGGTGGGGTATTCATGAACTACATTCAACTTGTAGCTAAACCGAAGTTGGCATGTCCAAGAAGACTTTTCTCATATGTCTAACACCTCAGCTGGGGATACCATTTAATGTTTAGAGTTTTATTTGTTAAGTCTACATATAATAAATGCTGGAGAGGATATGAAGAAAAGGGAATCTTCCTACTCTGTTATTGGGAATGTAAATTGGTACAACCACTATGGAGAACAGTATGGAAGTTCCTCAAAAAAACTAAAAATAGGGCTTCCCTGGTGGCGCAGTGGTTGAGAATCCGCCTGCCGATGCAGGGGACACGGGTTCATGCCCCGATCCAGGAAGATCCCACATGCCGCAGAGCGGCTGGGCCCGTGAGCCATGGCCGCTGAGCCTGCGCGTCCAGAGCCTGTGCTCCGCAACGGGAGAGGCCACAACAGTGAGAGGCCCGCGTACCG
>NC_041220.1:6541974-6572108 GCF_002837175.3 Physeter macrocephalus
TGCGCGTCCAGAGCCTGTGCTCCGCAACGGGAGAGGCCACAACAGTGAGAGGCCCGCGTACCGCAAAAAAAAACAAACAAACAAAAAAAAAAAACTAAAAATAGAGCTACCATATGATCCAGTAATTCCATTCCTGGGCACATACTTGGAGAAAACCATAATTCAAAAAGATACATGCACCCCAATATTCATTGCAGCACTATTTACAGTAGCCAAGACATGGCAGCAACCTAAATGTCCATCAACAGAGGAATGCATAAAGAAGGTGTGGCACATATATATAATGTGTTATTATTCAGCCATAAAAAAGAATGAAATAATGCCATTTGCAATAACATGGATGGACCTAGAGATTATCATACTGAGGGAAGTAAGTCAGACAGAGAAAGATAAATATCATATGATATCGCTTATATGTGGAATCTAAAAAAAATGATACAAATGAATTTATTTACAAAACAGAAATAGACTCACACATAGAAAACAAACTTACGGTTACCAAAGGGGATTTAAAAAAAAAATTCTTAGTGAATTACTTGGCTGTACACCTGAAACTAACACATTATTATAAATCAACTATATTTCAATTAATAAAGAGAAGGAAATCCTGTCATTTGCAGCAACATGGATAAACCTGGAGGGCATTATGATAAGTGAAACTAGGCAGACAGAGAAAATACAAATACTTCATGATATCACTTATATGTGGAATCTGAAAAAGTTGAACTCATAGAAGCAGAGAGTAGAATGGTGGTTATTAGAGGTTGGGAGCTGGGGCTAATCGAGAAATGTTGGTCAAAGGGTATGAAGTTTTATACAGGACAAATAAAGTCTCAGAATCTGAAGTAAATCATGATGACTATAGTTCATAATACTGTATTATATATCTGAAATTTGCTAAGAGAGTAGAATTTAATTGTTCCCCCAAAAAAGTATTATGTGAAATGATGGATATGTTAACTAGCTTGATTGTAGTAATCATTTAACAATGTATATGTATATCAAAACATCATGTTGTACACCTCAAATATATACAATTTTTATTTGTCAATTATACCTCAGTAAACCGGGGAGGGATGGAAAAAGCCAACTTATCTTACCCCCCACCACAAAAAAAGGTCAATTTAGCAAAAAAAAAATGTATAATTCAATGAGTTTTTCTGTATATTCATATGGCTGTAAAACCATCACCAATATCTATTTCCAGGTTATTTATATATTTTTTAATCTTGTAAATAAATTACAATAAACACACATGAATTTTTTTTAAAATTAGTGCCAAGCCCAGGATTGCCCACTCAGCAATCCTGGGTAATCCCAGATGCCAAAGGCAGCACATGCAAAACATCTTCTGGGATCCTTTTTGAGAATTTCTCTACATTTACCTTCTCTCTTTCTCTTTGCTAGCTCTCTCTCCTTTAGTTCCCAAGCTCTATGGCCTCATATTTCTCACATTTGGCTGCTTCTTCTTTTTTTTTTTTTGGATTGCCTTGTTCAGATCAGGAATGCTTTTTGGAATGTTGACCTTGGTTTTGACCTAGCAATCCATAAGATTCTATATATTATTGTCTCCAAGCTCCACATGTTGCAAGAGACCCCCAGAATGCTGGCCTATCTCCCCCACTCTCTCTCCAATCCAGAGAGCAAGATTGGACAGGATACCTCTCTCTAAGTTATCTGAAAATAATATGCTAATATAAGGGGGAATTTTCTGACTGATATATGCTTTGAACATTCTGACAAAAAGTTCTTTAGGAGAGGGTCAAGATGGCAACAGAGGAAGAGCCTGAACTTATTCCCTCCCATGGACACAACATAGGGAATAATTCCCACAGGAAGGGATCTGAAAACTGGATGAACAGACCTTTCACAACAAAGGGTAAAAGGACAGCATTGAGACAGCCAGGAGGGGCAGAGATAGTCTCGCCAAGGGCAAAAACAACAACAACAACAACCCTCCCTAGCTGCGGCAACCCACAATGGGGAGGGATCACAAAAGTTTGGATCTTCTCCCCAAGGAGTAAGGGATTCCAAGTCCATATCAGGCATTCCACTCGTAGATCCTGCACAGGAGAAAAGAGTCCTCAAAACACCTGGCTTTGAAAATCAATGGAGAATACATCCAGGAAAACTATAGAACTGAAGGGAATGAAAATATTGCTTTAAAAGGGCTCACAAGCAGACTCACTTGACTCAACAACCAGTGCAAAACACACCAAAATAAGAAGTGCAAGGACCATAGGCTACAGGGACTAACTTACTAATCTTGAAACATCAACCAGAGAGGAAGGAAACATGTGGGACACTCCCTAGGGACTGAGTCACTGGCAGGAGTCATTTATGTGATCTTAGGCTACCTTGCTAATGCCAGTGCTGGAAGACCCCATTTTAGAATTCTCCATCTAATCTGTTAGCATCAGTGGACATGCCCTGCTGAGATCCCCACCCACTGCTGCACCTTAGATGGGCCTCACAGCTAGCCAAGTAATACCTCTGCCTACCATGGCCTGGGGAAGCCACAGCCCTGCCACAATAGGAGGGTACACACAGCCCACATAGGGGACACCCCTTAAGTGCCTGGCTCTCATGACCAGGTGGGATTGCATTTCTGAGGCCCACAGGATATCTCCTAAATAAAACCACTCCTTCAAAATTGGGAGAAATAGATCATATCCCTCATACATAGAAACAAACACAGAGAAATTAGGAAAAATGAGGAGACAGAGAAAGGTGTTCCTTTGAAAGAACAAGACAAAACCTCAGAAAAAGAACTAAACAAAACAAAGATAAGCAATCTAACTGATAAAGAGTTCAAAGTAATGCTCATAAAGTTGCACAAACTGACAACATGCAGGAGAAGAATAAATGAATATAATGAGAACTTCAACAAAGAGATAAAAAATATAAGAAAGTATCAAAAAGAAGTTATAACTGAACAGAAAAATATGATAGAGGGTTTTAAAAGGAGACTGGATGAGGTGGAAAAATGAATCAGCAAGCTGGAAGACAAAACAATAGAATTCATGCAGAACAGCAAAATTTTTAAAAAAATTAAAAAAAATGAAGATACGGGGCTTCCCTGGTGGTGCAGTGGTTAAGAATCCACCTGCCGATACAAGGGACACAGGTTTGAGCCCTGGGCCAGGAAGATCCCACATGTCACAGAGCAACTAAGTCTGTGCGCCACAACTACCGAGCCTGTGCTCCAGAGCCCACAAGCCACAACTACTGAGACCGTATGCTGCAACTCCTGAAGACCGCATGCCTAAAGCCCATGCTTCGCAACAAGAGAAGCCACCACAATGAGAAGCCCATGCACCGCAACGAAGAGCAGCCCCTGTATCACCGCAACTAGAGAAAGCCCTCACTCAGCAAAGAAGACACAATGCAGCCAAAAATAAATAAATAGATTAATTAATTTTAAAAAATGAAGAAATTAAGATACCTTAAGGGACCTTGATGCGATACAATATCAAGCAAAATAACATTTGTATTATGGGGGGGGGTCCCTGAAGAAGAGAGAAAAAAAGGGTCAGAAAAATTATTTGAAGAAACTATCATTGAAAATTTTTTAATCTTGGGAAGGAAACAGACTTTCAGGTCCAGGAAACCCAGAGAGTTCCACATTAGATGAATGCAAATAGACACACCAAGACACTTTATAATTAAAATAGTAAATGTTAAGGATAAATAGAGAATCCCAAAAGATGCATGAGGAAAATAAATAAATAAAACTCATTATGTACAAGTGAAACCCTATAAGGCTATCAGAAGATTTTTCAGTAGAAACTTTACAGGTCAGAAGGGAGTGGCATCACATAGTCAAAGAAAGTGCTGAAAGGGAAAAATTTTCAACTAAGAATTCTCTACCCAGCAAGGTTATTATTCAGAATTGAAGAAGAGATCAAGAGTTTCACAGATAAGCAAAAGCTAAAGGAGTTCATCACCACAAAACCAGCCAACAAAGGAAATATTAAAGGGACTCCTTTAAGCTGAAAAGAAATGGCACTAATTAATAATAACAAAGCATATAAAAGTAAAAATCTCACTGGAAAAGATACACATGTAAAAAAGGTATTGGATCCATTCTTATAAAGCAAGCAGGAAGGTTAAAAGACAAAAGTGTTAAAAATAAATAGTTAAGGGATGCATAACTATTTATTTATGGGGGGTGCCTTCAAGATGGCAGAGGACTAAGACATTTCCTCCCCACAAATATATCACAAATACATCTACAGGTAGAACAACTCCTACAGAACACATATTAAACGCTGGCAGAAGACCTCAGACTTCCCAAAAGTCAAGAAAGTCCCCACGTACCTGGGTAGGGTAAAAGAAAAAAGAAAAAACAGAGACAAAAGAATAGAAATGGGACCCGCACCTCTGGGAAGTAGCTGTGAAGGAGAAAAAGTTTCCATGCACTAAGAAGCCCCTTCACTGGTGGAGACGGGGGTGGGCAGGGGGGAAGCTTGAGAGCCACGGAGGAGAGCGCAGCCACAGGGGTGCAGAGGGCAAAGCGGAGAGATTCCCGCACAGAGGATCGGTGCTGACCAGCACTCACCAGGCTGAGAGGCATGTCTGCTCACCCGACGGGGCAGGTGGAGGCTGGGAGCTGAGGCTCAGGCTTCGGAGTTCAGACCCCAGGGAGAGGACTGGGGTTGGCTGCGTGAACACAGCCTGAAGGGGGATAGTGCGCCACAGTTAGCCACAAGGGAGTCCAGGAAAAGTCTGGACCTGCCAAAGAGTCAAGAGACAATTGTTTTGGGGTGCGTGAGGAGAGGGGATTCAGAGCACCACCTAGATGAGCTCCGGAGAAGGGTGCGAGCCGCGGCTATCAGCGCAGACACCAGAGACGGGCATGAGATGCTAAGGCTGCTGCTGCAGCCACCAAGAAGCCTGTGTGCAAGCACAGGTCACTGTCCATACCTCCCCTCCCGGGAGCCTGTGCAGCCCACCACTGAGAGGGTCACAAGATTCAGGGACAACTTCCCCGGGAGAACACATGGCACGCCTCAGGCTGGTGCAACGTCATGCTGGCCTCTGCCACCTCAGGCTCGCCCCGCATTCCATACGCCTCCCTCCCCCTGGCCTGAGTGAGCCAGAGCCCCCTAATTAGCCACTCATTTAACCCCGTCCTGTCTGAGCGAAGAGCAGACACCCTCATGTGACCTACAGGCAGAGGCAGGGCCAAACTCAAAGCTGAACCCCGGGAGCTGTGCAAACAAAGAAGAGAAAGGGAAATCTCTCCCAGCAGCCTCAGGAGCAGTGGATTAAAGCTCCACAGTCAACTTGATGTGCCCTGTATCTGTGGAATACCTGAATAGACAACGAATCATCCTAAATTGAGGCAGTGGACTTTGGGAGCAACTGTAGACTTTGGGTTTGCTTTCTGCATTTAATCTGTTTCTACTTTTAGGTTTCTCTTATTTTAGTATTTAGAGCTTATTATCATTGGTCGGTTTGTTTATAGATTTGGCTGCTCTCTTCCTGTTTTTAAAATATATATATATTTTTTTCCTGTTTCCTTTTTGTGAGTGTGTATGTGTATGCTTCTTTGTGAGATTTTGTCTGTATACCTTTGCTTTTGCCATTCGACTAGGGTTCTGACTGTACTTTTATTTTTTTTTTTAGTATAGTTTTTAGCTCTTGTTATCATTGGTAGATTTGTTTTTTGGTTTGGTTGCTCTCTTCTTTCTTTCTCTTTCTATTTTTTATTAGTTTTTATTTTTTTATTTTTAATAATTTTTCTATTAATAACTTTATTTTATTTATTTTTTATCACTTTCTCTCTTTCTTTCTTCTCCCTTTCCTTCTGAGCTGTGGGGCTGACAGGGTCTTGGTGCTCTGGGCTGGTGTCAGGCCTGAGCCTCTGAGGTGGGAGAGCTGAGTTCAGGACATTGGATGACCAGAGACCTCCCGGCTCCACATAATATCAAATGGCAAAAGCTTTCCAAGATATCTCCATCTCAACGCTAAGACTCAGGTCCACTCAATGACCAGCAAGCTACAGTGCTGTACAACCTATGCCAAACAACTAGCAAGACAGGAACACAACCCCACCCATTAGCAGAGAGGCTGCCTAAAATCATAATAAGGTCACAGACACCTCAAAACACACCACCGGAAGTGGTCCTGTCCACCAGAAAGACAAGATCCAGCCTCATTCACCAGAACAAAGGTACCAGTCCCTTCAACCAGAAAGCCTACACAACCCACTGAACGAAGCTTGGCCACTGGGGGCAGACACCAAAAACAATGGGAACTACGAACCTGCAGCCTGTGGAATACCTGAATAGACAACGAATCATCCTAAATTGAGGCAGTGGACTTTGGGAGCAACTGTAGACTTTGGGTTTGCTTTCTGCATTTAATCTGTTTCTACTTTTAGGTTTCTCTTATTTTAGTATTTAGAGCTTATTATCATTGGTCGGTTTGTTTATAGATTTGGCTGCTCTCTTCCTTTTTTAAAAATATATATATATTTTTTTCCTGTTTCCTTTTTGTGAGTGTGTATGTGTATGCTTCTTTGTGAGATTTTGTCTGTATACCTTTGCTTTTGCCATTCGACTAGGGTTCTGACTGTACTTTTATTTTTTTTTTTAGTATAGTTTTTAGCTCTTGTTATCATTGGTAGATTTGTTTTTTGGTTTGGTTGCTCTCTTCTTTCTTTCTCTTTCTATTTTTTATTAGTTTTTATTTTTTTATTTTTAATAATTTTTCTATTAATAACTTTATTTTATTTATTTTTTATCACTTTCTCTCTTTCTTTCTTCTCCCTTTCCTTCTGAGCTGTGGGGCTGACAGGGTCTTGGTGCTCTGGGCTGGTGTCAGGCCTGAGCCTCTGAGGTGGGAGAGCTGAGTTCAGGACATTGGATGACCAGAGACCTCCCGGCTCCACATAATATCAAATGGCAAAAGCTTTCCAAGATATCTCCATCTCAACGCTAAGACTCAGGTCCACTCAATGACCAGCAAGCTACAGTGCTGTACAACCTATGCCAAACAACTAGCAAGACAGGAACACAACCCCACCCATTAGCAGAGAGGCTGCCTAAAATCATAATAAGGTCACAGACACCTCAAAACACACCACCGGAAGTGGTCCTGTCCACCAGAAAGACAAGATCCAGCCTCATTCACCAGAACAAAGGTACCAGTCCCTTCAACCAGAAAGCCTACACAACCCACTGAACGAAGCTTGGCCACTGGGGGCAGACACCAAAAACAATGGGAACTACGAACCTGCAGCCTGTGAAAAGGAGACCCCAAGCGCAGTAAGTTAAGCAAAATGAGAAGACAGAGAAATACACAGCAGATTAAGGAGCAAGGAAAAAAACACCAGAACAAACAAATGAAGAGGCAATAGGCAGTCTACCAGGAAAAGAATTCAGAGTAATGATACTAAAGATGATCCAAAATCTTGGAAATAGAATGGAGAAAATACAAGAAATGTTTAACCAAGACCTAGAAGAACTAAAGAGCAAACAAACAATGATGAACAACACAATAAATGAAATTAAAAATTCTCTAGAGAAATCAATAACAGAATAACTGAGGCAGAAGAACGGATAAGTGACCTGTAAGATAAAATAGTTGAAACACCTACTGCAGAGCAGAATAAAGAAAAAAGAAAGAAAAGAATGGAGGACAATCTCAGAGACCTCTGGAACAACATTAAACACACCACCATTTGAATAATAGGGGCCCAAAGAAGAAGAGAAAAAAAAGGGACTAAGAAAATATTTGAAGAGATTATAGTTGAAAACTTCCCTAATATGGGAAAGGAAATAGTCAATCAAGTTCAGGAAGCACAGAGAATCCCATACAGGTTAAATCCAAGGAGAAACACGCCAAGACACATATTAATCAAACTATCAAAAATTAAATACAAAGAAAAAATATTAAAAGCAGCAAGGGAAAAGCAACAATTAACATACAAGGCAATCCCCATAAAGGTAACAGCTGATCTTTCAGCAGAAACTCTGCAAACCAGAAGGGAGTGGCAGGACATATTTAAAGTGATGAAAGGGTAAGAACTACAACCAACATTACTCTACTCAGCAAGGATCCCGTTCAGATTCGACGGAGAAATTAAAACCTTTACAGACAAGCAAAGCATAAGAGAATTCAGCACCACCAAACCAGCTTTACAACAAAGGCTAAAGGTACTACTCTAAGTAGGAAACACAAGAGAAGGAAAAGACTTACAATAACAAACTGAAAACACTTAAGAAAATGGTAATAGGAACATACATATCAATAACTACCTTAAATGTAAATGGATTACATGCTCCCACCAAAAGACATAGTCTGGATGAATGGATACAAAGACAAGACCCATATATATGCTGTCTACAAGAGACCCACTTCAGACCTAGGGACACATACAGACTGAAAGTGAGGTGATGGACAAAGATATTCCATGCAAATGGAAATCAAAAGAAAACTGGAGTAGCAATTCTCATATCAGACAAAATGGACTTTAAAACAAAGATTATTACAGGAGAAAAAGAAGGACACTACATAAGGATCAAGGGATCAATCAAAGAACAAGATAGAACAATTGTAAATATTTATGTACCCCAAACAGGAGCACTTCAATACATAAGGCAAATGCAAACAGCCATTAAAGGGGAAATTGACAGTAACACAATAATAGTAGGCAATTTTAACAACCCACTTTCAGCAATGGACAGAATATCCAAAATGAAAATAAATAAGGAAACACAAGTTTTAAGTGACATTAAACAAGATGAACTTAATTGATATTTTTAGGACATTCCATCCAAAAACAACAGAATACACTTTCTTCTCAAGTGCTCATGGAACATTCCCCAGGATAGATCATATCTTGGGTCACAAATCAGGTCTTGGTAAATTTAAGGGAACTGAAACCGTATCAAGTATCTTTTCTGACCACAATGCTACGAGACTAGATATCAATTACAGGAAAAATATCTGTAAAAAATATAAGCATATGCAGGCTAAACAATACACTACAAAATAACCAAGAGATCATTGAAGAAATCAAAGAGGAAATCAAAAAATACCCAGAAATACTATGAGACTAGATATCAATTATAGGAAAAAAATCTGTGAAAAATACAAACATATGGAGGTTAAACAATACACTACTTTATGACCAAGAGATTACTGAAGAAAACAAAGAGGAAATCAAAAAATACCCAGAAATAAATGACAATGAAAACACGACCACCCAAAACCTATGGGATGCAGCAAAAGCAGTTCTATGAGGGAGGTTTATAGCAATACAATCCTACCTCAAGAAACAAGGAACATCTCAAATGAACAACCTAACCTTACACCTAAAGCAATTAGAGAAAGAAGAACAAAAAGACCCCAAAGTTAACAGAAGGAAAGAAATCATAAAGAACAGATAAGAAATTAATGAAAAAAGAAATGAAGGAAAAGATAGCAAAGATCAATAAAACTAAAAGCTGGTTCTTTGAGAAGATAAACAAAATTGATGAACCATTAGCCAGACTCATCAAGAAAAAAGGGGGAAGACTCAAACCAATAGAATTAGAAATGGAAAAGGAGAAGTAATAACTGACACTGCAGAAATACAAAGAATCATGAGAGACTACTACAAGCAACGCTATGCTGATAAAATGGACAACCTGGAAGAAATGGACACATTCTTAGAAAAGCACAATCTTCCGAGACTGAACCAGGAAGAAATAGAAAATTTAAACAGACCAATCACAAGCACTGAAAGAGAGACTGTCATTAAAAATCTTCCATCAAAAAAAAGCCCACAACCAGATGGCTTCACAGGTGAATTCTGTCAAACATTTAAGGAAGAGCTAACACCTATCCTTCTCAAATTCTTCCAAAATAAAGCAGAGGGAGGAATATTCCCAAACTCATTATATGAGGCCACCATCACCCTGATACCACAACCAGACAAAGATACCACAAAAAAAGAACACTACAGGCCAATATCACTGATGAACATAGATGCAAAAATCCTCAACAGGACACTAGCCAACAGAATCCAACAGCACTTTAAAAGGATCATACACCATGATCAAGTGGGGTTTATCCCAGGAATGCAAGGATTCTTCAATATAGGCAAATCAATCGATGTGATAACCGTATTAAAAAATTGAAGGGGAAAAAACTTATGATCATCTCAGTAGATGCAGAAAAAGTTTTTGACAATTTTCAACACCAAGTTATGATAAAAAAAAAACCTCCAGAAAGTAGGCATAGAAGGAACTTACCTCAAAACAATAAAGGCCATTTATGACAAATCCAGAGCCAACATCGTTTTCAATTGTGAAAAAATGAAACCATTTCCTCTAAGATCAGGAACAAGAAAAGGTGGCCCACTCTTACCACTATTATACAACATAGTTGTGGAAGTTTTAGCCACAGCAATCAGAGAAGAAGAAATAAAAGGAATCTAAATCAGAAAAGAAGTACTATAGTTGGCACTGTTTGCAGATGACATGATACTATACATTGAGAATCCTAAAGATGTTACCAGAAAAGTACTAGAGCTAATCAATGAATCTGGTAAAGTAGCAGGATACAAAATTAATGCACAGAAATCTCTTTCAGTCCTATACACTAATGATGAAAAATCTAAAAGAGAAATTAAGGAAACACTCCCATTCACCATTGCAACAAAAAGAATAAAATACTTAGGAATAAACCTACCTAAGGAGACAAAAGACCTGCATGCAGAAAACTATAAGAAACTGATAAAGGAAATTAAGGATGATACAAACAGATGGAGAGATATACCAGGTTCTTGGCATGGAAGAATCAACATTGTGAAAATGACTATACTACCCAAAGCAATCCACAGATTCAATGCAATCCTTATCAAACTACCAACGGCATGTTTCACAGAACTAGAACAAAAAATTTCACAATTTGTATGGAAACCCAAAAGACCTCAAATAGCCAAAGCAATCTTGAGAAAGAAAAACGGAGCTGAAGGAATCAGGCTCCTGGACTTCAAAGTATACTACAAAGCTACAGTAATCAAGATAGTATGATACTGGCACAAAAACAGAAATATAGATCAATGGAACAGGATAGAAAGCCCAGAGGTAAACCCACGCACATATGGTCACCATATCTTTGATAAAGGAGGCAAGAAAACACAATGGAGAAAAGACAGGCTCTTCAATAAGTGGTGCTGGGAAAACTGGACAGCTACATGTAAAAGAATGAAATTAGCACACTCCCTAACACCATACACAATAATAAACTCAAAATAGATTAAGGACCTAAATGTACGGCCAGACACTATAAAACTCTTAGAGGAAAACATAGGCAGAACGCTCCATGACATTAATCACAGCAAGATCCTTTTGAACCCACGTCATAGAGAAATGGAAATAAAAACAAAAATAAACAAATGGGACCTAATGAAACTTAAAAGCTTTTGCACAGCAAAGGAAACCATTAACAAAATGAAAAGACAACACTCAGAATGGGAGAAGATATTTGCAAATGAAGAAACCAACAAAGGATTAACCTCCAAAATTTACAAGCAGCTCATGCTGCTCAATATCAAAAAAACAAACAACCCAATCCAAAAATGGGCAGAAGACCTAAAACCCAATCCAAAAATGGGCAGAAGACCTAAATAGACATTTCTCCAAAGAAGATATACAGATTGCCAACAAACACAAGAAAGGATGCTCATCATCACTAATCATTAGAGAAATGCAAATCCAAACTTCAATGAGGTATCACCTCACACCGGTCAGAATGGCCATCATCAAAAAATCTAAAAACAATAAATGCTGGAGAGCGTGTGGATAAAAGGGAACTCTCTTGCATTTTTGGTGGGAGTATAAATTGATACAGCTACTCTGGAGAACAGTATGGAGGTTCCTTAAAAAACTAAAAGTAGAACTATCATATGACCCAGCAATCCCACTACTGGGCGTATACCCTGAGTAAACCATAATTCAAAAAGAGTCATGTACCACAATGTTCATTGCAGCTCTATTTACAATAGCCAGGACATGGAAGCAACCAAGGTGTCCATTCACAGATGAATGGATAAAGAAGATGTGGCACATATATACAATGGAATATTACTCAGCCATAAAAAGAAACGAAATTGAGTTATTTGTAGTGAGGTGGATGGAGCTAGAGACTGTCATATAGAGTGAAGTAAGTCAGAAAGAGAAAAACAAATACCGTATGCTAACACATATATACGGAATCTTAAAGCAAAATGGCTCTGAAGAACCTAGGGGCAGGACAGGAATAAAGACTCAGACATAGAGAATGGACTTGAGAACATGGGGAGGGGGAAGGGTATGCTGGGACGAAGTGAGAGAAGTGGCATGGACATATATACACTACCAAATGTAAAATAGGTAGCTAGTGTGAAACAGCTGCATAGCACAAGTTGATCTGCTCAGTGCTTTTTGTCCACCTAAAGGGGTGAGATAGGGAGGGTGGGAGGGATATGCAAGAGGGAGGAGATATGGGGATATATGTATACCTATAGCTGATTCACTTTGTTATACAGCAGAAACTAACATACCATAGTAAAGCAATTATACTCCAATAAAGATGTTAAAAAAAGATGTAAAATGTGTCAACAAATATATAAAACATAGGTAGGGGTGTGAGTGAAAAGATAATGTTTTGGAGCATGTTCAGATTTAAATTGCTACCAACTTAAAACAGGCTGCTACTTATATGGGACATCCTATGTGAATGTTACAGTAACCACAGGGAAAAAACATATAGTAAATACACAAAAGAAAATGAGAAAAATATCTAAACATAACACTAAAGAACACAAAGGAAGAAATAAAGAGAAAAGGAAAAGAAGAGAGAGACTTCTAAAACAGCCAGAAAAAATTATCATAATGGCAATAAATACATACCTATCAATAGTTACTTTAAATGTAAATGGACGAAATTTGTTAAAAGACACAGAGTGGCTGAATAGATTTTTTAAAAATTAAAAAAAAAAAGACTGATATACATGTTGCCTACAAGAGATTCACTTCAGACAACAGGACAGACACAGACTGAAAGTAAAGGTATGGAGAAAAATATTCCATGCAAATGGAAGTGAAACCAAGTCTGGAGAGGCTATACTCATGTCAGACAAAATACACGTTAAAACAAACACTGTAATAAAATACAGAACGGTCACTACATATTGATCAAGGGTTCAATCCAGCAAGAAGATATAACATTTATAAATGTATGTGCACCCAACAGAGGAGCACCAAGAGATATAAAATAAATATTAACAAAGTGAAAGACACAAATAGAAAGTAATACAATAATAGTAGGGGACTTTAACACCCCATTTATATTATGGATAAATTATCCAGACAGAAAATCAGTTAGATAATATTAACTTAAATAGCACATTAAACCAAATGAATATATATGTGTATATATATAAAGTTCAGTACATTCCATACAAAAAAGCAGCAGAATACACAATCTTCTCAAGTGTACATGGAACATTCCCCAGGATAGATCCCATGTTAGATCACAAGTCTCAATAAATTCAAGAAGGTTGCAACAATATTAAGCATCTTCTTTGACCATAAAAGTATAAACTAAAAATCAATCACAAGAAAAAATGGGAAAAAAACACAAAAATGTGGAGATTAAACAACATGGTACTAAACAACCAATGGGTATCAATGAAATCAAAGGAAAAATCACAAAAACATCTAGTGAAAAATAAAAACAGAAATATGAAATACCAAAATCTAGGGGATGCAGCAAAAGTGGTTCTAAGAGGAAAGTTCATAGCAACACAGGCCTATCTCAAGAAACAAGAAAAGTCCCAAATAAACAATCTAGCTTTACACCTCAAAAAACTAGAAAAATAAGACAAAGCCCAAAATTAGTAGAAGGGAAGGAAATAATAAAGATCAGAGAGGAAATATATGAAATATACAGACTAAAAAAAAAAAATAGAAAAGGTCAATGAAACTAAGAGCTGATTAATCAAGAAAAAAATAAAGAGGACTCAAATAAATAAAATCAGAGATGAATAAAAGTTACTATTAACATCACAGAAATACATAGATCATAAGAAACTGCTGTGAACAATTATACATCAACAAATTGGACAACCTTGAAGAAATGGATAAATTCCTAGACACATTCAATCTTCTATGACTGAATCATAAACAAATAGAAAATCAGAGTAGACTGATTACTAGTAAAAAATTGAAATAGTAATTTAAAATCTTCCAACAAACAAAAGCCTGGGACCAGATGGCTTCACTGGTGAATTCTAGAAAGCATTCAAAGTAGATTTAATACCTATTCTCAGACTTCCAAAAATTTGAAGAGGGTGGAAACCTTCCAAATATATTTTATGAAGGTAGCATTACTCTGATACCAAAACCAGACAAGGACACCACAAAATAAAACTCTTCAACAAAACACTAGCAATCCAAATCCAACAATACATAAAATGGGTCATACACAATGATCAGGTGGGATTTATTCCAGGAATTGAAGGATGACTGAACATCTGCAAATTATTCAATGTGATGCATCACATTAACAAAATGAAGAATAGAAATCTTATGAGTATCTCAATAGATGCAGAAAAAGCACTGGACAAAATTCAACCTCCATCTATGATAAAATTTCTCAACAAAGTATGTATAGAAGGAACATACCTCCACATAATAAAGGCCATATATGACAAACTCACAGATAACATAAAACTCAATGGTGAAAAGCTTTCCCTCTAAGATCAGACACAAGACAAGGATGCCCACACTTGCCATGTTCATTGAACATAGTACTGAAAGTCCTAGCCACAGCAATCAGGCAAGAAAAAAAAAAAGGAATCTAAATTATAAAGGAAGAAGTAAAATTATCACTATTCTCAGATGACATGATTTTATATATAGAAAACCTTAAAGAGTCCACCAAAAACTGTTAGGATTAATAAATGAATTCAATAAATTTGCAGGATATCAAATCAATACACAGAAATCTGGTGCAGTTCTATACACTAATAATGAACTATCAGAGAAAACAATCCCATTTGCAATTGCATCAGAAAAATAAAATACCTAGGAATAAATTTAACTAAGGAAGTGAAAGCCTTGTACACTAAAAACTAGAAGGCACTGATGAAAGAAATTGAAGAAGACATAGATAAATGAAAAGATATTCCATGTTCATGGATAGGAAAAATTCATACTGCTAAAATGTTCCTACTACCCAAAGCAATCCAGATTCAACGCAATCTCTATGAAAATTCCAATGGCGTATTTCACAGAACTAGAACAAATAATTCTAAAATTTGTATGGCACCACAAAAGATCCTGAAAAGCCAAAACAATCTTGAGAAAGAAGAATAAAGCTGAAGGTATCACAAGCTCTGATTTCAAACTATACTACAAAGCTACAGTAATCAAAAGAGTATGGTACTGGCATAAAAAGACACACAGATCAATAAAACAGAATTGAGAGCCTAGAAATAAATCAACACATATACAGACAATTAATTTATGACAAAGGAGCGAAAAACATACAATGGAGAAATGATAGTCTCTTCAATAAATGATGTTGGGTTAAGTGAACAGCCACATGCAAAAGAATGAGACTATACCACTATCTTACACCATACACAAGAATTAACTCAAAATAGATTAAAGATTAAGTATAAGACTGGAAACCATAAAACTCCCAGAAGAAAACATAGGCAGTACACTCTTTGACATAAGTCTTAGGAACATTTTTTTGGATCTGTCTCCTCAGGCAAAAGAAATAAAAGCAAAAACAAACAAACAAGACCTAATCAAACTTAAAACATTTTACACAGTGAAGTAAGCCATCAACAAAATGAAAAGATAACCCACTGAATGAGAGAAAATAATTGCAAATGATATGTCTGATAAGGTGTTAATATCCAACATATATAAAGAGCTCATACAACACAATATCAAAAAACAAACAACTAGATTTAAAAATGGGCAGAGGATCTGGATAGACAATTTTCCCAAGAAGACATACAGATGACCAACAGGCACATGAAAAGATGCTCAACATCGCTAATCATCAGAGAAATGCAAATCAAAACCGCAAGGAGATATCACCTCACACCAGTCAGAATGACTATTATCAAAAAGACTAGAAATAACATATATTGGCCAGGATGTGGAGGAAAGAGAACCCTTGTACACTGTTGGTGGGAATGTCAATTACGCAGCCAACTGTTTAAAACAGTATGGAGATTCCTCAAAATAATTAAGAATATAATTACCATAGGACCCAGCTACTCTACTTCTGAATATTTAACTGATGAACATGAAAGCACTAATTTGAAAAGATATATGCACTCCCATGTTCATTGAATCATTACTTACAATAGCCAAGGTATGGAAACCACCTAAGTGTCCATCAATGGACAAATGAATAAAGAAGATGTGATACATCTTGTGATATACTATATCTTGTGATGCTATATAGATATAGATCTATAGATATAGATATACATTGTATATATATGTATATAATTGATATCTATTCACCCATAAAAAAGAATGAGATCCTGCCATTGTGATAACATGGATGGACCTAGAGCATATTATGCTAAGTGAAATAAGTCAGATGGAGAAAGACCATATAATTTCACTCATATGTGAAATCTTAAAACAAAACAAATGAACACACAAAATAAGGCAAACTCATAGATACAGAGATCAGATTAGTGGTTACCAGAGATGAAGGGGGTTGGGGGTGGGCAAAATGAGAGAAGGGCTCAAATGTATGGTGATGGATGGCAGCTAGACTTGTGATGGTGATCACATTGTGGTGTATACAGATGTGAAATTATAATGCTGTTTACCTGAAAGTTATATAATAAAAAAAGGAAAGGAATGAAAAGGAATGGAAAGGAAAGGAAAGGAAAGGAAAGGAAAGGAAAGGAAAGGAAAATCTGAAGAAAAAATCATCCTGTGGCTAAATGCTTCCTAGGCAATAACCTAGTTTCCCTACACTCAGTCTCTAAGTTAAATTCTCATAGTTATCCTTCTCGTGGGCAAGAAATTCACACCTTTCTGGACCACATAGAAGATTTTAAAAATTATTTTCCTTAATCATTCACTTACTAAGTTACTCATTCCAAACATTTTTTAGAACTTGCTAAGTGCATAAAGAATAAATGTGAAGCAGAGGAAGAAAAGCAGGTAAATAATAATTATGCAGCATGCCAAGAACTGTATTAGAGAAATGGGCAAACTAATATGAAGTGTTCTTTTTCTTAAGCTGCTGATGTGTCTCTGAGGTATCATTAAGAGAAGACGTAGAAGGGACGATGGTGATTAGTCATGTTGTTTATCTCTGTTTCTGAAGGATTTTGTCATTGCATCATTTACTATTCATCAACTTTATTTCTATTCTGTTCTTTTAGTACTATACTCATAAGCTTAATGGATAATTAATTCCTGTACTTGTGTACTTGAGTCAAAGTAACATGCTGTTCCTTAGTTTTTACCCTCAGAGCTATTCAGGGGCATTTTTAGATCACTAAATAATTCATTTCATAATTCCTCTACTTTGGTTTTGCTCTTAGAACTGAGACACATAGTGATCTATGTATTTCTTCTTTCCTCCCCTTGTACAGCAAGGAGTCATTTATTTTCCTAAGACAAAACATTTTATTTGGAATAAAATCCCATATCCACTTACTTGGCCCTTTAAGTCATAAATTGTAGCATACTAGTGACTCTGAAAATGAGAGCTTGCATATATATTTTGCATATTTTTTTCAAATTACAAAAAAGTTAGAGAACAAATTTCTTTCCTCATTTTATTTTTTTTTTTGGTATATGCAAATGGGATCCTGGGGACTTGCATTGAACAGACCTTAAAAGGACATTTATTTCATTTAACTAAGAGCTTGTCAGGGAATTCAATCCTACAAATCATAAGACCAAAGTGATTGATGAGTTGCTAAAAGCGTTGCCACTTTCACTAGAAAATGCTTAAGTTTCTATTTCCTACAGTCTAGATATGAAAATGTAACTCAGATAGAATCGACACTGACACTGAAGGATAAATCAAAAAAAAGGAAAGAAAATCTCCTGAGAGTTTGATTGATACGTGAGTTTGTAACCCAATGAACTAAGAAAGATAGATAAATAGCTTGCATTGTTCTCCAAAAACCAGTCACTAGATTTCACTGTTTCCTAAAAGGAATGGAAAGGGCAAACCTACCAACAGGAATTCTGACTTCAATGTAAAGTAAATGATAGAAGCAATTTCTCTTAAATGTTGGTAGAGAACATCTGATTATAGGGAGAAAGACTAAAATTGATTCAAGGGTGCAAGAGAGCAGGATTGTATTACACTGAGCCATGTTGATGTAATTATGTCATTCCTTTTCCCATCTAGATTGCTACATCAATACAAAGAATGGAAGCTTAGTGAAAAATCTATAGGAGTGTGAAATCAAGATACAATAATAGCATTATAGATGTGGATCTTTAATTCCACAGAATTGTAATATATCACTAAAAGCTCTTTTTCAATCAAATCAGACATTACAGACCCTTTCAGACCAAACACCTCATTTTACAGGGAAAAAAGGAAACAAGCTAGTAATCATTATGATGATATTAACCAAAATTATTAAAGGATGGTTAACCAAAAATAAGTATTAGTGTTATACTGTAATTAAAAAGCATTGCAGGGCTTCCCTGGTGGTGCAGTGGTTAAGAATCCACCTGCCAATGCAGGGGACATGGGTTCAAGCCCTGGTCCAGGAAGATCCCACATGCCATGGAGCAACTAAGCCCGTGTGCCACAACTACTGAGCCTGAGCTCTAGAGCCCGCGTGCCACTACTGAAGCCCTTGTGCCTGTAGCCTGTGCTCCACAACAAGAGAAGCCACCGCAATGAGAAGTCCACGCAATGCAATGAAGAGTAGCCCCAGCGCCCCGCAGCTAGAGAGAGCCCACGTGCAGCAACGAAGACCCAA
Source organism: Physeter macrocephalus (assembly GCF_002837175.3). Taxonomy (NCBI): domain Eukaryota; kingdom Metazoa; phylum Chordata; class Mammalia; order Artiodactyla; family Physeteridae; genus Physeter; species Physeter macrocephalus. The sequence goes on from NC_041220.1 coordinate 6,560,957, forward strand.
CATAGCCAAAATAAATAAATAAGATAAATAAATTTATTTTTAAAAATGTATTACAATAATAAGTATTTCCCACATATTCTTCTGGCAACTATTGGCTGATTAGAGTCTCTCAAGATATTAGGGAATTCTAATAGCTTAATTAGATTTTTTACAAATTTTTACAAGGCAAATAAGTAAATTTCCATGAACAAGAATATTTTTTAAATATAAGAGGGAAAAGATGTAAGAATATTTTTCCAATATGTCACTGCTAATAAATGTGATTTATATTATAGTGAGATATTTGCCATCTATAAAATCACTTTGCCAATGTTGTAAAAGTTTCTAGGAGCCCACACTAAAGCTATCTTTGGAGGAATGTAGCATGATAGCAACATGACTCTACCTGATAAAGCCCCAGTGTTGCTGTGAAGTTTTATGCACATTATAATAAAGGCAAACAGAGTAGCAGAGAAATAATATACAATTGTCACAGGTGGGTTTCCAAGAAGCAAACTCTGAAGTGTTTTTGTGTATATGCAGTGTTCATGTGTATTGCCATGTAGGTTGTACTCTCCGGATCAACTCTTGGGATGGGAAGAAAATAGTATTTGCAAAGGGAGTAGTTTTGCTGAGGTGCAGTCATAAAAAGGGACACCATGAAGTTGGAAGCTGGGATGACCTTGAGAGATTTCCTCAACTGAAACAAAGACATTGAGCTTTTACAACCCACTCCCTAGCCCCGGCCTCCACATCAATCCCAGTTTGGACGCGGGCTGCCCCGAGGAAGTGGTGTCCTCATGGCCCAGTGATGGGAAAGGCAACGAATTGCGAATGTTAGCAGGCATCCTTGTCCGCAGCTGGGAGAACAGGCTTTACAGTTCTGAGATGGGAGCTGGACAGGGTACCACAGAATCCAACTGGTAATTCCCCTGATCCGAGGTTTCACTTTCCACAATTTTAGTTACCCATGGTCAAATGGGGTCTGAAAATATTAAAAGGAAAAGTCCATAAATAAACAATTCATAAATTTTACGTTGTGCACAATTCTGAGCAACGTGATGAAATCTCAAGTCATCCAGCTCCATGCCAATGGGCATCCAGGGACATCACATCACCCGGTCCTGACATCCAACCGTCAACATTGTCATGGCTCCATCCAGGATCACCCAAAGCAGATGATCTCCTTGCAATATAGCCTCAGAAGGTCAATAGGAGTAGACTACCCATATCACAATGCCTACACATCATTCACCTCACTTCGTCTCATCACTTCGGCATTTTATCATCTCACATCATCACAAGAAGGGTGAGTACAGTATAATACAGTATTTTAAGAGAGAGAGAACATTCACATAACTTTTACTATAGTATTTTGTTATAATTATTCTATTTTATTATTTATTGTTGTTGTTAACTTCTTACTGTGCCTAATTTATAAATTAAACTTTATCATAGTTATATATGCATAGAAAAAACCAGCATATATAGGGTTTGGTTCTTTCCATGGTTTCAGGCATCCACTGGGGGTCTTGGAACGTATCCCCTGTGGATAAGGGGGGACTATGGTACTGTCTATCTTTGGTCACATCAAGCACAACAGCTGAAACTGGGACTACCACTTTTTTTCAATAGTTCAATCTTCCCTGATCCATCTGGTTTTTCAGGGCCAGAAACATGAGTTAATTAAAGATGTGATGGGGCTGCCTCCCCTGCTGCTTTTGGGTCTTTAAGGGATTAATCTCTGCCACTGCCCCCTAAATGTGACATTGTTCTGGGTATACTAACTTGGCTGCCTGTGTGGAAGAGGGAAGGAGGTGGTAATTCTAAAGATTTCAGTATAATATTTTAATTCAAAATCCATTATATTACCAAACAAGAAATCAATGGTAAGGACATTATGGTCCACTACAATTTGTAGGGACATTCCAATTACACATTCTGAGACAAGGAAATGACCACTGGATGGATCCATGGACCCAGTGACAGGGGATCAACAGAGAACTGGACCTCATATGAATCCACTATAAGAAAGAGCCCCAAATGATGATTCATATCTCTGGCATCAGTGGCCGTTCAGACTCTCAAACCAATAATACTAAAAATTGTAAGTGGGCTTCCCTGGTGGCGCAGTGGTTGAGAGTCCGCCTGCCGTTGCAAGGGACACGGGTTCGTGTCCCGCTCCGGGAGGGTCCCGCATGCCACGGAGCGGCTGGGCCCGTGAGCCTTGGCCGCTGAGCCTGCGCGTCCGAAGCCTGTGCCCCGCAGCGGGAGAGGCCACAACAGGGAGAGGCCCGCGTACCGCAAAAAAAAAAAAAAAAAAAAATTGTAAGTCATTCTCTTTTCTCAAGTATATGGCTTCAAGAGCAAATAGACATTATCCTTTTGGGGAAAAAGAGGAATCATTACTCTGTACTCCCAGTAATCTGGGAGGAAGTTAGCAATTTATGGTATGAAAACCAACTCGGGTACAAAACTTAAGCAACGAGTCATGATATCTTAATTGGGATGCCTACACACAACCTCCTGGTCATCCATCATTGATCTTTTCTGGTTAAGTAGATGGAGAGATATTCTTCTTGGCTGACAGACAATCTATCTGGTCCCTAGAGGTACCATGTACTATTAGTTACCTCCAGAGCTCTCTGTGGGTCAGGCCTCCCTGGCTACCACTGTGACCTCACCATTCATTGTGATAATTGTACCTGCCTCTATTATTTCAGAATCCTACCCATGAACCTACTTCAGTGATACCATCAGCCCTGGCTTACAGATGATGGCTACAGCCCAGTTTCTCAATGATACTGATACCTCTCATCGTGCCATTCCTTTTGTGTGGGGAGCCGAATGTCCTCAGGTCTTCCCCCAGAAACCCCCAGAGGGTCTCCAGCCCCCTGTAACATACCCACTTTGACATGTGCACTTATCTAAGCTTCTTGACCTTTCTTTCTTATTGCCTCCATGGCCATTCTCACATTGTTACTTTATTTGGTGTGGGCTAACACTTTCTCCAAGCTTCAAGATGCATTCCAGAAACACGTCAGCATCATCTCTTGCCCAGTTTGTTAAGTTCTGTATCCCAGAAAAAAATGTTCCCATATTGATAAATTTCTTTATGCTCCATCGACTTTAACCCAAGACATCAGAGCCCATTCCAAATGGCCTCTCCCTGTTCCTGGTAAAACTTGGTGAATATGTCCCAAGTCTCCTCTTTTTCCCTCTAACCAAACCCAGCGCTTTGCCAGTCAGATGACATAGTGACTCAGCCATAGGTACCGGCCTGGTGGCCAGGAGGGAGATGGCGAAGATCCCGAGAACGGCACAAGGTAACTCTGGGGCATTGCCCTGTGCCTCATCTCCAAGGAAGGTGGAGGAAGCATTTGCCTTTCACAGAGAGGAGTGGGCTGTGTCCTCAGCCTCAAAGTGTCAGAAGAAGCTCAGATTGCCCCAGACATGCATCCCATGTCTCAGGACCCCATTCTTTGCCAGCCTACTTAATTTGGGAATTTAACCCTATAGGTAGCTGTGATAGACTTTTACAAAGTCCTGTGCCTTGTCTCCAGCTGTCTCTGTCTCAAGGAGGCCTCTGTCTTCCAGGGTCACCTTTTAATTGACAGCTAACTATTCTCAGCTTTTTATTGTCTCTCTCCAGAGAATCAATCACCCCTAGCAAATATCAGCCCATTTAATTTTCTTTATGTTTGCCCTTTCTTCTATATTTTTAATGTGTCGGATACATTCGTCCCACTAACTTATATCCTACAACTGACACCTCATCCCAACTTACCACCGGTGCAAGTTTTAACAAGTCCACCAACACCTGGTGCTCAGGGCTGGGTGTCGTCCACAAATACCCACCCTAATAACGTGATAGGGTCCTCACCCACTGACAGTGAGAAAGCTAGTGTGACAACTTCCCAACCTCATGACAGCATCTGCTTTCCCGGACCACACCTGGCACCAGTGGCTGCAGGAGGAGTTCCCCAGGAAGAAGGGGGATTAGTGTGCAAGAAATTTACCGTGGAAGGAGCACTCTTGGAATCTACAGCTCTGGGGAAAGGAGAGGAAGCAGGCTTTACCAGAAGAAGTGGGGCAGCTGTCTCAGCCATCTTTGCAGGGAGTGCAGGAGCTGAGGTGACTCCAGAAAAGTCCCGATTGTGGAGAGGCATTTACCCTCCACACCAACTTCCCTCTGGGAGTTTCTGGGACCTTAGTCAAAGGCAGTTTTCTTCAGCAAAGGGCAAGTCCCAGAAAACACTGACAGCTAAAGGTAGCTGGGCTTTGGCAGTACACTCTGCAGCTGGGGAAGAATCTTTCATCCTTGAAGGGAATCTGGGTTGTACACCACAGCATCCACTTCAGCCAGCATCAAAGTAGAGAATTCAGGAAAAGTAATTATATGATCAAGCTTTGCTGTTACTACTTCTCACTGAAGATGCTTTGGGGAAAAATAAGTCATTAATTAAATTCAGTACCTGCCTATTTCTCTTGTATTTTCCATTGTTTTCTCTCCCGCCATCTTTGCCATGGTATCATCATGTCATTGTCCTCACTCGGCACTACTGCTAGACTCATGTCCCTGAAGCACGGTTATATTTAGGTTCTCGTCCTCCACCAAGAGCCTCCCTTTCTCCCAAAGAATCAATAAAATCTAGCCTTTAGCACTTGCTCCAACCTAATTACAATTAACCTATCGACTCATACACATGAAAACATCCTCTCAAACCACATGGTCTATATTATTGTCCCCCTACCCCACCAAGCACCCAATCTGCATTGCCTCTTCCATGTTTTGTTCATACTGATCTACACTTTTGAAAATCCCTTCCTTCTCCTATTCATCCTTCAAGGTGACTCAGGTCAAAATTCACATGGCATTTTAAGGGCAGGCAGTGACCTCTCTTTCCTATGGATTTTGTCACCGGCTCTACCCTAGTAATACAGTACCCCTTTAGAAATTCTATACATGTAATCTCTCATCAGCAATCATATCATTCTTCTGCTTTGTAGCTTACCTTTTCACAAAATTAAGCCTTTTCTCCCTGTTTAGAGCATCGATAATTTTAGGGCAAAAACTACTTTGATGTTGTGTGGCTGGGCTCAATAAACCCTAAATGAATGGACATGGGAAAGCACCTGTCACAGGGCAAACCCCTGTGCACCTGTTCCTTGAGAACAAAGCCTGCCAAGATTCAGTGTCTCCCAAACTTATGTTTTGTCCTGTCCTAGAAACTGTAGCACTTAACATGATGTCAAATTACATTCCATTCCCACTAGGCCTATTTGTACCAACAGTAGATACTGGTGCATTTACCTTGTGAAAAAAGAAAATCATTCTTACATGTTAGAATTCATGCAGGTCCTTCTTTGTGTGAAAAAGAAAGTAAAAACTCACTTGGTACACATATAACAGCTATGAAAGCCTTTTGTAGCACTTTACCAGTTAGAGGTGCCAGGTACAACATGCCAAGTGGTAAGTGATTAATCCAATGAATAAAAGACAATCACCAAGAGCTTAAGGCAGTGTGCCAGTGGGTTTTACGATTATAACTATTATTCACGTTGAGCACCAAAGTGCTTCAACATTAAGCGTTCACCTGGAAGAATTTTTCCCATTCTTGATTGCCAATAAAGTTGTGATTTTAACATTTCTAAATGATTTTTTTCTAAATTTTTCAAGGATTGGAGCAATTGGGTGGATTGAAACCATATTTCACCATTCAGTAGCATTCTTTAAGAGCTGCTGAGATTTCTAATCACGTTATCCCAGACAAGCATGTTCAGAGGACCAGAATCTAGCCCAGTGGATCTCAACTGGGGGAGGTTTTGCCCCCAGAGGACACTGGTCAATGTCTCGTGACAATTTAGTTGCCACAGCTCTGACTGTGAGGGAAAAGGGCCAGGAATTCTCAAGAAACCAAGCCACGTGTATGAAAAACTTTATAGAAGAGGAAATACTAGAGTTATGAAAATAGAAAAGAAAAATCTTATGTCTCTGTCTCAAAGTTCAGGAGAATAATTTTGCATACAAATGAAAAACGGGAAAGCAATGAAGCTGAATCCCATACAGTGTTCATATTAAAAAATAAAACAAAAGCGTAAACTAGAGACAACATAGAAACAAATACTAACATACAGTATGCATTAAAAAGTAGAAGAAAAAAGGGGTGAAACATTTAATGTATAATAAAGAAATGAAGAAAGGAATTAGAAAAAAATGAAAACATCAAAGACAAGCAAAGAATATATACCCAACTCCCAGATATTACGAAGACCAGAGCAAGGGAAAAATAAAAAGCAAATAATCAAATCAAGGTTAAAATTTCCAAAAGATTTATGAAATTAGAATTAAAGAAGGTTTGAAACCCCATGTTGAAGGAGTACAACACATATCTGGAAAAAATCTACATATAATATAAGTAAGAAATAGTCTAGTAAATTATGGTTGTCATAGGAAAGAAATAGAAAAGAAATATCCTTCAAGCGAACAGGTAAACAAAGGAGTGAGTTGGAAGGGTGAGAAAATCCAAATTTGATCAATTTCTCAGTAGAAGAAATTGTGAACATTTTTATGATACTTACAAAAAAGACAATATTCTAAAGGTTTTTTTCCACCTAAATGGCTTTTCAAGTATAAACACTGCAGATAAACTGTCTTCCACACGAAAATTTTCAGGGAATATGTTTCCCAGAAATCTTCCAGAGAATGAGTACTTGATAAGTAAAATGATTAAAGAATTATTGACATAAAGCTGTTAATGTTAAATATAGATTCATATGTAGAACAGAATAATATAGGAACAAAAACGAGTAGAGATTATATAATGGCTATAGCTATACTTAAATTTGAAATAAATTTTAAATAAAATTAATAAAATAAAAAAATTAACATTTGCAGTAATCAAATGGGTGAGTTTTGTGTTGCCATTCTGGGAATGTGTTTTGTGTAATGTAAAAAAAAGCAAAAAATAATTACATCACATTTTTATATCTCCCTTTGGGTCCTTGAGGACCATGATTCCTTGTGGAAGAAATGGAATAAAAGATGTGAACTGAAGAGTTATGTACATACTGTGGAGTCTAGCATTTAAATTGGGGATAGCAATTTGAACTCATGATGTATTTTGTCTCCAAAAACATGTATTTTATACCAGTGAAAAGCCTTTCCTAGCTCTGTCCACATAGAAGACCTAGTAGGAAAAATAACATATCTGGTGTCAGTTATTGTCTCCGTCAGCCAGATTGAAATGCCATCTCCTAGAAAAATAAAACAAGTCTTTTTAGAAAAATGACTGATTTCAAGTCTGGAATAGAAAATGGACCAAAGGAGCTTAGAAAACCTTATTTTAAATTATACACACTTATGAGATGCTACTAACACGTCATAGTTGCTAAGTGTCTCTGCAGCAGTCTCCTCCAGCCTAAATATCCTAGTGCTGAGGTAGAGAAACCCTGATCTGGAGCAAAGTGCGATTTTCTATTATTTTACTCACGCACCAAAGGAAAGTAAATGCATTCTTCCTCTGGGATGAAGACGTACTGTAACTTCAGTTTAAAATTACTTAATTATGTATACCTGAAGGCAAGAACAGATTTATGAGGCAATGATAACAAAGTTTCACCTAAAATTTTGTCTAGGAATTTTTTTTTTTGCAGGCAAGGCAAATCATGCCACACAACGATATGGAATTAAAACTTCAGCGAATTTTGCTTTAGTTTCTTTTACTCCAAGGACTTACTTTAATAGTTCCATAATAACTTCCTGTTATCACGGTTGAAGCTACACAGCACATTTTGAAGCCCTTTGCTCTCCCAGGGCTGAAATTGTGCAAGACATTGTTATTATTACCATTTGGATCCTCTAAATGTATTCCAACCCAGTGGTGCCTAGAATCTGCTGCACTGTAATTCTTCCCGTGGTTACAACCTGTTCACCGCTCCTTGCAACTTCCATTCACCACCGAGTGCTCTCAGCCTGGCTTTATGCTTTCAGTGTATTTCAAGTACACAAATGTAGACCGAACGTTTGCTCTATTTCTGTAATCCAAGTGTTCCCTGATGAAGTGACAGCTCAGAGCCACTACCATTACATAGCTTCCTAAAAGCCATTCATAAGGCCCTTTCAATAAACAGAGCTACATATTGTTCTTCCAATAAGAAGAGATATTTCTTCTGATCGCTGAACAAAAAAGATAAGCAGAGTCATCTGTTTCTGTTATACGTTTGACTAGCAGCAAATTTCCCCAATGTTTATATCAATAAGATTGTCAGAAAGGAAAACAAAAGGAGAAACACAACCAAAAAATTTGCAGAATGTGACTACGCACCATGCTCGGTATTATTTTTAATAATAATTAATGACGGTAGGTAATAAAATATTTCATGATGTGGGGAAATCTTCTTTACTTATATATAAGAAATTGTTATAAGATAGAAAAATGAGTTCTTGCATTTCTTCTCTGGAGAAAAAAAACCAATAAAATAATAGTCAAACTAATAAATAAGGTTAATTTCTACACAGGTTCTTCATGAGCTTTTATTTCATGCTAAACAGGGTGTCAGAGTGTAGTACATTGGATTTATTCATGAAGAATCTGTGCCTGGTGTGTAGATTGTATGAAACTGATAAGGAAAATGTGACCAGGAAAGAGAGATGAAGCAGTTTTATTTCAACAAACCAAATGACAATATAACCAGATAAAGAAGACAAAATTAAGATACTACTAGCTTCTGGTTGTACAGTTTGATAAATCTCTGGATATTGATGACAACTGAAATGGAGAATGGGATATTGGCCAAAGGTATGCCCATGAATATTAGTAAGAATTTTTTTTTGTTTTTTGGTGTTGCTTCTGTTATAATGGTTCAAATTGCTAAAGGAACTTCAGCAAAATCAGAGACCTTGAAATTCCCTATGGAAAGGCTTCCCTGGATCCTATTTATACTGTAGGTTTTAGGTGGTCATGCAAAATACAGTAGAGTGTCACCTCTAATGGAAGAGGATTTTTTTAAAATCAATAGGCAAATTTGTAATTATTAATCCATTACTCTGTAGATAAACTACCTTGAGAAACTTCCATGATCTCTCTGCTTTCCAGTTTCTTCATATGTGGAAGAAACTGGAAACTTCGTATGTTCATTATTTAACAAACATTTATTGAGTTCCTTCTAGGTAGTGTGCATTAATACATAAGAGGAAAGAAGATACAGTGTCTTTCCTGCTCTCAAATTATGATGAAATCAATTTGTCATTTGAACATTGCAAGGTGAAGTATTGATTAGAAAATCATTCTGAGGACTTCCCTGGTGGCACAGTGGTTAAGCATCCAATCCGCCTGCCAATGCAGGGGACACGGGTTCAATCCCTGGTCTGGGAAGATCCCACATGCTGCGGAGCAGCTAAGCCTGTGCACCACAACTACTGTGCCCGAATGCCACAACTACTGAAGCCCAAGCACCTAGAGCCCATGCTCCGCAACAAGAGAAGCCACCGCAATGAGATGCCCACGCACCACAATGAAGAGTAGCTCCTGCTCTCCCTAACTAGAGAAAGCCCGTGCACAGCAACGAAGACACAACACAGCCAAAAAGGAATAAATAAATAAATAAATGAATAAATAAATAATGTATTTTAAAAAGAAAAGAAAATCATCCTGAAAGTATCAAAACAAAAGTATATAAAGCAAAGAGAAAGTGCCCTAAGGTCGGCAGTGGGGGTCACTTATGTAATTGATTATTAAATTTTTCAAATCAAACACAAACATTCCTACTGGTTTATTTTTTAAATTTTTTAAACATCTTTATTGGAGTATAATTGCTTTACAATGGTGTGTTAGTTTCTGCTGTATAACAAAGTGAATCAGCTATAGGTATACACATATCCCCATATCCCCTCCCTCTTGCATCTCCCTCCCACCCTCCCTATCCCACCCCTCTAGGTGGTCACAAAGCAACAAGCTGATCTCCCTGTGCTTTGCGGCTGCTTCCCACTAGCTATCTGTTTTACATTTGGTAGTGTATATATGTCCATGCCACTCTCTCACTTCGTCCCAGCTTACCATTCCCCCTCACCATGTCCTCAAGTCTATTCTCTATGTCTGTGTCTTTTTTCCCGTACTGCCCCTAGGTTCTTCATATCCATTTCGTTTTTTTAGATTCCATATATATGTGCTAGCATATGGTATTTATTTTTCTCTTTCTGACTTACTTCACTCTATATGACAGTCTCTAGGTCCATCCACCTCACTACAAATAACTCAATTTCGTTTCTTTTTATGGCTGAGTAATATTCCATTGTATATACGTGCCACATCTTCTTTATCCATTCATCCGTTGATGGACACCTAAGTTGCTTCCATGTCCTGGCTATTGTAAATAGAGCTGCAATGAACATTGTGGTACATGACTCTTTAAATTATGGTTTTCTCAGGGTATATGCCCAGTAGTGAGATTGCTGGGTTGTATGGTAGTTTTATTTTTATTTTTTTAAGGAACCTCCATACTGTTCTCCATAGTGGCTGTATTAATTTACATTTCCATGAACAGTGCAGGAGGGTCCCCTTTTATCCACACGCTCTCCAGCATTTATTGTTTGTAGATTTTAGTAATGATGGCCATTCTGACCAGTGTGAGGTGATACCCCATTGTAGTTTTGATTTGCATTTCTCTAATGATTAGCGATGCTGAGCATCCTTTCATATGTTTGTTGGCGATCTATATATCTTCTTTGGAGAAATTTCTACTTAGGTCTTCTGCCCATTTTTGGATTGGGTTGTTTGTTATTTTGATATTGAGCTGCATGATCTGCTTGTAAATTTGGGAGATTAATTCTTTGTCAGTTGCTTCATTTGCAAATATTTTCTCCCATTCTGAGGGTTGTCTTTTCGTCTTGTTTATGGTTTCCTTTGCTGTGCAAAAGCTTTAAAGTTTCATTCGGTCCCAGTTGTTTATTTTTGTTTTTATTTCCATTTCTCTAGGACATGGGTCAAAAAAGATCTTGCAGTGATTTATGTCATAGAGTGTTCTGCCTATGTTTTCCTCTAAGAGTTTTATAGTGTCTGGTCTTACATTTAGGTCTTTAATTCATTTTGAGTTTATTTTTGTGTATGGTGTTAGGGAGTGTTCTAATTTCATACTTTTACATGTAGCTGTCCAGTTTTCCCAGCACCACTTA
>NC_041220.1:6572647-6661121 GCF_002837175.3 Physeter macrocephalus
GGGAGTGTTTCCTTAATTTCTCTTTCAGAGTTTTCATCATTAGTGTATAGGAATGCAAGAGACTTCTGTGCATTAATTTTGTATCCTGCTACTTTTCCATATTCATTGATTAGCTCCAGTAGTTTTCTGGTAGCATCTTTAGGATTCTCTCTGTATAGTATCACGTCATCTGCAAACAGTGACAGCTTTACTTCTTTTCCAATTTGGATTCCTTTTATTTCTCTTTCCTTCTCTGATTGCTGTGGCTAAAACTTCCAAAACTATGTTGAATAGTAGTGGTGACAGTGGACAAACTCTTCTTGTTCCTGATCTTAGAGGAAATGGTTTCATTTTTTCACCATTGAGAATGATGTTGGCTGTGGGTTTGTCATATATGGCCTTTATTATGTTGAGGTAAGTTCCCTCTATGCCTACTTTCTGAGGGTTTTCAATCATAAATGGGTGTTGAATTTTGTGAGAAGCTTTTTCTGCATCTATTGAGATGATCATATGGTTTTTCTCCTTCAATTTGTTAATATGGTTTATCACATTGACTGATTTGCATATATTGGAGAATGTTTTCATTCCTGGGATAAACCCCACTTGATCATGGTGTATGAGCCTTTTAATGTGCTGTTGGATTCTGTTTGCTAGTATTTTGTTGAGGATTTTTGCATCTATGTTTTCAGTGATATCGGCCTGTAGTTTTCTTTCTTTGTGATACCTTTGTCTGGTTTTGGTATCAGGGTGATGGTGGCCTCATAGAATGAGTTTTGGAGTTTTCCTTCCTCTGCCATATTTTGGAAGAGCTTGAGAAGGATAGGTGTTAGTTCTTCTCTAATTGTTTGTTAGAATTTGCCTGTGAAGCCATCTGGTCCTGGGCTTTGTTTGTTGGAAGATTTTTTATCACTGTCTCAATTTCAGTGCTTGTGATTGGTCTGTTTATAGTTTCTATTTCTTCCTGGTTCCTTCTCGGAAGATTGTGCTTTTCTAAGAATGTGACCATTTCTTCCAGGTTGTCCATTTTATTGGCATATAGTTGCTTGTAGTAATCTCTCATGATCTTTTGTATTTCTGAAGTGTCAGTTGTTACTTCTCTTTTTTAATTCCTAATTCTATTGATTTGAGTCTTCTCCCTTTTTTTCTTGATGAATCTGGCTAATGGTTTATCAATTTTGTTTATCTTCTCCAAGAACCAGCTTTCAGTTTTATTGATCTTTGCTATCGTTTCCTTCATTTCCTTTTCATTTATTTCTGATCCGATCTTTATTATTTCTTTCCTTCTGCTAACTTTGGAGGGTTTTTTGTTCTTCCTTCTCTAATTGCTTTAGGTGTAAGGTTAGGTTGTTTATTTGAGATATTTCTTGTTTCTTGAGGTAGGATTGTATTGCTATAAACTTCCCTCTTCCTATTGGTTTATTACTGGCCAGGTTGTAAGTACCTCACCATAAATGCTGTAAAATGCCACCTTTCATGTAAACATCATGCAGATATGTAACAGAGCAGCAATGAAGTGAAAGTGGAATGAACATGGACTAATCGTCATGTAACTGAAAGTGGGGTCCAGCTGCTCACTGCTCAAAAGCCATTAAAGGGGCAAGGTTGGTGGAAAGGAAAGTTTGCTTTATTTTGGATGTCAGTAATGCTAGGGGGTGGGGGAGGATGGACCCTTGTCCAAATGCTGTCACCCACACCCCACTGACAATCAGTGGGCAAGAGCTTTTTTAGGCATAGGGAGGGGACTACATGCAGAAACAGCACAGTCAGCTCTGATCGTCATCTTGAAATTGGTCATGCAGTGGTCTGTCCAGCATCATCTTGATTAAGTACATCAGTTCCAGGGTCGGTTCATTCCTGTTTCCTTGAGGACAATTCTCGGAATTGTGGCAGCATACATCTTGGCTATAGTCTGGCCATAATGTAGTTAGCTTTTTCCACCTGGCAGGGGTTTCAGTATCTACAAGACAGCTCACAGGATATGGCTCAGAATATTACCTATAGCCCGTGAGAAGGAACTAAAAGTCCTTGACTTTGCTTACTGACTAAACTATTACTGTTTTGTCCTGTTTGACTGCTTTTCTTTGGTTCTGCATTTTCTCACTTCTCTGATTAAACTTATTCTTTGGCTAAAGTTTTTCTACGGAAAAAAGTCAGGCTGAAGACATGGGGGCATAGACCATAGGGCCCTGCTCCGTTTCAATCATGGTTAAAAGGCATCGAGGACAAAGGTGGGGGGCGAATTGGGAAAGGGGAACCAGCGATTGCTGGCTTCTCTCCCTCGCACGGGTCCACTGCTCCTTTGTCTAAAGTTCATGCGTCACTCTGAGCATTACCTGGTTGTGAGTTGATTGCTGTCCAAAACTTGTCAAAGGCTGGCTTGAGACCTTTGATAACAGAGAGGAAATTTAAGCAGCCTCTTAAGTACACATTCTTCCAGATTCTACAAGTTCATCCAGACAGATTACCAGACAGTAAACATTCAATTCTGTAACCGAGCAGGACCCTATGAGGCCTTCCCAGAATAGACCCCACCCATCTCCTCTGCCTGCTTTTTGTAGAAAACCTTTAGTCAAAGAATGCATTTGATCAGAGAAGTGAGAAAATGCAGAAAGGAAAACAGTCAAGTAAGACAAAATAATAATAGATTGGCCATTAAACAAATTAAAGAACATTTAGTTCTTCCTCCAGGGCTATAGATAATATTCTGAGCCACGACCTTTGAGCTGTTTTGCAAATACTGAAACTCCCACCAGGTGGAAGAAGTTAACTGTATGCTGCCCACAAGCACGGAGACCCCAGACCTGTTGGAACGAGAAGGTTGATGATGCTGACTCTCGATGACCTCACCACCAACCAATCAGATAAACGTCCATGAGCTGACCACGCCCTGCTCCTTGAACACTATAAGACTCCTCACTACCCCCTCCAGGGGGGACACACAGTCTTAAGGGCATTAGCCTGCCATGGCCCCCTTTGCCTGGCAAAGCAATAAAGCTATTCTTTTCTACTTCACCCAAAACTCTGTCTCTGTGTTTCTATTCGGCACCAGCAAACAGAGGCCAAATTTCAGCAACAACAATTCTATTCTCTTCACTCTCTACAAGAGTTCAATCCATGAGTTAAAATATGATATACTCTTAACACACAGAGAATACACACTGACGTAAGAAAAGTCATTTAAAGGTTTTTCTCTATAATCTTTGAAATCGTTCATGAACTAATCTTTTCTCAACAACCCCTAAATCTGGGATTCTCATTGACCTGGGATATTTAACTGTATTTCAGTGAATCCATGACCTCCCCAAAATTTAATGCAAAAAGTATTGTTTCTGGGCCAGATTGGGATGGATCTAGTGCTTTCATCATCTTCCTGAAAGAGTCCGTAATTTCTTAAAAGCATTGTGAACAACTCACTCCCTGCACTTCTTGGAAGTCCTAGATTTAGAAGAAGAATGTTATATTCTAAGCACAATTTTTCCCTAAGTAATATTCCTCATGGTTCAGAGTCATAAATATCACCCTACAGTTCTTCCCACAGTGAGAGTAATAGTAGTTTTCATGTTATATATCTATGTCTATGGGGTGTAGTTGAGATAGGAAGAAGCCTCACCACTGATGGTCAAGTTACCATGTAATTACAAGTTGGGACAGATTTCTGGGATACTTGGCTTAGATATATGAGCAAGAGGTTGGGAGAGACACAGCTGGAATTCTGACTTGATCCAACCTTATTTTAGAGGAAGCAGTACATAATTATATCCTAATCGCTGATCATGTATCAAGCTCCAGACCCTACTCAGGAAGGCTGCCATTATTACATTTGCATGCTCCTCCAGCCTCAGAAAGTCAGTCAAGACTACAGCTTTTCTCCTTTGGATCAGCATGACCTTACACCAGATGTCTCCTCAATTTCTTGCCTCAATATCCCAACTTACTCCAAGAATCTTTAGCAAAGAAGCTATTTTCTAACTCCACGGAGTGCCCCTCACTATTAAAGGTTAACAATCCAGTAGGCTCTCCAGAGAAGTTTGGAACTTGCTAAGGTCAGGAGTGGTTTCCACAGGAATGAAGTGGGGCTAGATCTGTACTTCATTCTCTTTAAACTTCATTCTTTACTGAAATATAGTTGATTTACAATGTTTGTTGTGTTAGTTTCTGGTGCACAGCAAAGTGATTCAGTTACACATATACATACACATTCTTTTTCATATTCTTTTCTGTTATGGTTTATTACAGGATATTGAATATAGTTCCCTGTGCTATACAGTAGGACATTATTGTTATGATATATGTGGTGTATAGGTGTATACACTATACACACCATAGTGGTGTATACCTGTTAATCCCAAACTCTTAATTTATTCCCCTCCGCTACCCCACTATCCCCTTTGGTAACCATTGGTTTGTTTTCTATGTCTGTGAATCTGTTTCTATTTCATAAATAATTTCACTTGTGTCATATTTTAGATTCCACATGTAAGTGATATCATACGGTATTTGTCTTTCTCTATCTGACTTACTCACTTAGTATGATAATCTCTAGGTCCATACATGTTGCTGCAGATGGCATTATTTCATTCTTATTTATGGCTGAGTAGTATTCCATTGTGTATATAAACCATATCTTCTTTATCCATTCATCTGTCAATGGACATTTAGGTTGCTTCTATGTCTTGTCTATTGTAAATAGTGCTGTGTGCATATTGGGGTGCATATATATATTCATATTATAGTTTTCTCTGCATTTATGCCCAGAAATGGAATTGCTGGATCATATGGCAACTCTCTTTTTAGTTTTTGAGGAACCTCTATACTATTTTCCACAGTGGCTGCACCAATTTACATTTTCACCAACAGTGCAGGAAAGTTTCCTTTTCCCCACACCCTCTCCAGCATTTTAAACCTTATATTTTGATATCATTTTGGTTATGAGTTGGATTAGTGTCTTATTCCATTTTCTGTCATGAACAGAAAGTTAAACATGATTTTATTACTATACAACAGGGTTGTCATTTTCCTTGCGCTGATATATAATTAATTACCACCACAAGGAATGGCTCAAGATAAACTATTCCAGATCTCAAATCATTATTTTTAGTAGCAAACCTCCAACATTTTATTAGCTTAAAGCTCACTAGACAGGGAATTTCATGCCTTAGGTATTCTAAATATTCTTGGTGTAGGCCATAACTATAATGAAATATACCTGGAAAAAATATTGACACTCATAGAAAACATCACTAATAGATCTTGGCACTAGCTTATATCTACAGTTTAGGTCTTATTCATGCTTATACCAAGTTTACAATAACTTTGAAAACCCTTCTCAAATCACTGGCATAATTTCCAACTTTCCATGTTTCCTTCCAGATACTAGGATCTTCCAGAGGGCTTACACATGTTCAAGAATCATTTGCTGATACTTACTTCCTTAATGGAGGAACAAAGGCTCTCACCTAGAAGCCAGACCCCAAATGGATGGCCCCTCTGCTAGACTTGATTGTTTTTACCATTACTCTGGGTTTGGTGGTCAGACACCATGGTCACTGCTGCTGGTGTTGGAATTCTGAGGAGGAAGACAAGGGAGGAAATTTCGCATGTAATACTCAATCGGGGATCTGAGAGCAAAATTCCTGGCCTAAGCTCTCATAGCTGTTTGAACTCAGGAACATGCTGTTACAATCATTATACACACATTTCTGTCTGGAGGTTGTGCTGCATTCAATAAACTCAAGTGAATACTAAAATGTAGTTTAAAGCAAAGAATATTAAGAGCATCCAAAGAAAGAGTCCACATTGTCATTTACGAAAATACCCTTTCTTATTCTATGCATTTCCCTCACTCTCCACAGATATTCCAATATATCCTTCCTCAAACTCTTTTCAAAATCTTTCTCCAGCCTCTGAATTACACAGTTTGTTTTCCTTCCTCTCACCAACTTGGTCTTTCTGTATTTTCTTATATTGATTGACTCAGGCCCTTTACCAGCAAGATGGACTCCCTTTTTTATGAAAGGAAGAAAGAAAGATGACTCTCAGAAAACTTAGAAATATTTTCTTCTCACAAAAATGTATTCAGACCAGGAAATTACTATGAATAGCATAGAACTCCATCAGAGAGAGTCAGGTGGAATCTGGGGAAAATCCTGGACCAGTACCAATTGCCTGCTCTCCTGATGGAAAACTTGTATTTGCTTTTCCCTCTTCATCTGGCAAACACAAACTTATATAAGGAAAAATCAAATGTTTCTTTCGCTTGAGCTCACAAAGTAGATAAGCCAGCTCTGTGTAAGCCTGTCTTTTTCTGTAAATCTTTGTGGTTTTGTTTTTTTTTTTAATATAGTGAAGATGTGAAGAAGCATCAAAATTTTCTACAGACTTTTTGGAAAATGTTAAACCAGAAGATAGTGAAGTATGAGATCTCCCACCCTCCTTTCCTTTATCAATTGCATCCCAAGACAAGAGGGAGAGCATGAAATGGAAAAAGAAACTCCATCTTTGAAGGGATGAGGCACCTGTAACCAGAATCCACCCAGGATGGGTTACTGAGGACAGGAAAGCTTTGACCACAGTGAGAGACACATGCAAAGGATCCCAGCAGCTAACGTGTCAAACAGGGCACAGGGTTCTCCAAGTCATGGATGGCTGGAGGGACACGGCCAGTGAGTGACCCCTTTACCCAGAACTACAAGAATGGCACACATGGACTGTCTACAGATGTCCCCTAGATGCCTCCCTATATTCCTCTGTCATTACAATGTGTCAGAAGCAACAGCTAAATTTGGAAACGTACAGAAAACACCATCTCTGCAAATGTGCTGGGATGCAGAGAGGTGTGAATGATCAGGAGCTCTGAAGCTTCTAAATTTCCTCAGCCGAACAGCTGGACGGCTTCCCAGGGAGACAGGAAAGGTTTCTGAGCCCAGACAACAGTGCTGGCTTTCTACTGATCATCCTGTAATAAACTGCTGGTCCAGGGAGAAATCTCTGTTTGAATGTGATCTTTTTAATGATATGAGTTATAATACACACACACACACACACACACACACACACACACACATATGTATATGAAAAATCAAAAGAAATCTAAATGAGGGCTGAAAAATCAACAGAAAAATGTTGCCCTTAAAGAAATGAAAATGTTGAGTAAAAACATTTCTAAAACCTCAAAAATAGTAATGAAAATGTTTCACCTAAAAGGCAAGAGATGAAGACAGAGACAAAATTTTATGAAGAATTGAGAAGACAAAGGAAACGAAAAATGGCATGTGCAGTTTACGAAAGATGTAGAGGAGAAAATTAAATGTACCAGGACAGAAATGAAGCCCGAGAAATTTTAATTCAAGAAAATTTTTTGAAATAAAAATGCACTTGAAATGACAGAGTATAAGAAATTATAGATTAAAAGGGTACACAGTGGGTCAGAAAATATCAATACAGAATTTTCAGCTCCACTACAGATACTAGAAAAGTTACTGGCTTTCCAAGAAAATAAAGAACTTTTGAAAATCCAGGGGGGAAAAGGCATCATTTCCTTCCCTAAACTCAGAGGGACCTCTCGCCTCTCAAACTAGCATTCATTTTTGGGAGAGACCATCTTCAAAGGGAAAATCATTCTCTGGTAGATTACAAAAAAAAAAAAAAAAAAAAAAATTTACCGAGCCAAGCTGTCTTGTCAGTTTAAAGACCACAGAAAAATATTTTTAATATATAAAACTCAGGAAATGTCATTCACATGAACTCTTGAAAAATGCATTACAGGAAAAACTTAAAATGAAAAAAAAAAGGACCAGAAACACTATGGCAAAAACTGCTGACATGGAGCATTGAATCCATTTAAATACAGGACACAAGCTAAATGATTAGGGGAGTTACAGTGTCAGAGGAGGATTTTAGGGTTATAAACCGTGGCACAGTAGAACTACTACTGTAGCTCATAAAAGTTAAGATGGCAAAGTACATAGAACACATAAAGAAGGATGAGTATGCGGCTGGCTTCATCTTTTTATACGCTGAGACCCAGAGAAAATAGTTTAAAGCTGATAAGTCAAGTAATAGAGATATACTCAAAGTTATAAAGATTAAATACAAAAAGAAATCATATTAATATTATAAAATCAGGTAAAATAAAAACAAAAATCAGAGGAGGAAACAGAGGTATGGGGGTGCCAAATTATGCTAATTGTATCATCCTTCATAGTAATCAATAAGTCATTACTGACTAAATAAGAGCTAAAATTATGTCAAAAAGTAACAGTAATAAAGGTAACTACTTGAAGGACTAAAATCAGACTGCAAAGCTTCCAGAGTATCAAAAGGATAAACACATGAAGTCAAATAAAGAAAATAAGTATATGCTTATTTCCATCTATAAGGACTAATTGTGGAATGATAAAGAGGGGAACAATAATAAGATCAGGGGAATGGAAAATACTGGCAAGATTAAATTTTGAAATATAATTTAATAAAAATTGTATCATATACTTTTAAAAACGAATACGTTACTTTCAGTGACAAGATTTTAAATTACGAAGGCACAAACTAAGTCTGTATCGGCTTTGTACAGTGTTACTTAGCCAGTGGAACTAGACACCCTTCTCTGTACAGTTCCAGGCAGACCGGCCACAAGAAGGATTCACATGAGCTCGGTAAGACCGAGGTGAGGCGGCAGCCCTTACACTCCGGAGCTGGTCTAGGGCTCCAGGCACGGCTGCAGTTCACAGTGACCCTGCTCTTCTGGCTTTTGCTCTGTTTGCAGGGGGCTGCTGCTGCTAAAGCCCCCATGGGGGTTTCTCTTTCAGATTCTCCAAGTCCAGGGCCAGATGCATGTGCAGCTCTGGTGCAAAAAGCCACCAGCTCTTTCTACAGATGGCTACGACATTGAGATTGGAGGTGGTGACAAGTGGTTTCCAGCTGGTCTTCGTGAATCCCAGAGCATCCTTGCTCTCTCCCTCTTCACATCCAGCTTATCTTCCTGATTGCTGGCCTCGCTGATTCACAGTAATTTCAGGCCCCGCACAGACTCAGAGGCAATGACCTCCCAGATCTTCATTAGAAGATCTCACAATTACATGAGGTAAAATGCCTATTCTGCATCACCCACAGTGGTTCTGCGTCTCTGAATGGATCTTAACTGATACAAAAACAGTGGTAACAAAAGTGGTTTCAGGGAAACAGCCTTAGAGATGGGTTCTCTGAACTGGGCATGAGTTTTCTGGACTTGGATCTCTGGTCTGATCAAATTTAAAGAACCTGGTGAAAGAAAGGAAACTGGTAGTCCAGAGGTAAAGGAAACTGGTAGTCACGGCACGCAGTGGAAAGCTACTTACATCAGCACCTTCAGAAACTTATTATTGGTAGCTGTCCCTGGCAGGGCTTAGCATAACTGACGTTCCTATCACTTTAGAAAAAATAAGGAGTTCAGTAGGGTTGCTTGCTTGCTTTTAAGGGCACTGGAAAAGAGAGGTGGGCATTATAGACCTTAAAACTTGACTCTTAAAATTCCAAGCTCCAGGTGAAAGTGACCAGACACTTTCTATTATTATCCAAAAATAAAAATAAAAACCTCTTATTTCCTGTTTCGGAAGGATGAGATTTTTTTGAAAACGCAGGTGATTGAATTAAAATGCAAATTGAATTCGCAAACCCACAGAGTCTCATAGGCTAAAGTTTGAGCACTGATTAAGGAAGGACTTGGACCCCAAATATCAGGGCAGTTTCATGAAAGATTCCCATGAAGCTAGGAGCCCTTGAAACCCTTCATTCTGCTGCCCCCTTTGCCAATAAAAGAAACACTTCCATTCCTAAGATTAGTTTTCCCTTGCCAGAGGAAATGTTACAGCCCCTAGCCCAGCAGTTGCCTTAGAAAGAATTACTTACTAAGCCTTTTCTCGAGCTATGCCCACCATCTTTCACTGTTACTTGACCTACAACCAGACGGGTCTTAGAAGGCACCAGAGGGTAAGGTAAAAGTGTAGCCACTGAAGAGGTACAAAATATATCATCACAGGAATTACAGGATTTTGCCATTTTATGTCAGTAGAAATCTGGGGAGCACATAGGAGACTGGATCCCAGTGTTGTTGCATCTGGAGGAACAAATGTAATGCTGGACCAAGCTGAAATTATTAATATGAGCTCAAGAAGGAGGGAATCCAGATTGAATGAGTCAACAAGTGGCTGGGAGTCGCTCTAACATTTTCCTTGATTGATTAGCAGGAACCTGGACCCAGTGCTGGACTACATTAAATAGGCTAAAATGCTAGAACTTTCTTGGTATATTGTAGAGCAATAGTCCTCAGTGTAATTCACAGATGATTGGAAGTGCCTAAGAACGTTATAGGAGGCTTGCAGGATCCAAACTAATTTCATAATAATTTAATACATTATTTACTTTTCACCATCTTGACATTTATACCGATGATGCAAAAAAACTTGTGTATAGAACTGCTGACATCTTACCATGAATCAAAGCAATGGCACTAAACTGTATAAGCAGTTATTGTATTCTTACCATCATAAACTCGTTAAAAAAAAAAAAAAAAGCCAGTTTCACTTAGGACTGTCTTTAATGAAGCAGTAAAAACTGTTAACTTTATAAAATTCCACTATTTTTGAGTACATGAATTTTAAATATTTTGTATAATGAAGAGGCAAGCATGCATAAAAGACTTGAGATTGGTAATGATGTTATGAAAAGTTAATTTTTAATATTGTATAGTGGGATGTGTCAATATTTGAAAAATCTTGGGAATTCCCTGGCAGTCCAGTGGATAGGACTCCAGGGTTCCACTGCCCGGGGCCCAGGTTCCATCCCTGGTTGGAGGACTAAAGTCCTTCAAGCCACATGGCGTGGCAAATAAAATAAAATAAAATTAAATAAATTAAATAAAATGTAAAATAAAAGAAAAATTTGGAAAATCTGACTAATCCATAGAATCAATGCATGATGCCACAAAATCATGCATGGATAAAAGATACATTCAAATTGCAAGGCAGATGATACATTCAAAGTGCAATGAATTTTAATGTTGCAAAATAGAAAATTTTATTTATATGGTTTCATTGTCACAGTGAAATTAAACTTTAAGAAACTATTATGGGGCAGTTTGGTGCTAAATCAAAGAAGAGTATCTACAGTTATCTGAAAAGGCTATTAAGATATTCCTCTCTTCCATCTAAATATCTACATGGATCAATTCCTTCATACACACCCCCAAAATAACCTACCTCAAAAAACTGAATACAAAAGCAGATATGAGAATCTAGCTATCTTCTATTATTTTCAAAAATATAAAACAACGTCAGTTTTCTCATTATTTTTGTTTGGGAAAATATAGGGTTTTTTTCCATTATTCATGTCAAAATGTGATTAATTTATTCTTGGTTTTTTAAATAAATTATTGATAAACATTCTTAAAATTTAACAATTTTAATTTTGGTAATCAATAAGCCACATTAAGTAAAGCTCTTTGATTCCGCAATAACTGTTAAGAATATAAAGGGAAACTGAGGCAAATATTTTGAGAGCTGATGCTATACAGAAAGATTTTCAAGCCCTAGGAAGACTGAAAGAGGCTGGAGTAACTTATCACGTACACATTCTCCATATCTCCTGGAGGACCAAGAGGACATGGCCAGCACTCCATAGGCCGTGACTGACCGTGTAACTGCTGCCCTGCGGTGGGCTCCCTGAATTTCATAGTCATAACAGGATCCTAGGTGGCAGCAGCCAGAGATAAAGTGGGTATTTTACCATAATGGGAACAGGGTCCAAGCCATAGTCAGAAGGGATTGATCCAGAGGAATCTTTGGCATGAGCTGATTGGTCATGGAGTCCCTAAAACTGAAACAGATGGGTTCCAGCAAAAGTGTGACTTAACTTGCAGGCCAGAGAAGCTCTAGATCTGGTGGATGTTAAGACTTAATGAGAGTCACCACACAGAGACTGCAGCCCCTCAAGCAAGTCAGGACCTTAGACTGTGGACAGAGAGACCCCATGCAAACGAAAGGGGGGCGTAGGGTTTCCTTGAGGAATGACCCTCCTTCCCTGCTTATAAGAGATGCTATGAATCTTCCAACTGGACCCCCCCTAAAGGAACCTGTAACAGTTTTCCAGGACGACTGTGCATTGAGGAAAGTGAAATAAACAGGCTTTTAGGAGATAACTCAACATCGGCTTAAAATGGAAAATCATTAACCATAAATAAAAAAGATTGACAGAATATACTAGAGTAAAATTAGTCATTTCCATTCAGTAAAAGGCACCATTAAGCAAATTAAAATGCAAGCCACAGCGGGAAAGATATTTGTGACACACGTAACCAATAAAGGAATCATATCCAGAATATCTTAAGAACTATCAAAAATTAGGAAAAGACTGCCAATGCACATTTTTAAAAAAAAATTGGCAAGAGCCTTGAACAGCCACTGATCAAAGAGTATATCTAGATGGCCAGTAAGTATATGAAAAGAGAGCAAACTCATTAGTAAGCAAGGGAAGTAAACTTAAAATCTCAATGAGAGGCCACTGCACATCAACCAGAATAGCTAATTTTTT
The DNA here is from genome assembly GCF_002837175.3 of Physeter macrocephalus. Classification (NCBI taxonomy): domain Eukaryota; kingdom Metazoa; phylum Chordata; class Mammalia; order Artiodactyla; family Physeteridae; genus Physeter; species Physeter macrocephalus. Next base: position 6,585,188 of record NC_041220.1, read on the forward strand.
AAATAAATAAAAATTTTGGCCAAGATATAGAGAAAGTAGAAATTTCATATATCAATGGTCAGGGTTATATAAACCAGTATAAATCCTTTGGAAACTTTGACATTAACTAATACATTTGAACATATTTATACACTATGACCAACAGAAATGCCTTCACGTATGCATCAAACTGTGCACAAGAATGTTTATGACACTATTATTTGTAGTAGTCTATCTGCAGAAGAAGAAATAAAAGGTCATATATTTATACAATGAAATACAGTACAGAAATGAAAATGAAAGAAATACTGCTGCATGCAACAAAACGGATGACGGTACTCAAAAATATAAATGGTGAGTAAAAGAAGGTAGACAGCAAAGAATACATAGCACAAGATTCATTACAATAAAACTAATACAAAGTGTTAGAAGTAAGGATAGTTGTTACCTTTGGAAAGGAGGATAGAGATCTAGCACCATTTGTTGAAGAGACTGTCTTTTCCCCATTGTGTATTCTTGGTACTCTTACTGAAAATCGGTTAATTGTATATATGAGGATTTATCTCTGGGCTTTCTATGTTGTTCCATTGATCTATATGTCTGTCTTTACGCTAGTACCACACTGTTACGATGACTATAGCTTTGTACAGACAGACCTAATTTTATTGTGCTTTGCTTTATTGTATTTCACAGATACTGTGTTTTTTAAAAATTACAACCCTGCTTCGAGCAAGTATATTGGTGCCATTTTTCCAATAGTATTTTCTCACTTCGTGTGCTCACATCTTGGTAATTCTCACAATTTTTCAAACCCTCCACCACCAGTAAAAAGATTATGACTCACTGAAGGCTCTATTTAGCAATAAAGTACTTTTTAATTAAGGTATGTACATTGTTTTTTTTAGACATAATGCTATTGCGCATTTAGTAGACTACAGTATAGTGTAAACATAACCTATATACACACTGGAAAACCAAAAAATTCTTGTGACTCTCTTTATTGTGATATTTGCTTTATTGCAGTGTTCTGGCACTGAGCCTGCAATATCTCCAGTACGCCTGCAGTATATTTTAAAAACAGAAAGTGTGATGCCTCCAGCTTTGTTCTTCTTTCTCAAAATTGCTTTGGCTATTTATAGTCTTTTGTGGTTCCATGTGAATGATAGAATTGTGATTTTTTCTATTTCTATTTTAAAATGTCATTGGAATTTTGGTAGAGATTGAATTGAATCTGTAGACTGCTTTGGGTTGTATGGACAGTTGTGGGGTTTTTTTTGACATTTTAACAATATTAATTCTTCCAATCCATTAACACAGGATATCTTTCCATCTGTTTGTATCTTATTTAATTTTTCAACACTGTATTATAGTTCTCCATATACAGCTCTTTCACTTCCTTAGTAAGTTTATTCCCAGGTATTTTATTCTTTTTGATGCTATTGTACATGGGATTGTTTTCCTGACTTCCTTTTCAGACAGCTCATTGTTAGTATATAGAAACACAACTGATTTTTATGTTGATCATGTATCCTGCAACTTTTTCGAATTCATATATTAGTTCTAACAGTTATTTTTGAATAACTCAGTGAATTTTTCAGTTCAATTACTTGTCCTTCAGCACCACGCTTTCTGTGTAGTCCTTTTAAAATATTTTCAATCTCTGTTGAAATTCTCACTTTGTTCCTGTGTTTTGCTATGGGTTTTTGTGAGAGTTATTTTTAATTCTCTGTTAGGTAAATCATATAACTCCACTTAATTAGATTTGGTTTCTGGAGACTCATCTTGTTTTTTTGTTTGGAATGCCTTTGCCTGATTCTTCATTTTCCTTGACTCTCCGTTGGTGTCTGTGCGGTGGACAAAGCAGCTCTGATTTCAGTCTCCATTTGTACAGAAGACCCTCACCCGAAAGCCTGGCCAGAGATTTTGGGGGCCTCTCCCAACCCTCCCCAGGGAGGAGCAGGAAGATGTGGCTTTTGTTGGCTCTTCTGTACTAAGAAAGGGTGGGGAGCTAAGGCATCTACCAGCCCAAGCTGCTGTTTCCATTCCCTTGGGCCAGCTAGACTGTCCCAGACCCACCAGAGTTCAAGATAGACAAGACAAAAGCCAGTCCTATGAGTGAGGAGCCCCTTCAGAAAACTTGGGGCACTGGACCAACTCCTCCTCTCCCCGGGGCGAAGCTGGGAGCTAGGCGGCCTCTTCCTGATCATATGGAACTGCGCTGGGTGCAGACTGTCTGGCAGGAAGACATCCCAAATCTTCCTACCAGCTTTGGTGAATCTGGTTTTGCATTCCCCCGGGATGCAGAAGTCTTTTTCAATTAGTTCCTGATTTGTCACAAAAGGAATCTGCCCATGAATTATTGCTGAATTGGTGTGTTTGGGGTGGGGGGGAATGAAGGGTCCAGAGACAATTGTCATTCAGTTAATGCCACTGAAATGGACATAGTATATGTAATTGTAAAACATGAAAAAATTTGTTTTAAAATCAGGAACAAGACAAGAATACCTGTTGCTCTAGACTGAACTGTGCCTCCACAAAATTCATATGTTGAAGTCCTAACCCCCAGTACCTCAGAAGGTATTTGAAGATATGATCTTCAGAGAGGTAATTACGTTAAAATGAGGTTATTAGGGTGTCCCTTAATCAACTATGACAGGTGTCCTTATAAGAAGAGGAGATTAGGACACAGGCACACACAGAGGGAAAACCATATGAAGACACCAGAAGAAGACAGCCTTCTACAAGCCGAGGAGAGAAGCCTTAGAAGAAACCAACACTGCTAACACCTTGATGAAGACTTTTAGCCTCCAAAATTGTGAGAAAATACATTTCTGTAGTTTAAGCTGCCTAGTCTGGTATTTTGTTATGGCAGCCACAGCAGACTGATATATCGCTTATCAACAAATATATCCTACATGGCATTGAAGATCCTAAATAATACAATGATAAGTAGATAGATTGATAGGTAATTAATTAATTATAAGAATAGAAAAAAATAAATGTCATTATTTGAAAATTTTATTATTATATACATAAAATTGAAAGGAATCCACCACTAAATTATAAAAATTAGTAACTTAAAATTTTACCAAATACAAAAATGTACGAAGTCAATATATAAGATTTGAGGAGGGTGAGGGTATTAGTCCTCTGACAGCCCAACTTCACAGTTTAAGGCTGAAGAATCCCCCCTAGGATTCAATCTCCATTTCTTCCAGAAAAATGAAAGAAAAAAGTGAAACATCACTTTGTATGCTCAGAGGACAGAATTACTTCTTACTTTATTTTCACTAATCCAAAGAAATCATCTTTCCACTTTATCCTTAAGGACTCAGTAAATTTAAAATACCAAACCTGAGGTTCTGTCTTTTTTATTCAATAAATACTTCCATCAGCTTTTTATTGAGAGGTTAACTACCTATAATCTGAAATTTTGTTAAGTTATGAAAATCTTTTAAGACCATTTGAAAATCTCAAATTTTAAGGCTCTCTTAAAGCAAAAATTCCCCAAAATCTGTTCTCAATGATCACTGCAGAATAGCTTGGGAATTAATAGATTAATGAACATATTTATTAATTCATTCAGCTAGCTGGGAGAGGCTGGATGATGTCACGTGACAGCTGTACATACACACAAGCACAAATACAGCATCTCACCAGCTTGTTTATTAAATTGCCTGGTGACACAAATTGGTACGTTCCTCACCTCCCAAACTCAATGCCCATGGTGTTGTCAACATAAACCCAAGGGCACTTGGCATCTTCGGTCATCTGTCTCCTAGGTCAAGCCGTGCAGTGCACCTGGATTTGCACCGCCTGCACCTCCCACTTTCGAGACAGACGCTCTCTTTCCTGGGCTTCTAGAAGTGTTGACAGCTGTGGGGTCATGGGATCCCCCCTTCCAGGTGACTGCCCTCAGCTAAAGGCAACATCCTTGCCCAAGGTTACACCTCTTTCTGGGGGCAGCCCTCAGATTGGTTCTCGGGCTCAGGAAGGCTGTAAAGGTACAGCCCTCCTGCCCACCTTCAGGATCCAGCTCCCTGTAGGATTAACTAGCGTTTCCATGGTGATCCCGTCGCAGGGTCCGGCGTCATTTTCTCCCCATCCCTTCTAATCCTGAGAGCATTCCCTGACAGCCCCGCAAGCCCATCACTGTCTCACAGTTGGCTTGCCAGGGAACCTCACCTCTGACTCAGCAGTTTCTTAGTAGGGAAAAGATATAAAGTCTTAAAGTCTGCTTGTCTTGCGTTTCCTGGTTTTATAAACTGGTTCAAAAGGTGACAGATAAGGAAATTAACAAGTTAAGGCAAAATAGCCAAAATGTTATATAGAAATGCATTTTATTTTATCCTAATCAGTTCCAAGGCATCTTTGGTTCCCTTTGAAAAGTTCTCCACTGGTGTTTTGTTGCTATTGTTTAAGACAGGTTACTAGTTATTTTTACTATCCTTTCTTCATAAGCTGGGAGAGGCGGTAGGAGGAAGAGCCTCCATGTAGCTAATTTCACAATGATAAAACCATACGCCTCTAAGTAAAATTGCTCCCTGAAATCTTTTTTACTGTCCATTTCTTTCTATCAAGACAAGAACATTTTGATCCTACTTTTTAAACAAAGAAGACACTACCAGTAGGAAAGAAAGATAAATGGGATCCATTTATGAAGATATTTTGATATTTCCAGCATACTTTAAGCATAAAATAAATTTGTTTTCATGGCTCCTGCAAATTATAAGGCAAAAGAGTAGACTGATATTTTGAATTCTGGGAAGCCGACATATTACAAAAAGAAACAATTATGCCCAGTCTTCATCAGTGCTAAACTCTCGAGGCAATTTTGAGCACATAATAAGCACTTAATAGTACTTGTTAAATAGATAACCAAACGACCAGATGTCTAAGTATATTCTTAACCCTCTGAAGATAAGACTCCACTCATCCTCATTTGGAATCTATTTTCCTCATCTCTAACAAAGTTACACTATTCTCTCCTTTATTTTTTCTTCTCACTTTCAACATGATTTATCAATAGGTGATAATGTCATATTCCATTTGAAAAGCACATATTCTGTCCTCTCTGTTAGAAGCAGAGCTACAAGTAGAAGTCAACCTAGAAAGAGAGACCATGGCTGTCATCCTCAAAATGGGATTTAAAGCAGTTTTTGAGACAATTTTTACTTGGCACTAGTTTCACAATTCTCCTACCCTTCATGCTTACATCATAGTAACAGAAATAGTAACCCAGAGGGAGAGATGGAAAGATACTCCTTGTATTCTTCCATTGTTTTAAAAACCACTTACTGTACTTCTTTTGTGAACCAGAATATACAAATTGGTTAAAACAAGACCCAAGAGCTCACACTCACAGTCTAGAGAGGAAAAGATATAGGATCCACATAGGTGAATAATGCTGAAAGGAATATAAATAAGGTGTAAGGCACAGAACACATAAGCAGGAGAGGTCGGGTCCCCACAGAAGGGGAAGGGCTTCTCAGAGGAGGTGGCCCCAAGAGTGAGTCTTGAAGGATGAGTCAGGATTCACTGGATTAGGATCAAAGAAGTTATTCTAGACAAGGGTGAGGAAAGCAACAGTAGTGTAATTGGCCAGAAGGAGTACACAGGGAGATGTTTAGGTGTTGGGATCAGTAGGACTTAGTGATAGGTTGGGATGAGTGAGCTGAGAAGAGCCAGTGGGAGAAGAAGAAAAATAATTGTCAGAGAGAAAAGGGAATAATGGACATGCCAAGGTCTGGGGCAGAGGCCACCAAGCTGCTGCCAGCCAAATCCTGCCCCAAGCTTGTCCACTGAAGGCGTAGTTTTCAGGGGCTGTAAAGAAGGAGAAGGAGGAGAATTAGAGACCAGAAAGCCTAAAAGTTAACTCTCTGGGTTTTTACTGAAAATGTTTCCTGAAATTTGCTCTAGGGGGTGGGCTCAAGATTGAAATTGTTTTTATGAAATGCAAAGGGAAAAAGTTACAAATGAATTAAGTTAGAGAGAAATAAAAAAATAGAGGAAAAAGAAATCATTCTCTCCCTATAGCTTCAACTTAAAAACATGAGCTCATCTGTTGAGAATGAGGGAGAAAGGTCTTTGTTTAGGGTGGTGATTTTTTTTTTTTTAACAGATTAAATGAAGGAAACCATTTTGAGGTGACTGAATGCTATAACTTCAGACCTGTGTGCTTGGCCTTTTATTGTCATCCAGTAAATATCAAATCAAAATATTATCAGAATGTGTATACCAAGCATAATATATGATATAACTAGTTTTTCCTAAGCCACCAGCCTAGAGGAAGATAATTAAGAGGATATAAATAAAATGATCTCCTCTCCCTCCAGCCTCACCTATGGAGATACAAGCATCAAAGAGCAGACAGTGCTCTTAGCCATGGTTGTTGAACCACTGCTGTCCTCTCTACTCAACATATTTTGCTTTGCATAGAAATGGACACACTTTCGCTGCCAAAGGCTGCCACTCGGCACCACCATAACAACACGGTGAAATTGGCTGATGAACCTTCCAAGTTTGTTCTCCCTGATGATAAGCTGCAGCTTCACTGTGTCACTGAACTCAAGTCCAGCTGCTTTGTCGCTAAAGAATCCAATACTGAGAGACAAGTGTTGGGTAAGAGGAAAGATAGCTTTACTGAGGAAGCCGGCACTCACTCCTGGGGAGAAAGAAGGTGGACTCATGTCCCAAAGAACCAACTCCCCAATTCTCCAGGTTTTGCTGGGAAATTCTATAGGGGATAAAAAGGAAGGGACTACAGGTTGGGGAGAGTGTTGCAGGTTGTGTGGTCAGCTCGTGGACCTTCTTCTGATTGGTTGGTGGTGAGGTAACCAGGAGTCAACATCATCAATCTTCTGGTTTCAACTGGTCTGGGGTCTACGTGCTGTGGGCAGCATATAGTTAACTTCTTCCTCCTGGCGGGGGTTTCAGTATCTGCAAAACAGCTCCAAGGACATGGCTTAGAATATTATCTACAGCCCTTGAGGAGGAACTAAAAGTCCTTGGCTTTGTTTAATGGCTAAACTATTATTATTTTGTCTTGCTTGACTATTGTCCTTTGTTTCTTCATTTTCTCATTTCTCTGATTAAATTTATTCTTTGGAACTCAGGGGAGACCTAGGAGGCTAAAGTTTTTCCACAAACAACAGGCGGGTAGAGGACATGGGGGCAGGCGGGGTCTGTCCCAGGAAGGCTGCGTAGGGTCCTGCTCAGTTATAACTGAAGCCATGGGGAAGGCTTCTGCTCTCATCCTCCAAAGGAAACCCTTCCCGAGAGGTAGCCTTCCCAGTCTGGTCTCTCAGCCACAGAGCGAGCCAGTGCGCCGTCCCTTTGGAAGCCACCTCCCTTTGTTTCTCCCCATAAGCTGCTGGCAGGATTTCTCAGTCTTCCTCTCCTTCTCATCTTTCTGCCTCACAGACCTCTTTCCGCTGTTCTGCCTGCTCCCTCCAGCCAGTCGCCACTGCCATGGAGGTTTAGTTTGGTGATGAGGCTTCTGTTAACTTACAAGATATGGGTACACAAAATGCATGTGATTAAACACTAGTACAATTATTTCCTCTTAGGAAGGGAGCAGTGTCAGTATTTCCTTAAATCCTCCCAAGGTGCTCATAACTGTCAGCCAAGGTTGAGAACTATTGCTTTAAAGGAAGAATATGTTTAAGAAGGAAGGACATTCTAAAGAAATCAAAAACATCAGCAAGGAAGGAGTAAAATGAAGGCACTGAGACCAGCTACAGTTCAAACACAGCAGAAAAAGGGAGAGACAGTGTGTAAGGAGTGGGGAAAAGGAGAAGTTGGTGGAGTTTAGAGTTATTTCGGACAATGGAGAGAGCTTGCTACCTGCCACCCAGGTTTCTGTCTTGGGCGACTAGTTATGGGGTTGTGAGAAAATATTTAGCAGCACTGCTACTGTTGCCAAGTAGCTGGCCTCCTGCAGGTTCTCCTGCTGAACATAAACAAAGCACAGGACATCAACACCAGCAAGCTCGCTCTGCAATCACGATGGTGCAAGACAGAACAGTGACCGTAATCATGACTGAGCACAAAGTTAAGAACAGCATGTAAAGCAAAGAAATGACCAAGCATCACCCCCTTCCGGCAAACACGAGTGAGTGACCGCTGCTTCTCTACCACCACAGCATCTGCCTGCCTGCTCCATTCCTCCTGCCTGATGGACACAAAATATTAAGATACCCAGTTACAGACCTACCCTAATGAATATACCCAATCCAGAGCTGTGCCAGCTTTCGTGAACAGTCTCCACAGTCATCTCACCCAAGCCCATCTCCCCTGTCTACCCTCCCAGACCATCCCTGCTGAGATGTCCACATTCCCTGTTTGAGCACCTAAATTTGTCTAAATTTGTCTGGTGTCTCCTGGGAATCTTTGACTGAGAAGAGAAATACTGGAGAAGGAGAGGACTGTTTGAGGGCAAGAGGATAGTTTGGTGCACGTTGAATGTCAGGTACATTATTTTTGGAGGGAAATAAATGTATTGATCTGAGACTCAGGAAAGGAGTTTGTGCTGAAAAATAGATCTGCAAGTAATCAGCATAGAGATGGTAAGTGAAGCCAGAGGTAGGGGGGCGGGTAAGGGTACACAGAGAAAATCTGTACATTGAGGGGAATATAGGTCCAACACAAATCTTTAGGAGAGAATGGAAGAGAAGACAGTAACAGAAGAATCAGGACTGGCCAGGGACTTAGGGGAAAAATACATCACTTAGGAGTGATGTCATAGAAGACAGCAAAGAAATCTCCTCAAGGACAGGGAGTTAACCAAATCTGTATAATTTGTTTAATATAATGCTAAATCTTATGCTATTATTTTTATTTGCATCCTATCTTATGAGCTCTTAAAACTATTTTCTCACAAAAGCAATGCATGCACTTAATTTAAAAAAAATACATACCCATGCACTCCATACATCCCTCAAGTGTATCTACTAGTAAGGGTACTGTGTATTCCTGAGGGGTATTTTTTTTCTTGAACTTTTATGAATATGGAAGCATACATATATTTTTGTTTTTACATAAATAGGAACATATTACAAGTGCTTTGTACCTTGTTTTTTTAATTTAATAATGAGTTTCTGCACAGTAAATATGACTACATAAATATCATCCTGTTCGATGTCTGTTTGATATTCTTTAGTACAGTGCATCATACATTATTGTGCCATTTTTAATCAGTTTACTATGATTATCTGGGCTATTTCCAATCTTACAAACAGAATTAAATGAAGATCTTCATACATAAATATTTAACTGCTTATGCAAGTACATTTGAAGGACAAATTCCTCAGACTGGAATTTCTGGGTTAATGGCTTTGTGTATCCAATTATAATAGTTAATTATTCACTAAAGGGTTACATGAAGTAACATACAATAGTATACGAGTTCTTATTTCCCCAAACCTCAGCAAATTCCAGATATATTTTCCCTCCCCCCAATTTCTTCTCTCGTTTGCCTGAAGCATGGCCACCACCTGCTGACCCCGCACTGCCCTGACCTCTCCAGATGCAATTTGGTTCCCGAAAGCTAGTTGCCTTATTTCACTTTCCAGCCTGCTGACACTGTACCAGAAAGTTAGGAACTGAAAGCGTACTTTCGATAGTATTTGGTAGTATTATATCCAAAAATATAAAAATGCCCCAAATTTGCCAATCATACCTCTCTCCCTTCTCCCCACAAGTTTCCCAAGGTAGATCTATAAGAAGAAACAAAGCCCAACGGAAAACAAAGTACCAGTTAGTGACCATGGAGTCAGTGCCCAGTGACCACAAAGGCAGATTTCTGGCAGAGACTTAGTGGCTTTGGCTAAGCCAATGACCTTTTCCCACACTACCCCGGCCCCTCCCAAATCTGTATCTTGGGAGGACCCGACCATCATGTAAGTCTATTTTATTAGGTGAGAAAAACGGTCATAGAGCCGCTGAGTTTGTCGGTGAATTGCTTAACCCAGCCCCATAAGATAAAGAAAAACAGAGGAGAGTATTTCTGGATTAACATGTATTTTTAACTTAAAGCCATCTCACCACTGGTGAAGGAAGTGCAATGTCTTGGATTTATTTATATCTGAAAGCAGCAGCTCCTCTTCCTCAGGTAGATGCAGGAAGGGGAAGGGAAGAACAAAGCAGAAAGTTGCTCCTCCCCCAGCTGTCAAAGTGGAACCTGGAAGAAAACCTGTCCTGCATCACACCAGGACACGCTTCCCGAAACTGCATCTTTCCGGGCAAAGTGAGTGCTGCGACAAAGGAAACTCTATAAAACACCTCTCCTTCTCGGTGCATTGCTGTCATTTAACTGCCTTTATCTTTTTGACACAGATAGAAGGAAAACATGTTGTAAAATATTTAGATGAAACTGAACTTCATTCTGAATTTAAGGATGAACTTCACTCCTGAAGACCAATGTATGAAAATATATAAATGTGCTACTGGTTCCAATTTTTTAAGAAATTACTTTATAACTTATCAAAGATATACTGATTCTGATTTTACCTAGAGCCAAGTAGTACATAACTAAAAGAAAGATGTGATCTCAGAGTCATGGTTTTTCATATTCTCTGTCTTAGCACATGTTGTAGGCTATTTTGAGAGCTCTTCCCTCTCTTTATCAACCTGGAAAACTCCTACTCATCCGTCAAGACACAGCACACGTCACCTCCTCTGTGCTGCGTTCCCTGCTCTCTCCTTTATTGCCTCACTCTAGCTTATAATTATTTCTACCAAGGCACCCATCTCACTGAATGGAAACCATTCTTTCCTTTCCCCGCCTTCCCAGCTAGACAGTGAGATCCTTAAGAGTATAGTTTGTGATTTAGTCATTGTGTTTCCAGTACTGAAAACACTACCTGTCACACAGATACTCATTAAATATTTATAAAATAAATAAAGGAAAATGCATGGGCACTTATTTTGCTTCTGGCTTGTTAATTGCAAAAGGAAACTTAAGGAATATCTTTTCTATTAAAGGGTCATCTGGAGAAAGAATTCCATTAACTAGAGGTCCCATAGCATAGAGCTCACAAAATGTGAAAGTTGATGCCTGAACAAAAAATTCAGGAATATTAGTAGCTTCTGGACTCCTGGTAAGAACTTAGGAGGAAAGAAATGATTTCCATCTTCTGGATCCAGCTGAGCACTAAGTCCAGTGCCTTTTCGTGAGTTTCAGCAATTTGCTGACAAGATACGTTAAGTGTTCAAACGATACTTACCTCCTTTTTATTTTAATCATCTCTAAGCTTTACTGGCAATCAAAGATAATTATATAAGAAGAAATCCAGCACTTCTGCGTAAGAGTTTCTCTGTAGTTCATTCAACTTGCTCCTTTGGTTTAACAATTCCCTGAATTAATGCACACTGATAAACGCTCTCACTTACCTAACATAGGGAGCTTAAGAACCTAAATGAAAAACATTTCTCTTCTTGTTACAGTAAATAGAATGACTGCATTGCAAGTTCTACTTTACTTTGTACACACATAAAAAGTTTTATTTCCTCTTGTGGTTGCTTTTTTTCTAGTCACACATATAAAATGAATCACATAAATGTGTAGTACCGAAGTAATCTTAAATTTATTATTGCAAAATACGCAAGATAATAACTCCACTGACAGACTAGAAAGACAATTTTAAGTTTATTTATATATTTATTTATTTTTGGCTGCGTTGGGTCTTCGTTGCTGCTGGCAGGCTTTCTCTAGTTGCTGCAAGCCGGGGCTATTCTGTTGCGGTGCGCAGGCTTCTCACTGCGGGGGCTTCTCTTGTTGCGGAGCACGGGCTCTAGGTGCGTGGGCTCAGTAGTTGTGGCGCACGGGCTCAGTAGTTGTGGCGCACGGGCTTCGTTGCTCCACGGCATGTGGGATCTTCCCGGACCAGGGCTCGAACCCGTGTCCCCTGCATTGGCAGGCGGATTATTAACCACTGAGCCCCCAGGGAAGCCTGACAATGTTAAAAACTAATTTTTTTTTCTTCCCAGTAGCAGATCAACAATTTTGAAGAACGTAGCTCACAGACATTTTTACAGTGTAGGGAAGGAACTGCCATCTATTATTAAATTTTAGCTAGAGTCAGAAAGAGGAGGAGAAGACAAAATCAGAAGAGATGCTGTAAAGAAAATCTTTTTACCAGGATTGTGGGGAGGACAGAGAGACAGAAGAATAGTGAGGTGCTCATATGTGTGTCCAATTTTAGGTTCTCTAGGGAGAGAGAGAGAAAGAGAGAGAGAGAGAGCAAGGGAAGAGAGGGCATTAGGAGGAGGCAGCTGTGTCTACAAGCTGCCCGTCTGCCCACATCTACCTGGGCAAAAGCCATGTCAAAATAAACCTGGCAGTGTGAATGAAAAATGCCAAGTACCATACTGATGAACACAGGATGTTGCAGCCCTCAAGCCACTACAGCCCCCCTAGCAGGGAGCCCTGAGGGGGTTCAGGACGGAGACAGATGGGCTGCCCAGTGCCAAGCTCTCAGCCACTGCAGTTTTCCCCAGTGGTGCCTGAGGGGACTCAGGACGGGAGAGAACAGGATACTGGTGCCAGAGAGCGGAGGTGTGTACCAGAGGAATGGCTTTCGTGAGCCCAGACTCTTGCATCTCCCCATACAAAGAAAAGTGCTCAATTTGAAATGTCTGGGTTTTTTTTAACAGTAATCTTTTGACGTTCCGACTACCTGGTCTTTGTTGCAAAAACGCCTATGTATGCTGGCTTCTCCCTGACCTCTTTGGAGCAGTCCCTCAGAGCTGTCTGAGACGCTGACCCCCGGCCTTGAAGTCCTCAGCAGCTCTGCTGAATAAAACAAAATCCTCAGCTTTTAGGCTGTGCGTTTTTCTTTTTTAGTTACCAACAGCACAGTGTCATCAAGTAGATGGAGGAGGTTATGGGCTGAACATCCCCCCGAATTTCTATTTCCCCCAAAATTCAAATGTTGAAGCCCTAACCCCCAGTGTGGCTGTATGGGGACATAGGACGTTGAAGGAGGGAATTAAGGTTAAATGAGGCCCTGGGGGGCTTAATCCAACAGGGCTGGTGTCCTTTAAGAAGAGGGGGAGACAGAGACCCCGCTCTCTCTCTCCAGTGTGCACAGAGGAAAGGCCGTGTGAGGACACAGCAAGGTGGCAGCTGGCTGTGAGCCAGGAAGAGAGGTCTCGCCAAACACCAAATCTGCCAGCACCCTGGCCTTGGCCTCCCAGCCTCCAGAACGGTGATAACACCAATGGCTGTTGTTTAAGCCGCGCAGGTGGTATTTGGTTACCGCAGCCTGAGCAGATTCATACAGAGGCGCTGAAGCTGAGTTTTCCTGAATCATTCAGTACCAGCTTTCAAAACATTTTGCTTGTCAACTAAAAAATTATTCACAACCTAAAAGTTGAGAGTTATGTTTTATGCGGTGGGAATTTTTAGGACTTCAAGCTGGGAAGACAGCATCTTCAGTAACCCTGAGAAAACTGCTCCAAGGAGGCGAGCTGGGGAGCCAGGTTATGTAGGAGCTTTGCAGCAAAGGGCAGGTGATCTGAACGTCAAAATATTATTGTCAATTAAAGAAAACCAGACATCTCAAGTTAAGGCATTTACCGCTTTTCTTTTTTTTTTTTTTTTTTTTTTTTTGGTGGTACGCGGGCCTCCCACTGCTGCGTCCTCTCCCGTTGCGGAGCACAGGCTCCGGACGCGCAGGCGCAGCGGCCACGGCTCACGGGCCCAGCCGCCCCGCGGCACGTGGGATCCTCCCGGACCGGGGCGCGAACCCGCGTCCCCCGCATCGGCAGGCGGACTCGCAACCGCTGCGCCACCAGGGAAGCCCTAGCGCTTTTCTAAGTATGGGAAGATGCAAGAGTCTGGGCTCACTGACATCATTCCTTTGATGTGCACCTCAGCTATCCTGCTGCTGTAATGGTTGATCTCCAGAAAGGATAAGCAGACCTTCTCCAGTTTTCAAAACTAAACCTTTACTAAACCAAGTCAGCATAAACATTCAACAGGCAAGTGCATCATCTTAGAGGAGAAGCCGAAGCTAACGAGAAACCTAAGTGAACATTGGTGCCATCCTCATGAAGCTTTTGTTTGTGGTTCTCATTATGTATCCAACACTTCTTTCTGGCTTCAGAGAGACGCTGTCCATTGGCATGTTTCAGTTCTGAGACATCCAGACTTCAGCAGCACTGAACCCCGCAACTTCTTTTGGAGGAAACTCCTCCAGTCTCTTGTTTCCTGCGGCTGTGACTTCAAACTCGGGCTCCTCCTCTTTCATCTAGCAGAGGACAGACTAGGAAGAAGAGAAATCTCCTTCCTGACTGCCCCTCCCCATGTGTCCCCTTCAGTGTGAGGCAGGGAGAAGGGGAGGGAGAGAAAGGGAATCATCTCAGGTTCTGTTCTGGCACCGAAAGGCCAAAGCTGCCGGGCCTGTTCTCCCACCTTTCAAAATGACTTGTGGCTCCCCGGAAGCTCATGTGTTTTTTTCTCTTATTCAATATTTCAGTTCACTTGAGTCTTGGTCGACTGTTGTATTATTAAAACAACGGCTGCAGCACTGCTGCGTTTCAATTGAGCCACCCAAGTTATGGTTGTCAGAAAGTTTGAGTTGTTAATACATTGACTTGGAATTTTCTGATTGTTTCTTAGACATTTGTTTCTTTTGGTTAGAAACAGATTGTTAGCTTGTTGCAGATTTGGAAAATATCTTCTAGGTAGCTGCTTGGCCCAGCTACTCTGCTTCAACAATACACTGACTGGGTGATTTCATTAGCTCCTTGGACACCTGTGTAAATGAACACGTGGCTAAGACTGCAGTTTCTGTCTGTGCCATATTTGGCGGACCTAGCATTTTATAAAAATGGGCTTTTAATAAAATTGAATATACCTACTTAGTGAAAAAAACATGCTATTATAGAGATGTTCATAAAAATAGTTAATTTTGGACTGTTTCTGTTATATTTCATACATGTGATTTCTTTTTGTTCCTAGTTTTACTGAATATAACAAAACACGAACATATAAAGATATTGATTTTTTTATGTCTGAAATTACTCATCTGTATTAAAGTAGCAAGAATGAACATTTATATTTGAGACACACCTATCCCAGTCTCTAAGCTCATTAATTTATTAACCAGAGTCATAATGAATGCTGAGAAACAACTTACAATGCATTGGAAATTATAAGCTTCACTTTCTGAAAAACATCAGGGCAGTGGTTCCATAAGAATGCCAGTAGAGTATTTTTCCAACCTAAGTAGTGACATCTGCTGAAATTCCTAGCGATTTAGTATAAACAATCAGGAAAGCTACTATTTGTGCATAAGATAAATCCAACTTAATTATAGCCACGACTCAACAATTTGTTCAGTGCCTCTTCGTGCATTAGGACATTTTAAGTTTAAAAAAAACAAAAACAAAAAAACAGCACTTGAAATTGTAGTAGACTCACTACAAATCTTTCATCCTTGATGCTATCACAAGTCAGACTGACAGTGTTACACCAAGATCTCAGCAGGCCCCCCTCCATAATCACTAGTTTAGAGTTCCTATTTTTGTTCCTGGCCTGTGTGTATTGGAAAATTTTTAAGAGGCAGTTGGTGCTGAGGTTAAGATGTGAGCCCTGGGCTCTGACTGAGGCAGGGCCCAATGCAAGCCTCAGCTCTGCAATTTGCTATCTGTGGCACCTTGGTAAGTTAAGCGCTGTGAGGGGTGGTCTGCTCCACGGAATAATAGCTCTTATATAATAGCACTGTTATAAGCACTAAGTGAGATAACATCTAAAAACTCCATCAAGTTAAACTCTAGTATGGATATTTTTGAACCCACTGTTGATGAGCTCTAACCACTCTATAACATAGATATTTATCTTTGTGGCCCCAGGGATCAGGAACGATAATCTCTGATTTAGTTGTGTTTACAACATGGATTAAGGGCCTGGATGAAAACTGATAGAGCTGCCTGAGTTTGCTTCTCCCTTTTACAATAACTATAATAACTAATTAAGCCCAGGAATTACTCTTCAAAGGCTCCTCAGAAAATACTTTATCTAAGTGGATCTGGCAAAAATCTCTCCTTTCTGGATGTGACTCTGGCCATTGCATATCTACCCTTCGCTGCTTTTCCCAGTGACAGGGGTAGGATATATTCTTCTGGATTTAAAGCTGAAAGATTGGGTGGATGTTAAACAAATAGATGAATATCCTTGTAAGCAGCTCTATGCAGGAGGCCCCTTGGTCTTGTCACTAACCTTAAACCAGGCACCCCATGCTCTACTCATTCCAGCCCTAGCACACCTTTCAAATCTTTTGATCACCCAATACGTTGCCTAAACTGCTGGTTCTTTCCATGGATCAAAGAAGTAGAACTGAAGAATAAGTAATTAACAGATCTCTTCCCCAGCTTCCCGTTCAGTAATCTCATGAACAAGCTGTGTGAACAAGAGATCATCTAAAGAAAGATAGCAAGGAGTCGACAAGCCTGCACACAGTGAGGGATGGTGAGGACGCTGACCACCCCCCCATCTCCATGATTAACTGAAATGACTTCCGCGTTCCCCTTTAAAAACTTTCATGGCCGAGCTGAATCTTCAGAGATGGTTACTGGGGACGCTGAGACCACCTTCTCCCCAGATGGCCAGTATTCTGATTAAAAGCAACTTTACGTTCTACCAACATTTCTCTCTCTCTCTCGTATTGATTTTCGAGGGTCCAGCAGCTGGACCTGAGTTTGGTAACATCCTACTCGATGGAGGCAGGAATGATTATTGGTGGAAAGGGAGGGAGAAGAGTTAATCCCTTCGGTCTTGTCACGTCATCAACCCATGTGGAGCATTTAAATCCAGAGAACTACTCCTAGAAAACTGGAAACTAGGTTACTTCTCTACTTTAACCACCACTCTCCCATCCCCATCCCTGAGCATAGAGTAAAATATGCAGTCCTTATTGATTTTCCATTTGTTTTGTTTTGAAGCAGGTATCTGAGGCTTGAGCAACTGCGAGGACGGAGTTGTCACCACTGAGAGAGCAGACACTTCTGGTGGAGCGAGTGTGGAGTGAGAGCTTGGAACTGAGCGCTGGACATGTTGAGGTACGGATTAGACATTGAAGTGAAACATCAGGTGGTCTGTGGAGCTCCAACTCTGAGCAAAGTCTGGGGTAGAGGTGAGTGTAATTGGAAAACAGAAGTGCACCGAGCACAGAGCCCCGTGGCTCTGCCCCTAAGAGGCAGAGAAAGAGCAAACCAGGAAAGGAGACTGACAGCAATGCCCCTCACAGCGCATCTCCAGGGACCTGGGCGTATTTTTATTTAAGTAAATAGTGCCACTTAGAGCTGTGCAACAGGTGGCTGGTCTGAGAAAGTGTGACCAGTGAGGTAGAAAAGCGAGAGCTTGACATCCTAGAAGCCAAGCGGAAAAAGTTTCAAAGAGTAGAAAATTATCAGCCATGAAAATAGTGAAGTATGATGAAGGCTGAGACCAGACCATCGTAGCTGGCATTGTAGGACGCACGCAATGACTTTGACAAGAGTGGTTCTCACCCATTAGTGGGAGCAAAATCCTGATTAGAATAAACTACAGAGAGTTGGGAGAAGAGGAATTGGGGACTGGGATTATAGATCATTTTTAAAGTCATTTTTTTGCAAAAGAGAGCAGAGAAACAGGGCAGTAACTGGTGAATTGGGCCAAAAGAATTATTTTTTTCTAATTATAGGATGGGACAAATAATGGAAATTTTTCCAATAAGGAAAGATTGGTGATGTCAGAGGGGAGAGGAGAGAATTGCTAGAGTGATGTCTTTGAGTAAGCAAAAACAGTACACAAATGAAGTGATTGCTCTAAATCAGAGCTCTACCTAGAGGACACAGTCATAGGACTTTGGAACAGAAGCAGGTTGGTAGACGGACATGGCGATGTGAACCTGGACCCTCTATGAGGTGTCACAGAATGAGTTCTGGAAGCAAAATTCAGCTGGAGTTTAGAATGCTGAATACTAGGGATCAACACATACAGAAGGGAGAGGGAGGAAACAGGATTGTTTGGAAGAAAATTTCAAAGTACAGTTCATGCCTGGCAAAGCCTTACCCAACTCCAAAGACAGATTTGGATTTGTCCCTTGGTGTCTTTATGCTGCTGCCACCCTCTTCCCTCTAAACTGACATTGGATTTGGGTTCCTCTGAAGGGTCTACGCTTGGGCTCTTGCTAGGAGCTGATTTCGGGCATATGTCTGACAGCTCTCCCAACAGCTGGGGTAATGGCTTTTTTCTTGAAGGGGTGATACACCTCTATGTCCAACAAATCCTTTCCATTTTCTCAGAACAAAGAGGCAGGCAAAATACCCAGGAGAGGAAGGACAGTGAAACGCAGGTGGGGAAAGTGGAGGGCTTGGAGATAGAGGAGAGGCATGAAATTGTCACCTAGGTGGAGACTAGTGAACGGTCTAGCGAAATACGGTGCATTTCCAGGCAGCCCTAAGAGTGCATTTATTTTTAGGGGAAGTGCTGAGGAATTTCAAGTGATCCAGACAGCACGGTGGTTTGGTTTTCTCCAATCATGTTCAAGCATAAATATGCAGCTGCAGGAACAGAATGAGAAAGAGGAAGGAGAATTTTTCTTTTTAATCGGAGTATAATTGCTTTACAATGGTGTGTTGGGTTTCTGCTGTAGAACAAAGTGAATTAGCTATACGTATACATATATCCCCATGTCTCTTCCCTCTTGCATCTCCCTCCCACCCTCCCTATCCCACCCCTCTAGGTGGTCACAGAGCACCAAACTGAGATCCCTGTGCTTTACAGCGTGTTCCCACTAGCTGCCTATTTTACACATGGTAGTATCTATATGTCAATGCTACTCTCTCAGCTCGCACCACCCTCTCCTTCCCACCCCACCTCCACCACATCCACATGTCTGTTCTCTTCGTCTGCATTTCTACTCCTGCCCTGGAAGTAGGTTCATTTGTACCATTTTTCTAGATTCCATATATATGTGTCAATATACGATATTTGTTTTTCTCTGTCTGCCTTACTTCACTCTGTATGACAGACTCTAGGTTCATCCACATCTCTACAAGTGACCCAATTTCACTCCTTTTTATGGCTGAGTAATATTCCATTGTATATATGTGCCACATCTGTTTTATCCATTCATCTGTCGATGGACACTTAGGCTGCTTCCATGTCCTGGCTATTGTAAATAGAGCTGCAATGAACATTGTGGTACATGACTCTTTTTGACTTATGGTGTTCTCAGGGTATATGCCCAGGAGTGGGATTGCTGAGTCGTATGGTAGTTCTATTATTAGTTTTTTAAGGAACCTCCATACTGTTCTCCAGAGTGGCTGTATCAATTCACATTCCCACCAACAGTGCAAGAGGGTTCCCTTTTCCCGTTCTATTTTTAGTTTTTTAAAGAACTTCCATACTGTTCTCCATAGTGGCTGTATCAATTCACATTCCCACCAACAGTGCAAGAGGGTTCCCTTTTCCCCACACCCTCTCCAGCATTTATTGTTTGTAGATTTACTGATGATGCCCTTTCTGACTGGTGTGAGGTGATACCTCATTATGGTTTTGATTTGCCTTTCTCTAATAATTAGTGATGTTGAGCAGCTTTTCATGTGTTTGTTGGCCATCTGTATGTCTTCTTTGGAGAAACGTCTATTTAGGTCTTTAGAGGAAGGAGAATTGAGAAATCAGTTAATAGGGGCCAGATCACTGAGGGACTTGCAGGCCACTTAAGGACCTTGTCTTTTTTCTCTGAGTGGGATGGGAAGCCATACAAGGTTTGCTTATCTTAATCCTTTTGACTTTGAAGAATAATATACACATATGGATTTGCTTAGAACATAAATGTACAGCCTAATAAATTGTCACAAAGTGATCACCCATATAACTGTATCTGGGGTGTGGCCAGAACTGTAGAAGGGCCCCCTTTTGCCCTTTCTCAATTATTCTTCCTCACTGTTAATGCATTTACTCTCGACATTTATAGTTAATTCCTTTCTTGCTATTTTTTTTCATTTTTAATATTTGTGCTATCAAAGTGTGTATCCCTAAAAACTAAAGGTTAGGTTAACTGGTTTTTACATTTCTTTTTTCATCTTTTCATAAATGGAATCAAACAATATACCCCTTTTGTGTCTAGCAGTTTTGCTCTACATTATGTTTTTGAGATTCATTCACAGTGTTCATCTGAGGGTCATTCACAGTGTTCAGGCAACCACAGATCAGACATAGGTTTGGTTTTCAGAAATTCCAACCCTGCAGCTAACAGGAGATAGTTTTGTGAAGGGAGTTGGCACTGTCTATTTCAGGATAATATAGAAGTTTTCTTGGTCCTTACCCAGGTTGTAGGATTAGAATTTAAAGCCTTTTTTTCTCCAATCTCTCCAATCAACGTAGAAGAATCACCTAATGCAAAGTCCTTATTCTTTATTTCCACAGTAATGTTTTCTGTCAGCAGCTACTTGATCAGTTAAAACTTTGTCTTCCCTAGACAGCAGCTGTTTAGCTACCACATATCATGGACTATTGTTCTGTTGCTCTTGTGTACGGGCATGCTCTGTCTTTGTAGAATGTTTTTAGACTTTTCAAACTTACCCAGATTTCACTCCTCGTCACAGTAGGCCTGCAGAGAGCTTTGTAAAATGGAGACTGACAACTAAATTTGTTACGGTGAAGATAGTTCCCCTTTCTTTTAGTGTAAGAGTGATTTCCTGTTCATGGTCTAAATTATAAATAAACTCCCTACTGGGCAGAAACAATGGGAAGACATTTTCTAAATGTCTAAGACCATTAAATATTTCTTCTCCTCCTGGCTGTAATTATATGGAAGTTTTGCCTATAAAGCCATTTGAAATCCAACATTGTTTAGGCCAAATTTTTTAAACCGAATGTATCCACAGATATATTCTTGCAGGTATAAAAATTCTGTAAGACATCAAAGAGGCATTTCTATAGAATGAAATTTTAGTTTCATAATTCAGTGTCTCCCAATGTGGTCTGTGAGTACAGTCTTGGGGGTTCACAACTATTTTTTTTAAAGGGTTTGTGCATTATCAAATTTGAAAAAGATTTGTGTTATACGTGCTCCAAAAAAGGGAAAAGCTTGAGAGAGACTCTCTCTCCAGCCCCTTTCTTTTTCTCTCTTTAAAAACAGGAGGAAAGCCACGGACCCTCAGTTCTCCTCCTTCCCAGAAAAATGTACATCTCACAGGTTTTTAGAAGGCTCTAGTACACTGCAGGGGGCAGGGGCAGTTTGGGAAGGGAGGGAAACCAGGTTAAGAATTACAGAGTCTATACTAAAGAACAGTGGTTTCCTAACCTAATACAAAATATTTAACATTACTTCCGGGTCCCAGGATCTTCTAATAAATTGTCTTCTTAGCAAGACCAGGTATCTCTGAGAAATGTGCCCCACCATGAATTTCTTCCAGCTATTATCTATGACACTGTTTCCAAAATGTGACCTGTAGAATAATGGGACAGGAAGATGTTCACTGAAGAAAAATATGTGTAGGAAGTAATGCATTACGGAGTCCATATTTTAGATTGAACCGTATGAAACTGCCATTTTGTAGGCAATTTCATAGGGGTCAAACGGTATCTGAACGTATTAATAAAGTTAATGCCTACAGTTATTTTCTTCTGCCCTTAAATATTTTTCCACCCATAATTCTGCTAAACAGAATTTATTTTGAACTCACGGTGCTGCCAATAAATATACCAGGAATTATAGTTGGTCAAAAAGCAAGCTGGTGTTAAAGAAAATTAATCATTTGCTTTGAATTGGCCACTAAGACGGCTGGCATACCTGGGGCTGACAGTGCCACGCGTTGAGGTGGGGTACCGCGTGTGATGCAAGGTCAGGCAGGCATCTGGAGGGCATCCTTCCTGTGTGTCACGGGACAACGCGTGAAAGTTTTCAAGAGCTGCCGCAATGGTTCGGCACATCGCAGTGACTATGGATGCCGAAAGCATATTAGAAGTTCATCTCCACCATCCAAACATTACAGACCACCACCATCTATATATCACGTTTTAATAAGGATTCTATGCTAACAGATTTTATTCCTTTGTATTTGTTTTATTACTGTTTGGGTCATATCTCTTGTTAGAGATAATGTTTATGCTGAATTTAAATAAAAAGCTTTTACCACGTAAGGTCAGTTTGTTCTCTTTGGGGGCTGGTGTAATGCAATAACTATGAAATAAGCCAATGTAATATTTATTCCCATTTAATCAACCTTATGAATAGAAATAAAAGGTACTGAACTAAACTATGCATATCAATCAGGCTTTTTGTACTAGCCTTCAAATACATATATGTAAGTATACATATAATATATATATAATTATTCATATTTTTTTATTGAATATGTGGAAGAAAATTTTTCCTCATTGGTTATTTTCATTATTTTACCATTTGATACACAACTGTGTACCTCATTTCCAGGACACTCACTAATTGTGTCTAATCCACCAATGGTAACAAGTTAGGTACAGAGTACACTGTCAAAGCTGAAATGTAATTTCATTGCTGCTAGTAGCTCAAAACAAGTACTTTGGCCTGATAGGTGGTATTAAGAAGATATTTCTCAACTTTAATTTCAGGCACAGTATAGTAATTGTTTCCATGGGGGTTTTTTTGGGATGGAACATAATTGCTACCTAAATGTAGGATCTGACTAGGTCAGAATGTCAAGTAGAGAATGGCTTTTGGAGTACTGGCAATTTATCTGCAGTGAAGGATACAAATGTGTACTGTTGTTTTACCCTGAATGTATTAAATCATAAATATAGTGCAGACTGTATTAAATCATAGTGTATCTGCAACATAACCTGACAATGATTTCTCATAATTATTTTTATTTTCCAGCTTGCATTCTATTAAAAGTATCTATTTTTAAATAGTTACACCTGAGAGCTTATTATTGGAATCAAATACGAAACGTCAGAACAAAGATTTTATGAACGCAAATTGTGTGAACATACAAAGTAGTTCACTCTACAAAACGTTAATCTAGTTTTTCTTTTCTTAAAAAGACCTAGTGGGCTTCCCTGGTGGCGCAGTGGTTGCGCGTCCGCCTGCCGATGCAGGGGAACCGGGTTCGCGCCCCGGTCTGGGAGGATCCCACATGCCGCGGAGCGGCTGGGCCCGTGGGCCATGGCCGCTGAGCCTGCGCGTCCGGAGCCTGTGCTCCGCAACGGGAGAGGCCGCAACGGAGGGAGGCCCGCATACCACAAAAAAAAAAAAAAAAAAAAAAAAAAAAAGACCTAGTATTTAGCATACTTATTTTCCCTAGCACATATATACAGAAGTACAAGACTATTTATTCTGATGAGCTTGTGAAGATAGTGTGCTAAGTGTTTTCTCAGGTACCCCAGCCAAGCAGTGGGGAAGGGCGAGAGGTAAACATTTAACAATTTATTTCTCTTCCTCTGCTATGTTCCCTGACCTGGGTCATCATCTGGAGTGGGGAAGGACTGCCTTTTTCCACAATAGAAAAGAAATCAACAACCGATGTTGTGTAAAATAACTGGTAGAAAGCATTAAGCCAGTTAATAATATTGCCTTAAAATGTTTAAATTCATAATACTGAACGCAAATGCCAATTTTTGTTGAAATAGAATATATATAAATGACACAGTATGTCTGAGATTTTCTCTCTCCCCAAATCATTAAGAAAACTTGTCCGTACAAAATACAGTAAGATTTTTCACACCTGGGGATTTTAAATACCTTCTTTTTTTTATCAAATAGTTTAAAATTATAGTGGATTGGAACTCAGATTCTACTCATTTCTTATTCATCAAATGTCTTGAAATTTTAATGTACTTAGTTTCACCAACTCCAAGCAAGGAAAAATAGCACAAAGGGAATGAGGTGGAGGGCAGGGAGTAACAAATCAGAATGAGGGGGAAGAGAAAGAGGGAAAAGGAGGCATCCTGCAGTCCTCAACGCCCACAAGAGTGGAGACCCCTGCACACAGGCCCCTGCCAATGCATCCAACTAGTAGTGATAATAAATAAGGTCTACTAATCAGCTACACAGCAGAGACGGGTACATTTTAGGATTTAACTTTATGACTTGACCACAAGGCTTTTGAGAATTGTGTTTTGCTAAGTTTTGAAACTGTACTTCCTCTTCTAGGTCTAGGCAACCTCAACCCAGTTCTTTCAATATTTATTTCTAATATTGGACAAGTCATCCAATGACCATGGACCTCACTATCTTTTCCATTAAAGAAAAAAAAAGAAGAGTTACTCACCTTAATAAAATAAATATACTAGCCTAGGCCATAATTTTTATTTTGCCATATTTACAACTGTAGACATGCAAAACCAATATCTATAGTCAACCATGTGAATGTCAATCTACTTTATTATAGGAAAAGACTTACATAAAGAATTCTCTATTTGAGGCGAGAAACGGTGTGAGAAGAACATTAAGTATTTACCTTTAGATCAGCTAGTAGTTGATCTAGGGCCACATGATTTTAAAAGCAGCACTGCAAGATTAAGCTTGGGATGATGAAGACTGTAATATTTCTCTCTTCCAAATGCAAGAAACAACTTGGTTCCTCCTCTTAAACTCCAAAGACGCATACAGCTGAAAAAATACAGCTCTGAGAACCAAGTAAGATGCCAAGGATACAATTTAAGTAGCCAGTTTTATTTCTCTCTTCTTCCCTATCAACTCCCCACACCCTCACCACCACCCCAGACAGAACTCCCTTCAGTCCCTGAGTGAAGGGCCGAGAAGCTGGAGTAGATACATCTACCCTGAAATCTATACAGAGTAAATCCTGAGATTCATCACCTGCGGGTACCTGTTAAAAGTGGTTTCCTAGGTCTCATCTCAGATATACTGAAATTGAATCTGGGGATAAAGTCCAAGAATGTGCACTTTAACAAACCATCCAAAACTCAAGTGATTTTTGAAGTTTCAAAAGCCTTGAATTAAGTATGGGGAGGAAGGCAAGTTGGACCTAAGTGTTTAAGGTAGCAGCTTAATTGAACCCAGAAATCAAATGGTATGGTTCAGCTCTAAGTCTCTTCAGATATTAAATAACTACTGTCAAATATCTACCAACTACTTTTGGACAGAGGTCTAAAGATTTTCTAAATGCTATGGTGATTATAACAGCTTACTGATTTGCTGTAACTGGATGGCAACATGTCACTCTTCCCATTTAAGTTTTGGGGTTTTCTTAGTGTTCTTAGATATAATCTCACTTAACTCTTACAATATTCCATCAACCAGAAGACTGTGCCATAATCTACGAAGGCAACTCCTAAAGAGAAGCTGCACTAATGTTTCAAGAAAGAATCATAAAGCACAACATGATAAAGCCAAGGTATTACCAGAGCAAGAACCTCTCATCTTATTACCCGGTAACCCTGAGAAGAGTCTCCTCAGCCCATAGGGAGGTGAACTGGGGTCTCGGTGCAACCAGAGTCCAGGGGTTTGTGATAAATTAGCAGATTACCCCAATGTGCATACAAGTACTATTTTGTAAGAGTGTCAAGGAACGAAAGATTGAAAAACACCAATTTAGTAGAAAGTGCTGCTCTGAGAATCAGAACTAGGTTTAACTCCTTGCCACCTCACTGGCGACCTTAGTGACTTAACTTCCCTGGAGCCCCTAGTCAGGCTGCTCCATACTTATTAAATTAGGACTAGTTTCGGCTATTCCCAAGGCCTCTTCTATCTCTCAAATTCTCTAATTTCCTTACGTTTACGTTTCATGAGTACATGAATCACATAAAATAATACTCACTGGTCATTTAATTAAAAACTCTAAATTCAGTCTGTCGTTCAATAGATATTTATTAACTACTTAATCTGTGCCAGGCATCCGAGAATCTGGGAAACAGATATGGAAGACACAGTGTCCTAGTGTGGCAGTAAATACATGTTACTGTGAATAAATAACATATTCTATTGTGAATAATCCTTGTGTCTCTTTACGTGGTTAAAGAGTAAAGTCTACTGGATCATGCCCAAATAATGGAAATTCGCATAGATAATGGAAAGCCTGCCTGTGCAAAATACATAAATATTAACTTTAATTATAGACATGGCTTCTGTCAAGACGTACGGCTTTTCTTCTTTGTACCCTTCACTTGCTTTAAAAAAAAAAAAAAGGACATTTACATTTATTGGTAAACTGCATTTACAATGAAAATCAATTTTCAAAGTATAAGTTTATAAAAATAGTTTATTTTAAAGACTCTCAATAGGACTTAACATCTTATTTTCAGATATACCAAAAACATAATCAATATGCTCAGTACATTTTAATCCATGATGAAAGTTGCTCCAGATCTATTATTATTAGATCTATACTTACTGTTTAACTGGGTGGTGTTCAAAGTTTTAATACCACATAATTGGATCCCCCCCACAAGTTTAATGTTAAATTTTCATAAATACAATTTCAAAGATTACAATATATATCAACTTACAACTGAAGGAATCATTTAGTAAGTGACAATGTTCTAAAAATCTAGCTACATAATCTCTTTAAAAAAAAATTCCTTCCTATATATGTGTGTGTGTGTGTGCACGCGCGTGTGTGTGTGCACGCGTGTGTGCGTGTGTGTATATATAAAGTCCACATTTCTCAGGAAATGCATACATCCACCTAATAGTAAGGACCAAAATGAGAAGCATTACTATCTCCAGAAGAGGAAGGGGGAGGCAGAGGTGGGGGGGGCGGAGGTGGGGGGAGGGAGTATGGTAGGGGAATTAACGGGTGAGGTGCCAAAGCAGGGGCAGCCCAGCCCATGTTTGCAGGTGCAGGCGGCAGGGGTGGTGGAGGGGGAGGGAGTGAGAAGTTATGCATGTCAAACCCGGGAGGAGGGAAGGGATACTGTGGCATCATAGGGCCGTCCTGTCTCTGGGGTGGAAACCCTGAAGTCTCCTGAGGTACCATGTGCTCTGAGTTATAAAACTGTGGAGGTGGGGGCCTGCCAGGACAAGATCGAGGATATCTGCCCCGGGAAAACCCTCGTGTGAATTCTCTGCTGTGATATCCTTTTGAAGGCTCTGAAGCAGAGTTATGAACATTCCAATTCTGATGTACTTCTGCAAAATCTTCACCTTTGGGGAAAAATGCATAAAAACAAAACTAAAATTAACTTTAATACATCAAAAAACACTGTTTAAAATTTCAGTAATGTCTTCTTTAACTTCCAGTATACCTTACAGTAATTACAATTTTGTAAGGCTTAAAATTATCAATTTTAAATGAATCCAAAAGGCCAGATATCAGGAAAGGGAAAGCAAGACAAAACTTTGAGACAATAACCAGTTGATTTCAGCCAAACACCACAGAGAAAACTGGACAGGAACCTCACTCACACTCTCAAAGGCTGAGTAAGGGGCCTGGCTAGCCCTCCCAACCAGGGTGGTCAGAAGAGGCTGAGCAGGGAGCCAGTTTCCAGCCTCCCCTCAAAGACAGTGGAGACCTCATGGGGGAACCTGGACTTGCATCTCCACCAGCAGTAACACAGTGTTCCTCCACTTCCTGTACTTGGCCTAGGAGAGTCAAGACTTTCTTCAGTGCCCAGCATAACGAGGCCATCCCCCACGGTGTCAGGAGCAGTAACGAGGCACACTCTTACCCCCACCAGACACAAGAGGAGGCCTGTCCGTGTGCAGCAGTAATGATTCACCCCCAGCTTCAGATGTCAACAGAAGTTATAAAGAAAAGCTTAACTCCTATCCCCACCTGGTAGTAACAGTAATAATGCAACCTCCCTCCTTTCCCTGCCAGAACAGTTTTAAAAACAAAAACAGCATAGTAACTAATATGTCCACATTTCAATTAAAAACCACTCGTCATACCTAGAACCACAAAGATTTGAAACTCAATGAAAAAGGAAAACTAATTGAGGCCAACATCAAGAAGACAAAGATGTTAGAATTATCAGAGAAATGTTTTTAAGTAGTCATCATAAAAACACTTCAATAAAAAATTAGGAACACACTGAAACAAATAAAAAATAGAAAGCCTCAGAAAAAAAAATATATATATATACAGAGAAGAAAAATAAATTTCAGAACTGAAAATTTAATAATCAAAATTAAAAACTGAAGGGAGGGCTCAACAGTAGAATGAAGGGACAGAAGAAAGAAAATAGAACAACGAAAAGTATCTAGTCTGAAAAGAAGAAAGGAAATAAACTAGGGAAACAATGAACAGAGAGCTTCAGGGATCTGTGGGACTGTAACAAAATAACTAATATTTACATCTTCAGAATCCTAGAAGGAAAGGAGAAGAAAAATGAGGGAGAAGATGTACTTCAAGAAATAATGACTGAACACTTCTCAAATCTGGCATAAGACATAAACCCACAGATTCAAAAAGCTAAACAGATCTCAGTCAGGATAAACCCAAAGAAGTCTACACCAAGAAACGTCACAAACTTTTAAAAACTAAAAACAAAGAAAAAACATGAAAGCAGAGGAACAGAGAAATGATACCTTACCCACATGAAAAAAACAATTTGAATGACAGTAGATGTCTCATCAGAAACCACGGAGGCCAGAAAGAAGTGGCACAACATTTTTCAAGTGCTGAAAGAAAACTGGCAATCTAGAATTCTACATTGAGTGAAAATATCCTCAGGAAAAAGAGAAATCAAAGACTTTCTCAGACAAAGAAAAGCTAAGAATTTATCTCCAGCAGACCTACCCTAATAGAAGGACTAAAGCAAGTTCTCTAAACAGAAACAATAAAAGAAAAGACCGTAAGACATCTGGAAGGAAAGAAGAACACAGTAAGCAAAAACAGGAGTAAATACAACAGACTTTCCTTCTGTGACTGAGTCTTCTAAATTATGTTTGATGGCTGGAACAAAAATTATAACTGCTATTGTGATTCTTATTGTATACACAGGAAACATTAAAGCAATTTATATTATTAACAAGGGAAAATAAAGGGACATATAGAGAGGCAAGGTTTCTACACTGCACTCAAACTGGCAAAACGACAGCAGCAGATTGTGATAACTTATGTATATAAAATTTAAGACCTAAAGCAACCATTGAAAGAAAACCATACTAACTGATACAATCTACACCGCGGATAAATGCAAATGGGATTCTAAAAACTGTTACAGTAACCACAAGCAGGCAGAAAAAAGACAACAGAGAAATAAAAACTAGAGAGAATACAGAAAAACACAGATTTAAAGCCCTAACATATCAATAATTACATTAAATATAAATGGTCTAAATATACCAATTAAAACACAGAAGTTGGCAGAGTGGATTAAAAAACATAACTACAATCTACAAGAAACATTTCAGATGATCCAGTCATGTTGAAAGTCAAAGGATGGAACAAGCTACAATATGCAAACATTAATCAAAAGAAAGAAGGATTAGCTACATTAATATCAGATAAAACAGTCTTCAGAGCAAAGACTGGGACATTTTATAATGATAAAGGGGTCATCTACCAAGAAAATATAGCAATCCTAAATGTGCATGCCCCAACCACATGACCACTCTCAACAACTGACAAAACAGCTATACAGAAAATCACTAAGGCTAGAGAAAATTTCAATACCACCATCAACTAACAAGATCTAACTGACATTTATAGAACACTCCACCACACAACAGCAAAATACACATTACTTTCAACTGCCCAAAATCATATTCCTAGATAGGCCATATTCCATAAAACTTTTTAAAAAATGTAGAATTGAAATCATACAGATTGTGTTCTCAACCCACAATGGAATCAAAAATAGAAATCAATAACAGAAAGATTACAGAAAAATCTCCAAACACTTGGAAACTAAATAATACTCTTCTAAATAATCCATTGGTCAAAGAGGATGTCTCAAGGTAAATAAAAACAAACAAAGGAACATTAAGCTAAATCACAACAAATAAAACACACCAATATCTGTGGAACAAGTTTAAGCAGTAAAGTCTAAAATAAATAATATAAGCTCCCACCTCAAGATCCTAGAAAAACCAGAACAAAATAAACCCAAAGCAAGCAGCAGAAAGTTAATGATAAAGAGCTGAAAGAATGAAACTGCAAATAGAAAAACAATAAAGAAAATTAAATGACATAAAGAACTGGCTCTGTGAAAAAGCAACATAATTGGCAATCCTCTAGGCAAAACTGACAAAGAAATAGAAGACACAAATGATCAATATCAGGAAAGACATCAAAAGAATGTTAAGGCCATATTGTAAACAACTCTACACACATTACTTGACAAATTAGATGAAATGGACCAATTCCTTGAAAAACACAACCTACTATAATCTATCAAATGTGAAAAAGATATCACTATTAAGGAAATTGAACTTGTAATTAAAAGTCTCCCAAAAAAGATAACTCCAGGCTCAGGTGATTCACTGGAGACATTTTACCAAACATTTAAAGAATTAACACCAAATCTACAAAATGTTTTCAAGAAAATAATTTAAAAAAAAATTCCCAAGTCATTTTATGAAGCTAGTAGGAAGCTTCTGCTGACATCAAAAGCAGGTAAAAAAAAATGAGAGAGACAGAGACAGAGAGAGAGAGAGAGAGAGAGAGAGAGAGAGAGAGAGAAAGAAAGAAACAGAGAGAGAGGGGGAGAAAAAGAAGGAAGGAAGGAAGGAAGGAAGGAAGGGAAGGAGGGAGGGAGGGAGTGAGGGAGGGAAGGAAAGGCCAATATTCCTCATGAATATAAACATAAAAATCCTTATCAAAATATGAGCAAAATTCAACAACATATACAAAGAATTATACACCACGGTTTATTCCCATGATGCTCATTCAATGTTCTAAAACCAATGTAATCTACTTTATTAACAAGGTAATGAAAAAGTCATGTGATCTTATCAATCAATACAGAAAAACAATTGTCAGAATTTAAAATTTTGACAAAATTCATGATTCCTGAAAAAAAGCTCAGGGAAAACAGAACTAGACAGAAACTTTCTCAACTTGATAAAGGACATCTACAGTACCCCTACACCTAACATTATACTTAATGGTGAAAGACTGAATGTTTTCTTCTATGACCAGGAACAAAACATATTTACTCAATATACTGCCAGAAGTTATAGCTAGTAATGGTGAGAAAGAGCTAAATATGCATACAGACTGGGAGTGGGGGGCATTGTTCTTATCTGCCATTGACATAATTGTCTACATTGAAAATCTCAAGGGAGAAGCTCCTAGAACTAGTGAGTTCAGCAAGCTCACAAGCTAAACATACAAACAGTAATCGTATTTCTGTATTCTAGAAATGAACACATGAACACGAATTAAAAATGCAACACCATTTACAATGATTCCCAAAAAATGAAATACTCGGGTGTATATCTAACAAAAAAATGTACAGGACTCACATTCTGAAAACTACATAATGCTGGTGAAAGAAATTAAAGAAGATCTAAATTGATGGTGATATATACCATGTTTGTGGAATGGAAGACTCAATACAGTTAAGATGTCAATTCTCTCCAAACCAACATACAGGTTTAAGCCAATTCCTATCAAAATCCTGGCAAGACTTTCTGTCAATATAGGGAAGTTTATTCTAAAATTCATATGGAAAGGCAAAGGAACTAAAATAGCTAAATTAATTTTGAAAACTTTCTGACAAAAAAAAAAAAAAAGAGAGAGAGAGAGAAAATCTTTGGGATGTAGGTCTAGGAAAGAAATTCTCAGACTCCAAAAAAGCAAAGCAGATAAACTGGGCTTCATCAAAATAAAAAATTTTTGTTCTGCAAAAGATCCTTTTATAAGGATGAAAACACAAGCTACAGACTGTAAGAAATTATGTACAAACTTTCATAACTCAAGAGTAAAACACAGAAATACAATTAGAAAATGAGCAAAAGACATGAACAAATACATCATTGAAGAGATACACAGATAGCAAATGAACTCATGGAAAGCTGTTCAATATCATTAGCCATTAGGAAAATGCAAGTTAAAAATCACAATTACATATCATTACATACCTATCAGAATGGTTAAAATAAAAAATAATGACAATACCAAATGCTAGTGAGAATGCAGACAAACTGGGCCACTCATACATACACTGGTGATAGGAACGTAAAGTGGTAAAGCCACACGAAAAACAGTATGGCAGTTTCTCAAGAAACTAAACATGCAACTACAGTGGACACTTTAAATAACATGTGTTTGAACTGCACAGGTCCACTTATAAGCAGATTTTTCTCAATAAATACATACTATACTATCCAGGGTTGGCTGAATCCACAGATGCATAACTGCAGATACAGAGGACCAACTGTAAGTTATACACAGATTTTCAACTACATTGGGGTGTGTGTGTGTGTCAGTGCCCCTGACCCCAAAGCTGTCCACTTGTAACTGTATCATATAACTCAACTGTACTCTGGGACATTTATCCCAGAGAAATGTGAAAATCTGTGTTCACATAAAAATCTGTGCACAAATGTATAAAGCAGCTGTCTTCATAAAACCCCAAACTGTAAACAACCTATACGTCTTTCAATGGATGCATGGTTAAACCACCTGTGGTATATTCACACCACAGACTATTACCCTGGAATGAAAAGAAACTTGATACATACAACAATCTAGATGATTTCCAGAAAACTGTGCTCAGTGACAAAACCCAATCACTAATTTATATAACCATCCTTGACAGGACAAAATACATCACGGAAATGGCACACACATCAGTGGTTGTCAGGAGCCGAGGAAGAGGCAGGAGGAGGGGAGTGGATGTGGATATAAAAAGGCAACATGACGACGGTCTTCTGTGATTGCATTATGTCAACAGGAAATAAAACACCTTGATTTTAGCTTAAGCACCGTATCATTTAATTCTAAAAATGGAAGCAAACCGCTTCCTAAAAAACAAAAACAAAAAACACAAAACTGCTGATGAGTACAAATGATTCCACCAAGGCTTAGTTTGCCTTTTACCCCTAGGAGCCATTTTTACATCCATGAGCCTGAAAAACCAATGACTATCCCCTGTGACTCTCCCACCACACCGCATGCTGTGTGCAATGCCTCCAATGCTAGCCAGATGCCAGAGCGTAAAGAGAAGACCCCCAGATGTTTCCCTCAGTTTTATTACTGAGGAACTTATATAGATGTAAATGAAGATGAAAAAATGACTATATATTACATTTAACTCACCTAGCTCATTAAATTCAGATCTGAATTTTTTCCGGCCTTGAATCTGAGATTTTTTTCTCTGTTTGGCTTCTTTTTCCTTTTCATCATCACTGAAATCTAAGGCCTTGCACAGAAAAATAGAGATTTATGTCACATGCATTTACCAATTCAATGGTACATATTTAACAGTGACCCTGACAGAAAAGTTACCCTTTTCAATAGTTAATATTGATCAGTAATATTCAAATCAGATATGATAGAAAAAGAAGATATTTTTTGATAAATGCCTAATGACTCTAACACAGAAGATGAGTACTGAAGATTTTTTTATATTGTTTTGTTTTGAATTCCTAGCAAGTTTCAGATAGGCAACTTTAAACTGCTGATCTTAAACACCCTCCAGATATGGGTGGGTTTTCCCTAGCTAGAAATCTGACTTCCAGCTTAGCCACGATTCATCAGAGTGCCAAACAATTCTAAAGACGGGAGTACTTAGGAATAAGCAAATACATAAATTATCAGATCTAACATAAAAATGGAAGTGAATGTTATACCCTTTATTCATTCAAAAATTTACACATACCCATTATGTGCCAGGCACTGTTTTAAACACTTTATAGGGATTAATTATTTTAATAATACAATGTGAGGTACAGCAAGGGATATAAATAAGTAATAAGGCAAAGTAAGGGTGGGGAAAATCACTAGGATGCTCTTTGGATAGGACCGTACGAAGAGGCTTTGATAAGTAGATACATGAATGACCCAAATTCCAAGAAGAAATCATTTTAAATTACAAGAGGGAAAATTCAGATGTTACTAAGAAGTGGGATCCACTGTTAGCACCTACCAAAAACCAAGACCTATTAGCTATGTATAACTTCTATGATTTCATGGAATTCAGGTATTTTACTATCCTATTAATTTCAGAAAATAATTACTATGTTTTGTTAAAAAAAATACAAAAGCAGGGTCACTGTGTATACATGTGTTCCCTAATTAAAAGGAACAAATAAAATACATATGAAAGTTTCTGTATGGGATTTTCAGTATGGTCTTGCTGAAATATATCCTACACTGAATCTTCCATGAACCAAGAGTTGATATGTCTCAGAACCTATAATCAAATTCAAAAACATCAACTAATTGTAGTACCTTGAAACACATGATCTTTTATTAGTGATCTTTAATGTGCTAAAATTTTTAAGCTCATGTTAAATTTGGTATTGAGCCAGACACTAGAAAGTACTGAGATCAGATGGAAGACACTGCTTTCTCTGAAACGGTTCAACTGAGAAAACAGATAAATAAGCCAGCCAATAAACAAGTGCTATGACAGTGCTCTGGGATTATGGGGCTACAGAAAGAGGAAAGAGAGCAAGGAAGACTTGATACAGGAGACCCAGGATGAATCTCTGATGATGAGTCAGCAATGAACAAGGGGAAGGAAGCTTTTGGCGGGTGGGGGATACATGCAAAGGCACCATATATTAGAGAAGTACAAATGGGTCTCTAAGGCAAAGCGAAAGCTTCTTACACAGCAAACTTTGAGGTGAGGAAATTGGAGAAGTTAATAAAGACCCTTATGGGGACAGTTTAAATAACTGGGCATTATCCTAAAAAAGCAGGAGGACACCATTGTAAAGCAATTACACTCTAACAAAGATGTTAAGAAAAAAAAAAAAAAAGCAGGAGGGATGTATTAAAGGATCTTAACTGGCAATACTTTATTTTAGAGTGACTACTTTGGCAATATTTTGCTACCACCTCACAAAATCAGAGAAAAATTCACATTTCTCTTATATATAAATTAATTTAAACTTGCATTCACTGAACACATTTATTCAACTCAAATTATGTATTCATGTTAGAAACGATGTGGAGATGAATAAGATGTATTCACTGTTATGCTCCTTTATCTCAGTTCAGTATTTCCTATTTTCAGGGCAGGATTTTTTTTTTTTAAGTTTAAACCCCACAAACTCCAAATTCTAGTCTACGATTAAGACCAAGCAATAATCCTATACTACAAAATCTGATCATATAAAATTTAGAATCTCAGAGTTTCTCATATTATAGAAATAGAGACATCTAGTTGACTACTTGGAAAAAACAATTCCCATGAACTATGTTGTGATTTAATTTTAAAATTAACCCAATCACACCACTTTTATAAACTATTAACAACAATTCCATAATTAACAACTTTAATGCTTAGGTCTAAAACAACAGGGATGTATTAGAACATCTGGATTTCACAAGAAATATGTTTCAAGACCTTTGTGACTCCCCAAATACTTTTAAGATGTCCTGCACATAACTAAGAACATTAAGTGAATCTTCAGGGTCTTAGTGGAAATCGCATGTACACACGACACAAATCAGAAAACATAATCCCATGGCAGTGGATACTAAACTAGGACTGCTCACTGGTTAAGTGACTATGCAAGTGGGCACTCCCTGACTCATGCTTCAGCAAAATCAGAAATTAACATAGACCATGAACCTTCAGCACTGTTTGAGAACATCTAAAATGACCAAAATTAAATCTGAAATACCAAGAATTTACAAAACTGAGAAACTTCATCAGAACTACTGAGCACATTTAAAAACTCCCACTTATAATAATTACAATTTTTCTTTTATACTGTATAAATTCACACTATTTTAATAAATGTATACACTCACTGCTGTAATTTTCAAATTTTAATAACTTGAAGACCATATATATCAAGCTACTTTGAGACATAAAAATAGTCTTGCTGGCATGGATTTAAGAAAGAAATACAAGAACACTCTTTTTAGGGAGGTAATTATACTATAAAAAATGGAGAAGTAGGTAGACTGTAATGATTTTGTACCTCCAAAAGAAAGGCAGCTTATTAAAAGCACCATCAATAAATGTGATGGTGTATAATCACGTCCCACATGGTGAACTTACTAAAGAAAAAAAAATTTTTTTAATAATGACAATCCTGCCTTTGCCAGGCCTCAACGAAATTGATAAAAATAGGACATTTTAAGGAAAATGATAAGCTGATAATTATTAAAATGTGACTGAAAATTTTTTTTCCTGAAACGATCACAAACTCTGGGCGGTATAAAAGCCACCTGGGACAGGGGAGAGCACACAGGCTGGCAAAAGACAGTGTGACTGGTGAGCAGCCTTGAGGGCCTCCTTCAGGCCAAGAACGATGGATTTGTAAGACTGAGTCCCACCTTCCTCTCTCAAATACTGTGTAAAAAGACTTATACGTGTACCTCTGGTGGTGGTTCTTGATCGTTCTTCCATGATGCATCTGATCCCCTATCCCTAGGGGGAGAAAACAAAGGTCAAAGGGTCAAGGTACTTACTAAGATTTTGTTACGTGCTTATAACCTAATAGTATGGAAAATAATAAAGTAGAAGACCTAAGCTCAATCTTAATTTGCAATATATATTAAAATAAGAGCGAAGAATAAAGGCTCATTTTTGTGTTCTTTACGTCATTTAAGAAGATGTGGGAAAGGCACGTAAATATTAGGAGCGGGAAATCAGAATGAGAAGCCGAGGCTGTGCTGTGCAGGGCAAAGTGGTTCTGCAGCAGTTCCTAAGTAGCTCCAGATGCTCTGACTTTGACTGATAGTTTCATGATACCTGAGCTCAGCTCATAAACTTCCTTCAACAGATGGCTAACCAATACCACCAGGTCAAAATGCTGTTCCAGGTGCCAAGGACACAAAAATGAGTACGAGGCATTCCCTTGCCTAAGACTTTACAGGTTCAACAACAGAGATCACAACATGAAATTCTTCTTCCTCGATTTACCTGAGGAATATCAACGATCCTCCCTGAGTAACCAAGGCTTGCTCTAAGACTGACTCTCAAAGAAGAGAGGGTGAGACAAAGGATATCTAGTTTGGGGAGGAGGAGGAGCTTTGAAGCTTCTGAGGGACAGGATAATCACAAGCATTAACTACTTTTGGTGGAAAGTTTTACACTCTATGACCAACAAAAGCACGTAGATCTATTATAAGTACAATTATAATTTCTGAAATCTCATTTTTAATCTTATCTGGTTAATCTTCTTGATTTCAGAGTTTGACAATATTTGTTATTCAATTACATTAAAATATTACAAGGTATTAGGAGTAGATTTTGTCCTCCCTGCTTGAAACCAAATCTCAAAAATAAATGGAAGATTCTCAGGAATTAATTCATTAAAATCATCCATTAGTCCACAATCCATTAACATTAATTTACAGATGTCTGTGGGCTGGCACAACATGAAATCATTAAGTTTGCTCTAAAATTTTAATTCAGAATTTTGACATATATACGATTTATATCAATGATTTTTCTGCTTTTAATTATCATCTTACACCCATGCATTTATCATAGATCCAGGACTCTTTTCTGTAATGGATACCATCTGATGGCCCGCAGTGCCCTTAGTGTGGAATCTTAAAGATGTAAATGGTAAAAGCTCCCCAAGTAGGGTATCACCACAGAAAATCAAAATCTACTATAGAAAAGATCAAGCAACATTTCAAACAGCATCTTTAACAAAAGACTAAGTTCATGGGAAGCTAAGATTAAAATAGCCTTACTAGAAGAAGGTAAGCTGGAGAGAAGCTGAACTTCTCCACCTCAAAGGCAAAGGAGTCCCCATGACTGACACGAAAAATGCAGTCTAGAACAGAAGTCTTTGTCAGGCTGGGTTTCTGTGGGATGGGCTCAATTTCCCAATTCTTTAGTTTCTTGTTCTTTCTTTCTAGGACAAAATTCCTGTTCTTGCAAATCAGTACAAAGACTGCTTCTAAATATATCTAAAAACATCTTCAGAAAATCTTTTCAACCTATCTATTTTTAGCTAAAATATTTTATCTGTTAAAAGCTAAATATATGGCACATCCAGAGCAACAGTCTAATATTCAAACAGAATGAAATGTTAATTATTTAAGGCATGATTTTAAAACATACTAAAATCTTTATGACTTTGTTGTCTATTTAATTCACCTTTCTTGTCAACATTTAGAAAAACTAACCTTATGCAGCCTGAAGAACACCTTAAGTTCCTTCAGATAATCGTGGGGATTCTTAAACATGAGTTTTAATCAATTATCAGGAATAAAATGTTCATCTCATTTCAGAGATTATTTCCAATAACTGAAACTCAGACTGGATTTAATATGTAGGTGGTAGAGAGGCCTTCTCGTGGCCTGCAGCTGGGACTGGCACCAGGGTTTGACAAGCACCAGGGTTACTACTCATTGTTAGCTCCTGCAAAAACCACACCCCTAATGCTTCACCTGTATTTCAAGTTTCCAACTGAAAGACAGCTAGATTTCAAAGGGACTTTTGTGACAAACTGAGTGCAAAGTCTTTGCAGATTTAAGATCTACTCTGCCAATCCCTTGAGGTCTTTTCTTCCGCCCCTAACCGGGCAATATTTTTATTGGCTCATATTCATTACATCTTTCCAAAGCATTTAACTTATGTTTATAGAAAAAGCTATTCTACTTGAATTCATATGTCACTGGTTTGTGCAAAAAATTAATTATGTAATTATAATATAAGAACCTAACTGATATAATAAATAGCTCTACAGCTAACACCTGGCAACACAATTTACACCTGGCAAATATACAGCTCGTCGGGGGGAACAGAAATATTATCAGACACATGCCACAGGCATCATACAGCATATTTCATATAGCATCCAGACGGAATGGAGACCACTGGTTTGCTGGTGAAGTCAACCCTGTTAACCATGGCTTGATACACAACACACATTTTAGTTCTCTCTTCTATTAAGTTTACAATTTATAAGCAACCTGAAATTTACTCATTTTCTTTTTTCTTCTTGAGAATTATAGTTTCATTAAAGAGTGAAGCCTATGAATGTAATCCAAAGAAATTTTTATTTAAAATGGAAAAGTTTTTTTTAAAAAAATTATAATACTAATAGTAAAGTAGCATATATATGAAAGAATGTATATAATGGAAAAAACAGTGAATTAAAATTGACAAAATGTATATGGCCCAAACATGCTCTTACTAGTTGATCATGTCATTTTGGGCAAAAGATACAAATGATCTCAACTTATAAAGTCTGACAACAATTGTAGCTTTCAGAGATGTTACCAAGAAGACAAATGAACTCCTTGTTAGATAGATACCGTTTTAACTACAAGAAACCACATCACTGAGAATTACTCCTAAAACATAAACATTAGATAAGCAAAGAAATAGCATGCCAATAAAGTACTTACTGTTTAAGTTTTTCTGTGAATATATACTGGGTGAAGTCTTTCATTGATGGAGCAAAATACATAGTGTCCTTTATTTTAATACCGTTATTCTCAACATGCTCTGAAGAATTAAACCGTAACACATAAAATGGATGCGCAACAGGTCCAAATATCTCAAATATCTGTGAAAGACAAGAAACATAAAGTTCTCCTTTAACTGCAAAATAAAGAAACCCAATGTTTTCAGAGGTAATGCTGTCAATATAAAACCAATAAAATGTTAAGTCATTTCTGTGTACTCATAAAACCTTCATATTTTGATCATAAATGCACTAGCTTATTCCAGATTTCCTTCCTATGAATCTAAAATAACTGTGACAAGTTTGTTCCTTGACAAATTTAAATCATTTTGGCGGTACCAACTACCAACTAAACGCAAATAATAAATTTTTGTTTTTGTTATTGCTCATTTAAGTTATAAGATACGAAGAAAAGAATTACAGTTGGTAACTTCTGAGAAATAAAATGTTGTCATTTTACATCTTATGAAATGGAACTTTTCGATTCTTTTAGATTCAGTCACTTCTGCTGTTTCCATAGAGTTGTTAACATTTTTATAATATTAAACGACAACATTTTTTAATTCAAAAAGTAGTAAAGTAGATTTGAACTTGAAATTGCTTATTTCTCAAAAACCAAAGATACCACACAGCCTTTAACTTTTATGTAAAGGAACTGCTTTTAGCCTATCTATTATTTTATTTTGAAAATGTTTTATAAATGATGAAAGGGAGCCTCTTGATTTCAAACTCTTCCCAATATAAATGCCTGAGTTTTTAAATATGTTTCTGATAATAAATGTACATTACAGAAACTAGACCATGATCAGTATCAGTGTAGATTTTTCCAGTCTTTTTCCTATTAATAATTTTTTTTCTTTTGAGGCTATATCATACTTTTGTATATTGCTCCATTTTATTTTAACTTTTTAAATTGAAGCATAGTTAATTTACAATGTGTTAGTTTCAGGTGTACATTTAAGTTATTCAGTAATACACGTGTGTGTATGTACTCTTTTTCAGATTCTTTTCCATCAGATTATTACAAGATGTTGAGTACAGTTCCCTGTGCTATACAGTAGGCCCTTGTTGTTTATTTTATATATAGTAGTAGTGTGTATCTGCTAATTCCAAACTCCTAATTTATCCCGCCCCACCCCACTATCCCCCCTTTGGTAACCATAAATTTGTTTTCTATGTCTGCGAGTCTATTTCTGTTTTGTAAATAAGCTCATTTGTATCATTGTTTTAGACTCCACATATAAGCAATATAATACAATAGGTATCTTTCTCTGACTTACTGCACTCACTATGACAATCTCTAGGTCCATCGATGTTGCTGCAAATGGCATTATTTCATTCTTTTTCGTGGCTGAGTAATATTCCATTCTATGTATATACCACATGTTTATCCAGTCATCTGTCAATGGACATGTAAGTTGCTTCCATGTCTTGGCTACTGTAAATACAGTGCTGCTATGAACACTGGGGTGCATGTATCTTTTACAGTTTTCTCTGGATATATGCCCAGGAATGGGATCGCTGGATCATATGTTAACTCTACTTTCAGATTATTAAGGAACCTCCATACTGTTCTCCATAGTGGCTGCACCAATTTACACTCCCACCAGCAGTGTAGGAGGGTTCCCTTTACTCCACACCCTCTCCAGCATTTATTGTCTGTAGACTTTCTAATGATGGCCATTCTGACTGGTGTGAGGTGATACCCCATTGTAGTTTTGACTTGCTTTTCTCTAATAATTAGAGATGTTGAGCATCTTTTCATGTGCCTATTAGCCGTCTGTATGTCTTCTTTGGAAAAATGTCTATTTAGGTCTTCTGCCCATTTTTTGATTGGGTTTTGTATTTGTTTTTTTGATATTAACCTGTATGAGCTATTTGTTTATTTTAGAAATTAATCCTGTCGGTAGCATCATCTGTAAATATTTTCTCCCAGTCTGTAGGTTGTCTTTTCTTTTGTTTATAGTTTCCTCTGCTTGTGCAAAGCTTTTAAGTTTAATTAGGTCTCATTTGCTTATTTCTGCCTTTATTTCCATTACTCTAGGAGATGGATCTAAAAAAATATTGCTGCGATTTATGCCAAAGAGTGTTCTACGTTTTTTTGCCTTTGGGAGTTTTATAGTACCCTGTCTTACATTTAACTCTTTAATCCATTTTGAGTTTATTTTTGTAATATGGTGTTACAGAATGTTCTAATTTCACTCTTTTACATTTAGCTGTCCAGTATTCCCAGCACCACTTAATGAAGAGACTGTCTTTTCTCCATTGTAATGTGCTTGTCTCTTTTGTTGTAAATTAATTGACCGTAAGTGCATGAGCTTATTTCAGGGTTTTCTATCCTGTCCCACTGATCTATTGCTCCCTTTTAAAACCTAAAGTTTCTTTAAGTTTTTTCATGTTAAATATGTTCTCCATAAGCATAATTTCTGTGGCTATTTAACACTCCTTTATACATTCAGCAGAATTTATTTGTCTTATATCATAGAACACTGAGACAGCTTCCAATTTGTTCAATGTAAGAACTGATGCCCCATAATGAACACCTTTATCTGTAAATCCTTGTACTGTAGATTTCCTGAAAACTGATTTGTAAGGGATGGAATTACTGGAGCCAAAAGCATGATTATTATTAAAACTCCTGATGTTAAGTTACTAAGTAACTTTCCAAATACCTTAGACCAATTTAAACCAACTGCATTAAAAGTACCTATCTTATTACATCCTCAGTTGCTGATTTTTGATTGTTTAAGTTCTCATTTGTTAAAAAGTAAAACAAAAAATAACAAAAACAAAACCTGCTTGAACAAATGCTCAAAACTAAATGCAAAGAAATTCAAGTTATATAGATATAACAGGTGATATAGGTTGGTCACTTTTTAAAAATCCCCTAATATCAAAGAACTCAACATGAAAAATGGAATTCCATTCACTAATCATCAAGAGGAACTAATCATTATTAGGATTAAAGTGCAAAAGTAGAAATTCAAATCTGAGGTTGCCCTCTTTAAATCAGTGGGAAAGGGGGAGGGAGGTGGAAGGAGAAAAAAATCAGACCACCTGGGTTGTAAACTCCACTTTGTTCCTTTTTAGCTACTGTGATTTTTGAGTAAATGGGGATAATTCCACTTCCTTACAGAGTTTCAGTGAATTTTAAAGTATACACAAAATATTTGACACTGTAGCTGATCATTACTGTTATTGAAGAGGAGAGGGAAAAGGAAGGATGTGCAAAGGTTTAACATTAAAGGTAAAACCAATTTACTGTCTGGATAAAATATGCTAAATATCTAAGAGATTCAATTTCATTTTCTGATCACTGGTTTGTTTAACTGATACTCTCAACCCTCCACACCTGAGGCACCATTATCTTGGGGATTATTTCAAGGTGCTTAGATTTATAATCAAATATTTTTGAAAGACTTGTCACTTCTTGAATTTACAAAGCTTTCTATGTAAAATTTGGAGAGAGATTTAATTTTTCTTTCTAGACTTATACCACATAGCTAA
Organism: Physeter macrocephalus; assembly: GCF_002837175.3. Lineage (NCBI taxonomy): Eukaryota > Metazoa > Chordata > Mammalia > Artiodactyla > Physeteridae > Physeter > Physeter macrocephalus. Next base: position 6,628,117 of record NC_041220.1, read on the forward strand.
AGTTAAAGACGTAAATATTATATTTTTATCCGACTTGTTCCAAGGTCAAATGACAGAAGGGCTGAGTATTAATATTATTCAGGACTGAAAATTCAAATGTACTGGGGGATATAAGAAATGTGTGTTTAGAGGTTTTCAAAATTAGCGAAGTGTTGAGTATATTGAAATTGAAATTGTCTAAGTTAGCTACTAAACAAAAAGGAACTGTCATGAAAATCATAAATAAAAGGAATCATGGAAATGATCAGTTTCAGTTCAGTCAAGAAGAGCAGGAAGTGCATTTCCCTTGCCTCTGCAACCTGGTCTCTCGTAAGAGACTCATTTCTCTTTGGTAAATTAGCCTGGTGACCTAAAAAATAGGTAGTGCAGGGTGGCAGGACCCTGATAAAAGCCTGATCCCTTTCTAATTTGTGTTAGAATGGAACAGCAGGAAAAGGCATAGAAAAGGGAAAGTTATGTGAGTGGATCTAATAATACAGTTCAAAATATATGCTTTTTTCTGATTAAACACAAATTATATCTCTCCGAACAAAAAAATACACCAACTGTTGCTTATCTAGGAAAAACTAAACCCAGAAAGTTGCTTCTCCAAAGATAGCAGCTTGTTTCTTACCTGTTTGTTTTCAACTCAATACATATTTACTCAGCACATATAATTTACGAAGGACTGTACTACCCACAGTGGGGAATCCCGAGGTGAATATAACTCTGTCCCTGCTGCCAGAAAAAGAACACCTGGTTGCTATTTACATTGTTGATCTTGGACGGTTTTACACCCTCCGCTGACCGCTCTGAATTGTTATTTGCTGGGTAAAATGTGGGCTCTTTCCTCCCTCTTGAGGTTGGACATGCAGCCATGTGGGGCTGTTCCATCAGTGAGACGTTAAAAGGGACCCAACCTTTCGATGATACACATATTCATAATTCCCCAGAAAGTGCTCACAGTGACACTTTACTGCTGTCACTGAAATCTTCTTCCACTTGAAAAATTCCACTCTCAGCTTCCACCTGAGGAAGGCAAAGTCTAAAAAGTTTTGAGAGCCACTATTCAAAGGACCTCACAAACCAAAAAAGTTTATGAACAGCTATGCAGTGGAAAGTCTCCTGCACCTAACTGAGTACCTGGAGGAACTGTGTCTTATTCAATACATAGACCCACTGCCTGGCAAACAACCTGACAAACATCAGGAAAAAACTGTATACATGTGTATTTAATGACACAAACAGCAAAGGATAATAAGCAGTATTAAACCAATGCACAGACAGACACGAAGTATTGAAGAAAATCGGGAATGTACTAAAATTTGAGAGCTCTAGATTGCTCATGTACTAAAAATAAACTTTTTAAGATAGTCAAAGTCAGAAAAACCAATCAACAAAGAAACAGGATAATTAGTAGGATCTGAATATTTTTTACAAACCTTTCCTGCTGCCTGTCGATCACTTTTAAAAACTACAGTCTCCTCATTAACTGGAGGTACGTTAGTCATAGATTCAATTATTACTGAAAAATGAAACAAAACAGATTATTTCAAGATTTAATCAGAAGATAATGTAGAATTTAAATGAGAATTTAGGCTTTAATTCCAACATAATTTAAAATGAAATTTAAGGTGGGATAATATACCTCAGTAACTATTCCTCTTGGATAAAAAAACGTCTATTTATTACCAAGTAGCACAGGGAAATAAATTCTACGTTATTTTATTTTATACAAAAGTGACAGTTCTAAGAAAAAATAAAAAATTAAAGTACAAAATCTCACAGAAAATTGGAATCATCCATTAAGACAACAAATTCAAGCTGATCATTTTCTCAAGCAATTTTTACCCAAAAAAGAAGAATCTCACATTTAGTCACTAACTCCTGTTTTAGAAGAAATTAGTCTTCTTTCTCACTCTAGAAATTCTTTTCTGCAAAGCACTGATTACTTAGTGATATATGAAAAAGTTAGATTTCACAAATATATATTTTCCTCTGAACAGCTGAAGTAAGAATGATAGAACTCCCAGTAATTTTTATCACTTCCCTTCTCAAAAGGCAAAAAGCATTATTCCACTGGTCTAGCAGAATCTCCAATTCGTGTAAGTGCCACAAATGTCAAACAACCAATCTACCACAGCAAAGAGGAAAACAAACACATACACACCTGAAACAGACACACACACACAATAGGTTCTTAGAAAATTAAGGCAACAAACAAGAATACTCTATCACATTAAACAGATAATGCCATCTCCACTTGGAAAATTAGTGGAAATACTGAAGTATTTCCACTTGAATATCCACTTGAAATATTAGTTCAGATTATTAAAATCCATTCAAAGATTTTCAGTTGTATCCCAATTAATTTCAAGAGCTAGTGCTTCCAAGTTCTGAATATGCACATAAGGAACAGATCACAGGTCACCAATTTTTGAGTTAGATCTGCTCCTGGAATAAAGATGACAAGGATAGGTAATAACAGTGAACACTGACAGAATTTAGTCTCAATTTTCTCTCCCTCCCAATCCCCCTCTCAAGGAGTCACAAATTACACGAAAATTAAAAATCACCTAATCCAAAACCCTCATTTTATAGAAAGGTAAGAACACAGTACTCAAGAGATTAACCTGCCTACATGGTCAAATGCAGACAGCGCTATCACCACAACCTAGGGGACTAACACTTACTGTACATTCCTTTCCGTAAAAGGTCCAAATAATGTTAGATGTTTTAAGCTTTCAAACAGAGTGTGCAACAAGCGTGTATTGATAAAACAGTAACATGTGCTGTTTGATTCATTACTCTTTATTCCCACCAGGTTGAAAATTTTGTTAGTCTATTAAGATGTGTTATTCAAAACAGTATCCTCGAAAAGCATTAGTCCATGTGTACCATATAGTTTACATTTCTTTCCCTTGAGAATAAACATTATGACCTAAATTTCTTTTATATACATCAAGTCCAATAAATTCCTGTCTGACTTATTTGTGCATATTAAATACCATAAGATAATTCAAAAACCAGTAAATGTAATGACTCGACAGTGATGTAAAGAGTTTTAATAATTATGATTTTTGTAAAAAAAAGTTTCATTTAAATTGGAATTTTCATTAATAACCTGCAAAATTATATAAGAATTAATTTTTAAAATAGTGATATGGACACATATAAAGATCAAAAGACAGATTTCCACTTCTACCATTGACTGATCACAAGAGCAAGTGACCTGAATTTTTCTATGTCCCTTAAGTCATAAACTAAGGACTGGTGGAAATTTAGGTCTTTTTCCCAGTTCAAAAATCCTACAACTTTGGGACTTCCCTGGTGGTCCAGTGGTAGAGAATCCACCTTCCAATGCAGCGGACGTGGGTTCGATCCCTGGTCGGGGAACTAAGATCCCACATGCCATGGGGCAACTGGGCCCATGTGCTACAAATTACAGAGCCCACACGCTCTGGAGCCTGCACGCCATACTAGAGAGAAGCCAGCATGCTGCAACGAAGAGCCCACGCACCACAACGAAAGATCCTGTGCGCCGCAACTAAGACCCGACACAGCCATAAATAAATAAATAAAATATTTTTTAAGAAATCCTATGACTTTGTCAACTCTGAGTCCTATTTTTAGGTGTCTATTACTAGAGAGGTAATGGTAGTGGCATTAATTTCAAAGTCTCTCCTATACATACTTCACATCTTGGGGCTAAAAGAAATCTGTAGAATCTAGTTCCCATGTATTCCAGTGGGTTCATATTTCACGATATTCATATCGGTGTTAAATCACAGAACTTTCTAATTTACATGTTTATAAGATTAAATCAAAGGCAATAGGCAGATTACCAGTCCTCTACCCACCACCCCACAAACAAAAAAAGACATCCACACCCCAATCCCTGAACCTGTGGGTGTTACTTTATGTTAAAAAGGAGACTTTGCCGATGTGATTAATGTTAAGGACCTTGAAACGGGAGATGATCCTGGATTACGTGGGTAGACCCCACCTAAGGAGTCCTTAAAAGCAGGGAACGTTTCCAGGCTGCTGTCAGAGGGAGACATGATGAGGAAAGAAGGTCAGAGAGAAGCTACATTATGGGCTTTGAGAATGAAGGGAGGGGCCGTGAGCCAAGGAAGGCGGGCAGCCTCTAGATGTTGACAAGTCAGGAATATGAGGATTCTCCCTCAGAGCCTCCAGAGAGGAACTCAGCCTGATGGACCCCTTGACTGTAGCCAGTGGGACCCATATCACACTTCTGGCCCACAGAACTGTAAACTAATAAATGTGTTGTTTTAAGCCACTAAATTTGTGGTAATTTAACAGCAATAGAAAATATACCAAAACAAAGAAATTCTGGAGAAGTATGTCAGTAAAAGCACACTTTAAATTTTTATAAAGACACTGTATTTATGTATTACTTATATAAGCAAAAACTGAATTTATCAGTTCAAACCTAATGACTGTAAAATGAAGTGTTATTACATCTTTCAGAGAAAATTTACCAGTCATAAAGTCTTTGATTTCATTATTAGTACATGCTTGGATATAAATGATAATTTTTATTAATAAAAATATTTACATACCTAATTGTTCAATAATACTTGAAACCATCCCAAGAGGCTTTAATTCAATACCTTCAGGCAGAACAATAGTGAGTTCTTCAACAGAAGGTAGTTCCTGAAATATAAAAAAGCATTAACCTTCCTCCAGCTTCAACAAGTTAACTTTAAAAAAAAGGACAGTTTCCATGTAGAGTGCTACACCCGTTTCTGAGACATAACACAAAGTACTTCTCATCTCTTGGATGTTGTCCTTTTCAGTGTCTGAGCATTTCTCCCCCTTTCAACATCTCCCCACCTAAGTGACTCAAGCGATCTAGTGTCTACAGCCTAACCCATAAGAACACAGGCCTGAAGACCATTCTAGATTTTTCTAATCATACTTGAATAAGAAACCACCCTCCCCCTACCCCCAATAACTGCTGTTAAGGAATCCAAGGTAAAGAAAAGAGACAACTCACATAATAACTCCCAGAGACATTCCATTCGAAGAGAAATATTTCCAGTTTCTCCACAGAAGGAGAGTTCTCTGAGCTGCCTTAATGTGGTTGGTTAATTAATTTGACTGTGGTTAAACAGCTGAACAGAGAAACAGCTAACTTTTCTGGGGCTGTGTGAAAGAGATGAATTTCTGGCCTCTTCAAGAAAAAATACAGAATTCCTGGAAACAGAATGTAAACTTCAGTCCAAAAAGTTGTGAAGGTGTTGCCTGATTATCTTCCCTGTCTAGGTTAAAAACCAAATTTTTTTTTACATCTAAAGATTTCTCTTTTCTGACCCAGCTGCTAACTGAATGTCAGCTGCTACAGAAACTAGATATTGAAGTAGAGATGAAGTTGAAGAGAAATCTAAGAATAAAGCAGACCTTAGGCTTTAAATTAAATAAACAGAGCTTTCTATTCTTCATCTTTGCTAAATGATCACAACTGACTCTTCGAAGGAAGTTTTTCCTTAAGGAGGGCCTGAAAGTGCAAAGATCTTATTAATGGCATGTTGGGGTTAGTTTGAGAAAAAAAAGGTAACTTTTGGAGAAATGTTAGAAAAGACAGGAAAACCTAAATTATACAGTGCATTGCAGATGAGCATATCTTGGGTAATCATTTTCCTCTATGGGAACTCAAATCGAGGTTTTTAACAAAATCACTTAACCAGAGTGAAAGCACAGCTTTCTTCTGCGGATGCTACCTTCCGATCAAGGAGTAGTTATGAAAAGCCACATTAAGGGTCTCAGCCAACTCAACGCAGAAGACGTACCTCTGTATGGGTAGCCTGGCCTGTGTTGAAGGAAATGATTGTTTTTTATATGTTGGAATTTTCCTGAGTACTTTTAAGGAGAGGACGACCGCTTGTCATTTTATCATATTAAATATGAAAAGCCTTTTCTTGGCAAAGACCATGGATTGAAAATGCTCCATGTGTGTATCAGAATAGAGAAGGGAGTTCAGTTGTTAGAACAAAATGGTAAATGTGGCATGGAACAGCCTTGTTTAAGAAGTTCTTAGCTAAAGAAACCCCGTACCCTATGAAATATGAGACTGGAGGACTATAATGCTGGGGGCTGCAGGCAGGAGGCTTTAATGATAGAGAGCAATGTGACAGGCATCTCACAAGGACTCTGGCTCTGGGAGTGGCACCTCCTACAATGGCATCTTCTAATGCAGCAGCACAGTGATGAAATCTGCCCCGCTGCCTCACCAAATTATAGTGAAGGTCTAGAGCAAAAACTTTCATTCCTTCTGGACTGCGATAAAGCCTGCTGTTAAATAAAGCCAGGACTGTATTATGTAGGTAGAGGAAAGGAAGAAAAGAGGAAATGCTGTTAGATCTTTTATGAAAACCTCTGAACTGGGTAGGAGGGCAGATTGTATGCCGTTAACACTTAGGACACAAAATCAGCACTATTCTCAAATAAATAAATGCTATTTGACCACAAAATGGACGGCTCCTTGTTTTGTGTGTTCTGTTAGGAGGAATTTTAGGCCCATGCGATATAATTATGTTTTGGTACAAACCTAAACTCTGGTACTATTTTGATCTTTTTTAACTTTAAAGTACAAAAGTTATACATGTCCCTGTTTTTTTAAAAAAAAATAAAAACTGAAGTAGTATAGAAGGATACGAAGTAAAAAGCAAAAATTCCCCCCACCCTATTCCTTTCAACCTTCCAATTCCTCTCCATAGATAGCTGTTAACGGTCTTTCAAATACACTTACTAGACGGACACAAACTTAACATTTAACTTTGATATGTTTCACTTAACTAAAATACCCACATTGTAATATAAGCTATCCTTTTTATCTATTATATCTTCCACATCTTTCTACACCAAAACATAAGTATCTATTTTATTTAAACACTCTTACAGTGTTCCACTGTATAGATGTCCTATAATTAGTATACCAATCACCTGATACACTATTTATCTGCAGTTTTTCTTTGTTTTTTTTGTTTTTTTTTTGCGGTAAGCGGGCCTCTCACTGTTGTGGCCTCTCCCGATGCGGAGCACAGGCTCCGGACGCGCAGGCCCAGCGGCCACGGCTCACGGGCCCAGCCGCTCCGCGGCACGTGGGATCTTCCCGGACCTGGGCACGAACCCGCGTCCCCTGCATCGGCAGGCGGATTCTCAACCACTGCGCCACCAGGGAAGCCCCTATCTGCAGTTTTAATTTTTATTACACAAAACGATACAATGAACGTTCTTTAAAACATATCTTTGTGTAACCCCTATGATAGATTCTTCTAAGTGGAACTGCTAGATCCAAAGGTATAAACATTTTTAATTTTGACAGATACTGCTAAATTTCTTTTCAAAAAGGTTACACCAATTCACACTTCCATGAACGATGTATGAGATTTTCCTACATCCTTGCCATCACTGAGAAGCAAACTTTAAATCTTTGCCCGTCTGACAGGTCTAAAACAGTATCTTGCCTTAATTTGAATTTCTTCATTAATCAGGACGACATGTTTCCTGCCTACCTGAGTGTGTTTATGAATTGCCTGTATACTTTATACACATTTCTTTCGGAAGATTTATCTTTTTATCAACTTATAAGAAAACTTTGGGTTTTTAAGAACATTTGCTCTTTATCAACTACGTAGCAAATATCCACTCCCTCACCTCTCCCCATGTTTTTTAGCATTTAAGTTGTTTACTAAACTCTGGCATTTGACTACACCAACTACATCAATCTTTTCATTTTTTCGATTTTAAAACTCATGTCACATTTAGAAAGACCTTCCCTATACTAAGATGACTTTTAAAATTCACTGATACTTTCATCGCTTCTCTAGTTTCAAATTTTAAAATTGTCTGAACACAAGAAAACATCATGCTGAAATTTATGTCTAGTGATTTTCTTGCGTAGTCACTGTATTACCATATTTTCAAAAAAAATAAGTCCTCCTCCTCCTTTACAATATTAGTATATCGCATTTTTCACTTTTCAAATGACACTGGTTGGTATGACCACAATACAATTGTGATGACAGTGAGCATGATGTCTGACTATTAGGAATGTTTCAAATGTTAAGCATAATAATGCATTTTGACTGGAACTTTTTATAAGGTTAAGAAAAGTATTCACCTATTCCTATTTTTGTTTTTTTTAAATCAGAAATGACTGCTGAACTTTACCAAATGCCTTTTCATCATCTTTTGATATCATCACCACATAATTTACTGTAAGTTGAACAGGTCAGACTACAGGGTCTAATGGAGTCCTGATGTCCTGCTCTAAGGACATCTATGAAACATCCAGCATGAGGGAGACAAGGGAAGGTAAACAAAGCCAGAATATCTGTAGTGAGGCGGGGACTCACACCTGTGAACACACAGTCTGCGAGGCTCCCTTAACTCCTGTTACCACCCTGTTTCAAACCTATGTATTAACAGAACAAGAAGTTTTGCCTGCAAATGGGAAGGATCTCTGATCTCATGTAGAACCAAAGCTTAGAACACAGACACCACACTCCTAATTCCAATTCAGTGACCCCAGTACTCTGTAATGTGGGAATGTATGCACAGTTTTCTGAGATTCCTAAAAAAGGCCAATGAAGGCATCAAATTGCTTCTTGATGGTAAAAGACCCTACCTATAAAAGCGATATGCATGAAGTCTCTATACCAAATGCTCTGCAGAACACAAAAGGTATATAAAGAACCAAATATTACACATATAACTTGTTAAGAGAAAAGTGAAATCAGCCTAGTACAATTCCAGGTTGAGATCAAGAAGTAAAACCAGCCTTGTATAATTCCAGGTGAAGAGCCTGTTCTGGAGCCTTTGAAAGTCCAGTTAAGTCAAGCAGTATATTTGCTTTGGAAATAGCATTTTGGGGACTGAATCAAGGGAGAAAAGAGATTATTAGTTTCTCTTAAACGAGCATGCTAGGAGAGGAGAAGGATAAAGGGGGAGAAAAAAATCTCCCAAACTCCCTCAACAATTCATCCAAGGGATGTGCTTTCCATGAAGATTTTTGGCAGGTTTGAAGGCAGAACTTTAGAAGGTTCAAAGGGAAAGTTTCTGGACTACAATGTCAGACCATTAATACAAGATCTGATCTTGATATGTAGATGTCACAAGTTACCTTATCTACTAATTTAAAGAACTACTAATCTAAAGAACTGCACCACCACCAAGCCTAGTCACTCTTCATCAAATTATCCTGTGGCTTTGCTCTCTTGTAAATACATTACTGTCTAACATACTATTTGTTTACCTGCTTAAAGTCTTTCCCTAACTAGACAATAAATCCATCAACAACTAGGTACCAGGTCTGCCTTGCTTGTTGCTACAGTAGGAACAATGACGAGCACATAGTAGGTGCTCAGTATCAATTTATTAAATGAATTGGCTTAGCTCATCAGTCCAAGCTAAAAAAAAAAAGCTCAGAAGAGGTCACAGACTTTTTCAGTCAGAGCAGAAATTAGATAATGAAAATACAATTCTTAAAATTCAAAAGAGAATCCTCAAGGAATGAAAAGGACCTCAACCTGACCTTCTCAAAAACAAAGTAAAAAAGGCAGGCTTCCATTAAGCTTCACTGCCCAGGACTGATGCACAGATACCTCAGCTTTGCAGTGGCAAACATTACTACAGCAGTAGATTAACACCTGGCCCCCTGATAACACAGAAGCTGCCCTGGTAAGATAATGAATGAATCTGCTCTGTCTCATAATCTCCTTCAAACAAAAATCAAGCACTCTGCTTTTCCACGAGTGGAGAGAGGACGTGTATGTGTGACAGAAACGAGGAGAAACCCAGACACACTCCAATAACCAAAAAAAAGGGGCCAGAACACATATTAAAGTACACTACTGCCTTGACAGTACAGAGGATATAAAGAATCAGAAATAAGAGGCGTAACGATAAACTAAAAAACTGAAGGAAGAGCTGATGAGGGAAATCTGGACCCTTCTTCATCATATAAACAAAATCAAGTGCAATGAAAACAAAAGACTAGAAGGCTATTTACAGCCGGTTAGGAAGATTGAAGTATGAGCCTAGTTTACCTACAACCCCCATGGAAAGATTAATGAATGAGTAGAAAAGACTCCTTCTATTCTGCTTATCCAATACAAGACACTAATTACATTTGATTATTTAAATTTAATTAATTAAAATTGAATAAAATTTACACTGCAGTCTTCAGTCATACTGGCCACATGCAAGTGCTCTGTAGCTATGGTGTGAAGACAGGGTCACTATAGGACATTTCCATCGCTGCAGGAAGATCTACTGCACAGCACTGCTTTACACGCTCACACAATCAACGAGCCCTCCATTACTAAACATATACCCAGGTAAAGGAGGGCCAATCTATCTTCGGCCATTAATGCAAGTATAATGTTAAGACGCTATTACTCACATCACGCGCCTAGCCCATGAGGTCTTAATGCTAGCCCGAATACTCCCCTGGAAGAAACGACGGTGTGTGATTAATCCCCGCTGTCATCATTGTTATTTGTTGTTTTCCGAAATTAAAAACAAACTAACAACCTGTTTTGGATGTACAGTATCTGAAACTAGATATAAATATCTACGCACTCATTTAAATAAAATATTATCTTTATAGATCTAAAATCAAAGAAGAGTAAAAACAGTTTTTATGGACATATTTATTCAAAACGTCTACATGTAATGACAAATGTAACAACAAAGAGTAGACAAGGAAAGGAAGAAAAGTATTTCACTCACATCACCAGGCAAAGAAAAAAAAGTCACAGCCTTTGGCAAATGAACTCCTGAAATTCAACATACTAAAGAAATCCAATCCTCTACTCTGACACCCTCCACACCTCCAAGCCAAGGCTTTACTAAAAGGCAATGTAGGGTTTCTTACAGCAATGTAGGAAAGCGTAAGTTAGATGACAGAATCATCCTTTACGATGACAAATTATCCTGTATTATTCAGAAAGCAAATAATCAGGAAGTTCAAGTGATCAAATTCCAATGCTGCTAAGCAGGCCTCCACAACAATAACTAAAAGCAGAGCTGACTGGAATCCACCTGAAGCTAGTTCTGAATCCACTCCTCCCCACTCACTACTTCAGGCTTCTTATCTATAAACAGTGAGAAGAAACTAAGCAAAAAAAGTTCTCAATAATTCATACAAGTGACTAACAGTACAACTTTAAAAAATGTTTAAGAGCATGCAATCAAAAAGAGAGAACATTAATACAGAAATTACATACCAGACTTGAACAAAGTTACTCTGATTCTGGAGAACAGATGCTCACAGCTATGGCATTAAAGAAGTGGAAGGTCCTAACCACACTTCTCAAGCAGGCATGAAAGACCAACCATTGTCTATCAGAAGAATATGATTATATTCTGATTCTCGGACATCTTTATGGCCTACATGGTTGCTCAGTTAAACAAAATATTCAAATGAGAAGCACTGAACATTAAAAATCCACCCTATTAAAAATTAAACTGTAGACACACCAGTCAAAAAACGGTGCCTAAAATTTCCAGCACAAAAACGGAAGGAGCTAATGGGTCAAAAATGGCCCTCCGAGAAGACAGTCATACCTTACAATGGTCTTGACTTCCCTAGCTCTATGAAGACTTATCATTGGGGTAGGGGGAAAAAAATCAGTAATTTATGATCTTTTGAGGTAAAATTACCTAAAGCACCTTGATTTGGGTTTTCACTCACAAATACACAGAAAGGGCAGCAGATAGTGGGAAAGGAATCAAACATTCCAAATGGCAACAAATCCTTTCGGTGCCAGTTTGGGGAGAACTTTAAAAAGTGAGGAAAGTGGAATGAAGTTATCTGACCACTTTCTCATGTTACCCAAGAATAGAGGACATGCATGTGGAGGCCAATTACCTGATGCTATTAGGTGAGCCTTCACTTTTCAGATATGGTTGGAAAGTAGGATCCAATCTCTGGAGTACTGAGAGCCATGACTGTAAACATTTTTTTCCTATAACTGGTAAAACATATTGGAAAAAAGAATGGATTAGGTCTCTACACTGTCAGTCAACTAGGACCTCATATAACATTTCGTCAGATTCATCACCCTCTCCAGGGAAAGTACTTTTACAACATTCCCTGGAACTCAGCTATTCGTTTAGCCATCACCAACAAGCATTAATTTGCCCTCATCAATTACCCTATCACACATGACACTAGATCCACATTAGCCCATTAAATATTTTCACGTAAAAGTTGAAAGTGAACACTTCTTTGAAATGTCTTTATATTCTCCTTTTTTTTAGTAAACTACAATGTTCTCATCCCATCTTTCTCTAAAATTACTGTCACAAAAATAAAGGTCAAAAGAATACTCTCGAGGGCTTCCCTGGTGGCGCAGTGGTTGAGAGTCCGCCTGCTGATGCAGGGGAAGCGGGTTCGTGCCCCGGTCCGGGAAGATCCCACGTGCCACGGAGCGGCTGGGCCCGTGAGCCATGGCCGCTGCGCCTGCGCGTCCGGAGCCTGTGCTCCGCAACGGGAGAGGCCGCGACAGTGAGAGGCCCGCGTACCGCAAAAAAAAAAAAAGAATACTCTCGAAAGTTAACTGGCATAAATATAAAAGTAAAATAAAATCATAATCCATCTCCATAAGAAAAAACCTTCAATGATGAATATAACCCTAAGCATTATCTTTTATGTTAACTGAGGAGTCCATACCTCACGGAATCTAAGACACTGACTTTATATACCACAAAATTAAAAGCACTGCCAAAAAAACTGTGAAGCTAATCACTGCCATCAGTTATTAGTCCCAACTTTTCAGAAGTGTGAAAAGGTTAAAAAGCATCCATTTGAGAATTGGCAACATTCCCACGGATGATGAGGGAACAACGAAACATTCCCTGAGCCCCCACAACACAACCAACACTGGGGACACAACTCCGCTGCGACAGACTTGGTCCTTTCACTGGGAAATTTCCTACTCCGCTCACCTGTCCGTTTCCATGGAGACCCTACCCACCTTCCAACCTAAGGTCAAGCCACGATGCCTTCCCTGGCCACTGCGCTGCAAGTCATTTCCCCTTCCACTCAGTCCTTCAGCTTCCTGTACCTGGTACAGTAACTCTGTGGCTACTCTGCCTTCTGCCAAGTGTGTGTGCTCACTCTCTAGCTGGAGTCTTCTTTACAGACATTTGTCTTTACTCTCTAAAACAATCACCACTCACTTATCAAATCTACTGGGGATGGGGAAACCTAATAGATGGAATGTTTCTGTGTAATAATGATCATATACACGTATATACACCGGGTATATATGGATACTCTGCTGAACAAATCAGTATTTATTCAGGATTATTTGTGCTTCATACAAGCTTTACTGAAATAACTTTGTGCAATGAAGCACAAAATCTTAATTTTTTAAAAAATCTGAGCACTGTTTTTAAAAAACACCAAGTATTAATGAAAACCTATCTCCTTTCAAGTATATAAGCCATTTCTTAAATATCAGGTATTTTGAGAATGCTAATAAGTGCCATCGGTATTCTAAGATATGATATAATAATTCCAGATATACTAAAGTTGTAAAAAGCTGAAGTTGAACAAGGCCTGTATTTAGGACAAAACTCATAAACCAAGTTGGGCCCTGAAAACACCACATTCAATCAACGATTATTAACTGTAGAACAAGGTGCAATACAATTTCAAGATGGTGGGAAGTCAAAAATGTGAAATAATCCACTGTAACTTCTGACCACTTGAGGTGGCCCACGTATTTCCATATCCTCACGTTAGGATAAAGGTCTGCACTGCCAGAATCAGAAAAAGTGTACTCACCCTAACTACAAGGGTCAACCCAATTATATTGCATTTGTGTGTTACCTATATTATACTGTATATTGTATATATACATATATTGCATTTGTATATCGCCTATATACTGTATATTGTAAGTTACATACCATATATCGTGTATATATAGTATATATACAATATACAGTATACAACATACAGTATAATATAGGCAGTCTCTAAATTCTGAAGGTAAATTTACCAAGAATTGCCTACAAGCATTAAGTTTTTTTCTTGGTCATGTTACATGACATGTATAAACACACATTATCTATATTGCAGTATTATCCATGTTTTATCCCCAAAAGCACTGTGATCATAATTTTAAAATATTATGTAAAAACTTCAGGTTTTCAATAGGTACTAATTCATACAATTCATTTCTGATTAAGACTTTGCAATGTCACAATCCCATAAATGTCCTTATGATTCTAAATTTTAATTACATCAGATTTGAAAGAACAGTTAAGAGCATAAATTGATGAGAAAGTTCTTCAAATAGAACCTAATTTTCCAATTCACTGAAACACTGAATAAACCCTATGTGGTTTAATGTAGTTCCAAAACTGTAATATGCATGCTGCTTTACATTTACTGTATAGATTATATATTAATATAAACCTCAGCATTAAAGGGTTTATGTTTTAAAAGAATGATTCCACTTGGTTAACTTTAAGTCACATATTATGTAATTGTGACATTAAGAAAAGAGCCAATTCAGACTATTCTCCTTCCCAATGCCTCTATGGCTGACCAATCCCTCGTTTTTCCTCTTCCGCTCATCTTTTCTTAAAACAAGTTATAACCACATCTTGTCATCCCAAGGGGTTGTTGCAACCGTTTAATTCCAGTGCCACAACTACTGAGCCCACACTCCAGAGCCCGCGAGCCACAACTACTGAAGCCCGCGCAGCAACAAAGACCCAACACAGGCAAACATAAATAAATAAAATAAATGAATTAAAAATTTTTTTTAAAGCAACTGTTTAATTCCAAAAGAACAATCTCGAGGTTACCTCACTGTAGCTCCCACATTCTTACAATGAGAGATCCGCAATAGCTAGTAGGTAGATCACCAGGACCTAACTTTGCAACAATGGAAAAGATTTAAAAAGCTAGACCCAGGAAGGCAACATTCCTGTTTGACAAACAGGCTAAATGGAGGTAAAAATTAAGCTCGGCATGCCTGAACAACAACAGCAAACAGCCTAGAATATGAGATACTTCATAAAGAGGTAGGACATAAAACCGGGCTAAACTGGGCATGTCTATGTTCTAAAGAGCTCAACGATCCAGCACAAACTCTGAAACAGGTATTAACCGTTTGGCCCATTTTAATTTATGTTTCCCTTTTGGCAAAGACAACACAGAATATTTCTCTCATCTTCTTCGGAATTTCATTAGGAAATTAAATTAATAGACTACACAGAGCAAACAGTTCCGCTGCACAACCCCTGCTGCCTAAGAAGACACACACCAGTAGACCTGAACAAATGGCACATTCAATACCAGCCAGAGCCAGTTGTAACAAAGCAGCGGATGCTTCCCAGGAAGCGCGGACTGTCATCTTCTGAAAAAAGACAAATCTAAGCTAAGTCATAGACTGTCCCAAAAGTCAGGAAAGCATATGGCACTAACAGCCAGTTCGTGGAGAAGTTTAAAGTAGAAGATACCAAATGTACAGCCAGGAACAAGAAGAGAAATGCATGTGTAAGCTAGAATTATAGAGATGAATCTACAGGTAAACAGAAGAAGTGAGTCAGGAAACAAGAATATGACACTCAGAACGATGAGAGTCCCAAGAAGCGTACAAAAGAAACAGCACGGCCATCCACAAGAGCTAGCTTGGTTCCCGATGGCTTTCCTATCCAAGTAAGTTTCCAACAAATGGCCCTTCTCTTGATGCAATTTGAGGATCTCTGTTGCAGCCACAAGAGTCCAATGTAAGTCATGTGACTAACTGCTCCCAGGTATTATTATTTCCCTTTTCTCCTCCAGAGAAGATAAATACTATTACTGACGGAACAGCAACCCCGTCTGAAGTGCTCTAAGCCTCCCTTTCCTGGGACCGAGAACCCATTCCTTGTGGTTTGCATGGGGTTGAAAACACCCACCCAGCTCCCGCCTTCTTCAAAATCCACACGCTTTCACGCTTCCTTTCTGTCACCTGGCTCTCACACGCTCCTGCCCTCACACTCGCCCGCGTGCTTTCTCTCAAGCACACACTTTCCTACACACTCTCCACAAGAAGAGCAGTGACTAGGTAACTCATGTCCAGGCAATCCGAATACCCATCTCACTAGACTCAATTATTTGTTCAGGCCTGAGTACCGAGCCCCCGGTAAACCAGCACAAGTTCTCTCCATGGCTTTCATGCAGGAGTATCAGTGGCCAAGCCGCCAGCCCCGCGCAGAAACACCTACTGAGCAACAGAGAAAGAGCAGGGTCCTAAAGATACTGAGTACTCGTAGCCACACCATCCTTGGTGCTCAGGGTCAAGTCATTCTCTTCCCTTGAACTTCAGAGCTAAAACGCTGAAGGAGTCCTCAGATACTCTTTCACACCCTAAGTCAAAAAGATTTAGGGCAGACCCAGAGAACTCATTCCTGCACCTAGCTCTGGCACCAGCGTGGCTTAAAAGACTAGGAACTACTAGTACATTTATTTCCTAGTCGTGAAAATATAAAGTAAACAGCTAGTTAAGAATCCAAAATTTAAAAATAAAGACTATAATTGCCCCTTCCATCCTTCCCAAAGATCCTTCAGAACCGGCACAAAATGGAACAGAGCAGCACACTATTCCAAGTTTTAAAATCTAACATACCTTCCCAGCACAAACGCAATTTTCTGATAAGAGCCAAGCATACACTCACAATTCAACAGCACTTCCAGCAACTGACTGTACTTGTCTCTGCTTCATTTACTATCTCTCTCTCTCCAGTAGGTACTATGAGAGTAGAAAGGGGATGGGTCTTGTTTACAGCACTTGGCATATGGCAGGTGTGCTGTAATAGTTTAAAAGTGGGTGAATGTAAGATGCCTGTTCACTCACCCATTCTACAAACACATATTACCGTTGACTGAGAACCCAATATCCGAAAAGCACTCTGCTGGGCACTAAGGGAACCGCAAAGATCAGGTCTGAACTCAGCCCTCAAGAACGTGGTTCCTGGCCTCTATGGACATAGACCCTTTTTGACTTTCTGATGAAAATATGAGCACTCTATCCAGAAAAATACCTAAGTATACTGACTAATATTTTGCATTAAATTCCAAGAGAAAAATTCCAGGTCTAGTAAGATAAATAAGAAAATGAAACACATACATAAATCAAAGTACTGTGGTCCTTTATTTGTTGATTCTTATACTCTAAGAGAGAACTTAAACAGAAAGGTGATCAAGATACAGGGAAAAGATCAAATTTCCCAATACTTTCAGAAAATAGTCATAAGTTGGGAGAGCCTTTGTGTAAAAAGACCACTGAGAGAGATCAATGTCTATAGTAGGAAAATATAAATCAATGATGAATTTGCATACAAATCCAAGGGTTCTCAATACATGAGGTGTTAAGTGAGATAGGAAATTTCTTATTACAAGTAGAGAAAAAGGAAATAGCATCGAGTGAATACAGTCATGAAAAGGTGCCTGAATGACTCTAGGCTTTAAAATTTTTTTTCAAATCTTGCTTTACTACTTCATTGATTTAAGTATTGTATCATTACAGTCAGTGATCATTAAGGTTTTTAAAAGCTTTAATAATAACTAAAGTACATGTGGGAGCGGGGAGAATAAACATGTGGCAATATCCTGTGAAATTCTGAGAAGACTTTCCTCTTGGATCATAAGGTTTCATTCAACCAGACTACCATCAACTTCCTAGTAACAGCTTAGAAGGAAATAACCACACAAGAGTTAAATTTATAGACCAAACCTATCAAATGTCAATACCAATCCACAATAAACAAGTTTTTTCCAACTGTAATAATGAAAACACTGCAAAAACTTCAAGTAAATATAAATCCTCAAAAGTGCAACTGATCTAATTTCACTATTTCTCTAAACGCAGTCGATTTAAAAAATAATTTCAATTGCTACTTAGCAAAATTTTCTGAGTTGTAGACCAAAAAAAAAAAAATCTTTACACTCTTTAGGGAAGATAAAAAATGAAAAGCAGCAAGCCAAACTGGATGCCCAGCACAACTATCAAATGTTAACGTTGGAAGCAACCTGAGAAATTATTCAGATCAATACTTTCTTTTACTTAACAAAGCCAAGGCATGGCAAAGGTATGACCAATAAAAGGTGAGAAAGGTATTCAAATTTATGGAGCAGATATAGGCCAAATGAGATCAATACTGGTACCATAAAATATTTTAGAACATGCAAATTAAGTTCAGTAACAAATCTAAGTACTTACACTAAGAAGTAATTCATCTTTTGTTTTAAGAGGAAAATTCTTATTTTCCTTCTCAACTTGTAAATCATCTTCTCCATCTGACAGCACTGCAGGGAGGGACAGACGAGACGAAGACGATGAGGATGATGATGAGGAAGAAGAGGAGCTTGAACTATCGGAATCTGTTTCACTGTAGAGGAGAAAAAATTGAAAACAGTACAAAAGCATTATTATGAGGGTATCAAAATACGATTATTCAACTAGAAAATATCTACTTTACTAGATGTTTATGGCTGCTGTTCAAAAGCTTAGCATTTCGAAACTGACTATGGTATTTGGAAAGCAGTCTTTAATCCACTGACCACAAAATCCCTGCTATAACCCAAACCCTCTTATTACAATTGTCTCACGTATCATGCAACAGTCTGAATATAATTAAGCATGTGACAAATCACTGACAGAAGAGAATTCTGGGAAGGGCACCTCTCTTTTGGTCACCAAGGACCAAATCACAGCTAAGCCAAGAGAGTTTCTTCTCAGTCTTCAGTTGGGAAACTCCTCAAGGTTACTAAGCGTGCTGCACACTACTCTCTGAACCCTCCTTTAGCCCTTGACTTCCACAGCAATTCTCCGTGCCAGTAACTCTCCTCTTAGGTTGTTTGCTGGTACCCACTTCAGCTCCTTGTACGTACTGTTTCTAAGAGTCCCATCCTCATGTTCTCTTCTTTCTCTGGTACTCTTTTCACGGATAACCTCATCCACTCCAATGAGCTCAATCATTACCAATGTGCAGATAACTCCCAAATCTTCAGCCTTGATATCCCCAGGCTCCACTCCTGATCTCTGGCTGCTTACCAGCAACTGTGGTGTGAATGACCTATACATGTCTCACACTCACAAGTTAAAAGAAAAAAGTGCATTCTCCTCACTAAATCTGCTTCTGTCTTCGAGCTTCTACTTTTATTTCATTGTTTAGTCCTCAATCCAGTCACCAGAGGTAGAAACCTTGGAATCACTGCAAGCTATTGCATTCTCAGTCAATGATAAAACTGGTAAACGTGACTCCTATTCCACTAGAAAAATCTGAATACAGAGTGTGTATTAGGTGATATTAAGGAATTAGGGTTCGTTTTACTATGATTGATAATGACATGGTGGTTATGTAAAAAATATTTTATCAGAGATGAATAGTAAAGAATTTACAGGTAAGGTGGCATGCTATCTGAAATTTGTTTTAACACTACCAGGTTAAAAAAGAAAAAGTTAGAAATGTTAGATAAAACAAAGTTAGCAAAATATTGGAAAGTGTCAAGTTTGGTGATGAGTATATGTGCATTCATTGTATTGCTCTCTGTACTTTGTGTGAGTTTGAAAACATCCATAATAAAAAGTTCAAGTAAGTTTTATCTGTAATCTGATGTTCGAATTTACATCTCCATACCAGAATTGTCCTCTGAACTCTAAACTCAT
This sequence comes from Physeter macrocephalus, assembly GCF_002837175.3. Taxonomy (NCBI): domain Eukaryota; kingdom Metazoa; phylum Chordata; class Mammalia; order Artiodactyla; family Physeteridae; genus Physeter; species Physeter macrocephalus. The sequence goes on from NC_041220.1 coordinate 6,647,799, forward strand.
CATTCTACTGCTTACCTGACATCTCCAATCTGTTGTGAGGGAAACCTCAAATTAACTGTCCGAAGTTAACATGCCTATTGGTCTACAGCCCCCATCCCAGTAAACCGCACCACCGTCCACCCAGCTGATGCCTCTATGACTCGGCCACTACTACATCTACTAGCGACCCTGATCAGGGAGATGCCAAAATGTTCAATCCAAACATGGCCACATCGTGGACCAACGGAACATCTTTCCAACTGCTTCCACAGTAACCCTTCCCATTCTGCTTTCACTCTTGAGCCCAGTTCAATTCCTTCTCCACAGAGCAAAACATCAGAACGTTAACCTGAGCATGTCAATTCCCTGCTCAAAAATTCTTCAATAGTTTCTCCACCACTTAGAATTAAAACTTTATCATGGCCAGAGGGTCCGACCGGGTTGGGTTCTCCTGTTACTTTCTCAGTGCCTAGCTTGTTCCTTCGCGGTAATTTTCACCAACTCATTGGCTGACTGGTATGTTTACTTTTATTTTTCGTCCCTCTCAGCAGAATGCAGGGCAAGGGTAGTATCTATTTTGTTCACCGGTACAGCGTCGCACAAGACACACTCAAACACTTGCAGACGATGTGCAGCGTGGTGTAGTAACGTCACGCCGAAGTCCCCGCCCTCCACAAAACTTTCACATTTAAAAGACACCGCGAGGGAGGGGAGAGGTGCCTCATAAAACCTACGGAGAGCCTGCAGTGATAGTAAAATAACAATGTTTCGCTTATTTCATTAACAATTCCTCACCACAAGGCTTCTACGAACAAAACTGCCGGGACCCAACTTGTAAACACATAAAACCCTTCACCTGATGCTCCACTTATCTGGCTCCACAAGCAAGCGCACACACTAAACTGGATGGGGAAAAGTCGGCTCTGCCCCAAACTATAAGCTATAACCACCAAGGACACGCCACACGACTGGTCACGGAACAACCCTATATCCGCAGATTTCCTATATTCTATCTGAAAATGATACGGTGTACACAAGACCCCCAGACTTCGGGGACGAGGGGCCCTGACGGCGACGCTTAGGCCCCAAGCGCGATTCACAGGGGGCGGCGAGGAACGCGCCCCGGTTCCCCGGGCCCTCCCGCTCCCCGAGCCCGCCCCGGGCCCCGCGCCCCGGAACGCCGGGCGCCCGACCTGTCCGAGTCGGAGTCCGAGTCCGAGTCCGACGTCTCCAGGCTGCTCCCTCCGGGAGGCGGCTCCGGGAGAGACGGCGGGGCGAGCGGAGGCGGCTGCTCCCCCGCAAGGTCCGGGCCCTCGTCCGCCCGCGGCGCTGCGACCGGGGCGGGGTCCGGAGCCGGCACTGCCAGACCTTGGTCAACCCCGACACCGGCGCCACCGAATTTCAGAGTCTGCAGTTGAGCGGCGGCGGCCTCCACCACCTCCATGGCGCCGCGCTCGGGGCGCCCGCGCGGGAAGACACACCACCTCGGCGGCGGAGGCGACAACGAAGCACTGGGCCGCTTCCCGCGCTGCTCGGGGAGCTGCACCCGTAACCGCACGCGGAGCCGTCCGGAGACGCGCTCCCCCCGTGCACGCAGCTTCACTTCCGGCAGCGTGTGACGTAACGCGACGCGACGGCGTGCCCTGGGGCGGGGCGGGACGCAGGCCTCTGCAGCCTGAACCGCGGGGTCCGAAAGCCGCCGGATTCCCCGCGTCTTGGGAAGTGCGTCTCATTCCGCAAAGCGGGATGGAGAGACTTTCCTGCAGCAGCAGCTGCTGCTGCTTCTGCTGCTGGATCTGGGGCAATTCCGCGGAGGCGGAGACGGAGACGGGAAGGAGGGATGACAGGACAGGGAGATGCCTGATGGGCCGAGACCGTGCACATCAGAAACTTGAGCCAGGAATCCTTGAGCAGGCACTTTAGTAAACTTTCTTAAAGTTAAATGTAGTTCCAGCCGTGGATAGACAGCAAGCACGATGACCATCCATCTCAAAACGATTACAACTCTTCCATTTTTTTTTTTTCCTCCAAAGCGCTCCCAATGTAAAGAGAGCACTAATAGTGGAAAAAGTGTTGCTGCTGGTTGATGTTATAGTTGATACCGCTTCGCAGAAAGGGTGGGATGTAATTAAAATGACTAACTTGGCCTGAGAAACCATAATTCTGGGTCATAAGGAAGGCAAGCAAGAAGTTCTTAGGATTGAGGTAGAGATCAGAATTTTCTGGTTTTCTGTTAGAACTTCAACTTGATGCATCAGCCCCTCGAGTAAACATAAATAATAATCGTCGTGACCACTGATTAAGCATGCATATGTGCCGAGAACTGTGCCAAAGACGTTATCAATTATTCACGGAGTTTTATTGAGTGCCCTCCACAGTACTAGACCTTCATAGAAATTAAGACAAGAATAATGCATAGTCTCTGGAGCTTACAATTTAATTGAAGTAAAAAGGTCAATGCACAGGAGATAACGAGAAAGATATTTGAAATGTGAAAGGAAGTTAAATAAGATTGATTGGCTGTATCATGGAGACCTTCCAAAGAGAGACAGGAATTTAAACTCGAGATACTATTCTCTAATGCAGTGATTAAGCAGAGCTCAGTGTTCCCAGCTAAATAGACCTGTGTTCAAATCTCAGCTCTACCATTTCCTTGTTGGTGTAACTGTGACTTTGGGCAGAGAGTCTAACATACCTAAAGTTCATTTTCCTTATCTATAAAATGGAGATAAAAATACTATCTCATTTAGTTCATGTGAACATTAATTAAGGTTTTATGCAAGAGAATGGCATGTGTCATACACATTCACAAAATTACTTGATAAATAGAACAACACATGGACATGAATAAAATGATACTTCAGTGATGATCTTGCAGAGATATGCATATTAACTTAAGAAGAAAAGAAATTTGAGTCAGAATACCCTCCAGCCAGTCAAAAAGGTTTTGTATTTTTCCAGGAATTGAGTAATGAAAGTCTGAACAGAGGCTAGAGTCAGTGAAATAGAGTAAAGGAAATCCTCAGCGTCAGAAGAAGACTCACAGTACTCTAAAATGTCTAACAAGGAAACTGGAAAGAAGTTGGTATTACCGATAAAGATGGAGAAGTTGGAACAACATAATGAGTTTGTGATGTTGAGTTTGAGGAAAAACCGGACAGTCAATTGAAAAATGCCAGCAGCCCTTTGAAAATATGAGAATGGAGTTGAATAGAAAGGCTAAGACCAGAAGCATAGGTTTGGGAACAATTCAAATACCTAGTTGTTCACTCAGTGATCATTTACTTACTAGCATGCCTATCACTGCATCATGAACTGGGCATATAGGAAGGTGAATAACACAGTCCCTGCCCTTAAGCAGCTAACAGTTTAGTAGAAAAGACAAGCTGGAAACAAGCCATAAGTACTTTAGTAGAGAAATGTATTATAGTACAAGCATGTACTACAGAAGAGGGATGTACCAAAGGAATACGAAAGAGAGAGAAAGCAATGGGAGAGTGAAGGAAGGCTTTACAACAAGTATGACATTTGAGCTGGACTTTTAAAGAGAACCAGGAATCTAAGAATCGAAGAAAGTAGAAGAACTTCATATTGATGTTGATCTGAAACAAATGAACTGACTGATATTTCTCCAGCAAAGATGGGTTTATTCAGGATCAGCAGAGAATTGCAATTCTGGGTCTGTAATCATGGCAAACCATATGCATGGCAAGGGAAGGAGAGTTTTTATCATAAATGGGTGTTGAATTCTGTCAAAAGCTTTCTCTGCATCTATTGAGATGATCATATGGTTTTTATTCTTCAGTTTGTTAATATGGTGTATCACATTGATTTATTTGCATATCTTGAAGAAACTTTGCATCCCTCGGATAAATCCCACTTGATCATGGTGTATGATCCTTTTAATGTGTTGTTGCGTTCTGTTTGCTAGTATTTTGTTGAGGATTTTGGCATCTATATTCATCAGTGATAGTGGCCTGTAATTTTTTTTTTGTAGTATCTTTGTCTGGTTTTGGTATCAGGGTGATGATGGCCTCACAGAATAAGTTAGGGGGTGTTCCTCCCTCTGCCATTTTTTGGAAGAGTTTGAGAAGGATGGGTGTTAGCTCTTCTCTAAATGTTTGATAGAATTCACCTGTGAATCCATCTGGTCCTGGACTTTTGTTTGTTGGAAGATTTTTAATCACAGTTTCAATTCCATTGCTTTTGAGTGGTCTGTTCATATTTTCTAATTCTTCCTTATTCAGTTGGAAAGTTGTACCTTTCCAAGGATTTCTCCATTTCTTGCAGGATTTCCATTTTATTGGCATGGAGTTGCTTGTAGTAGTCTCATGATGTTTTGTATTTCTGCAGTGTCTGTTGTAACTTCTCATTTTTCATTTCTAATTTTATTGATTTGAGTCCTCTCCCTCTTTTTCTTGATGTGTCTAGCTAAAGGTTGATCAGTTTTGTGTATCTTCTCAAAGAACCAACTTTTAAAGTTATTGATCTTTGCTGTTTCTGATCTTTATGATTTCTTTCCTTCTACTAACTTTGGGTTTTGTTTGTTCTTCTTTCTCTAGCTCCTTTAGGTGTAAGGTTAGATTGTTTATTTGAAATTTTTCTTGTTTCTTAAGGTAGGATTGTATTGCTATAAACTTCCCTCTTAGAACTGTTTTTCCTGTATCCCATAGGTTTTTGGGCCATCGTGTTTTCATTGTCATTTGTCTCTAGGTATTTTTTGATTTCCTCTTTGATTTCTTCAGTGATCTCTTGGTTATTCAGTAATGTATTGTTTAGCCTCCATGTGTTTGTGTGTTTTACATTTTTTCCCTCTAATTTATTTCTAATCTCATAGTGTTGTTTTCAGAAAAGATGCTTGATGTGATTTCAATTTTCTTAAATTTACCAAGGCTTGATTTGTTACCCAAGATGTGATCTATCCTGGAGAATGTTCCATATGCACTTGAGAAGAAAGTGTAGTCTGCTGTTTTCGGATGTAATGTCCTATAAATATCAATTAAATCTATCTGGTCTATTGTGTCATTTAAAGTTTGTGCTTCCTTATTAATCTTCTGTCTGGATGATCTGTCCATTGATGTAAGTGAGGTGTTAAAGTCCCCTACTATTATTGTGTTACTGTCAATTTCCTCTTTTATAGCTGTTAGCATTTGCTTTATGTATTGAGGTGCTCCTGTGTTGGGTGCATATATATTTGTAATTGTTATACATTCTTCTTGGATTGATCCCTTGATCATTTTGTAGTGTCCTTCCTTGTCTCTTGTAACATTCTTTATTTTAAAGTCTATTTTTTCTTTTATGAGTATTGCTACTCCAGCTTTCTTTTGATTTCCATTTGCATGGAATATCTTTTTCCATCCCCTTACTTTCATTTTGTATGTGTCCCTAGGTCTGAAGTGGTTCTCTTGTAGACAGCATATATACAGGTCTTGTTTTTGTATCCATTCAACGCCTGTGACTTTTGGTTGGAGCATTTAATCCATTCTCATTTAAGGTAATTTTCGATATGTAGTTCCTATTACCATTTTCTTAATTGTTTTTGGTTTGTTTTTGTAAGTCCTTTTCTTGTCTTGTATTTCCCACCTAGAGAAGTTCCCAGCATTTGTTGTAGAGCTGGTTTGGTGGTGCTGAATTCTCTTAGCTTTTGTTCCTCTGTAAAGCTTTTGATTTCTCTGTCAAATCTGAATGAGATCCTTGCCGGGTAGAGTAATCTCGGTTGTAGGTTCTTCCTTTTCATCGCTTTAAATATATCATACCACTCCCTTCTGGCTTGTAGAGTTTCTGCTGAGAAATCAGGTGTTAACCTTATGGGAATTCCCTTGTATGTTGTCATTTTTCCCTTGTTGCTTTTAATAATTTTTCTTTGTCTTTAATTTTTTCAGTTTGATTACTCTGTGTCTCGGCTTGTTCCTTCTTGGGTTTATCCTGCCTGGGGCTCTCTGTGCTTCCTAGACTTGGGTGACTGTTTCCTTTCCCATGTTAGGGAAGTTTTCAGCTATTATCTCTTCAAATGTTTTTTCTGATTTCTCTGTCAAATCTGAATGAGATCCTTGCCGGGTAGAGTAATCTCGGTTGTAGGTTCTTCCTTTTCATCGCTTTAAATATATCATACCACTCCCTTCTGGCTTGTAGAGTTTCTGCTGAGAAATCAGGTGTTAACCTTATGGGAATTCCCTTGTATGTTGTCATTTTTCCCTTGTTGCTTTTAATAATTTTTCTTTGTCTTTAATTTTTTCAGTTTGATTACTCTGTGTCTCGGCTTGTTTTTCCTTGGGTTTATCCTGCCTGGGACTCTCTGTGCTTCCTGGACTTGGGTGGCTATTTCCTTTCCCATGTTAGGGGAGTTTTCGACTATAATCTCTTCAAATATTTTCTCGGGTCCTTTCTCTCTCTCTTCTCCTTCTGGGACCCCTATAATATGAATGTTGGTGCATTTCATGTTGTCCCAGAGGTCTCCGAGGCTGTCTTCATTTCTTTTCATTCTTTTTTCTTTATTCTGTTCCGTGGCAGTGAATTCCACTATTCCATTTTCCAGGTCACTTATCCATTCTTTTGCCTCAGCTATTATGCTATTGATTTCTTCTAGTTTATTTTTCATTTCAGTTATTGTATTGTTTGTCTCTGCTTGTTTGTTCTTTAATTCTTCTAGGTCTTTGTTAAACATTTCTTTCATCTTCTTTCTCTTTACCTCCATTCTTTTACCGAGGTCCTGGATCATCTTCTGGATCAATATCATTATTCTGAATTTCCTGGAAGGTTGCCTATCTCCACTTCATTTAATTGTTTTTCTGGGGTTTTAACTTGTTCTTTCATCTGGTCTCCGCCTTTTCATTTTGTCTATCTTTCTGTGAATGTGGTTTTCTTTCCACAGGCTGCAGGATTGTAGTTCTTCTTGCTTCTTCAGAAGGCTTCATTTTAAGGGGACAGGTTCTGGAAAGTTCCGAGGAAAAGGGAGTGGGAGAGTTTAGGTGAAAAGGGAAGTTTGGTGAGAGAATTAGTATGGGGGACTTGAGGGCATAGAGGAGGTGTAGGTGATGTAGAAGGAAAGGAGGAAGATGGCACCAGAGGTGGGTCCTGAGCTAGAGGAGCTGGAGAAGAAGAGCCTGAGCCTTCAGGCTTTCTTTAATCATTTGTTTCCCTCCGTGAATCTGTACATCTTATTTTGCAGAGTCTCCTGATAACATTGGGGAACCTCAAAATATCAATCAAAATCAGCATTCTACTCAGTTTTGGAAAATTTTGATCTGTTGTAGTCCAGTTTTGTTTTAAGGAAATTAAGTTTGGGTATTTCAAAAGGTCCCCATAATGGCCTTTGAGATTCTAAACTGCCTTTGGTCAGGTGGCTTCATCTAGTTAGAAATGCACATGAGGAAGGACCATAGTTGTTATACATAAAATTGCCCAAAGTCCCTGTAGGGGGGACACCCTCCAAATACTTAGATAACTGGGATACCATTTATCAGATGTTTTTTCTCTAGAATAAAGAACAATTTTTAAACAGGTCAAACAGCTACAGCACAGTTGATTCAAATAGCTTGCAAGCGAATGCCAGCCACTCCTAAAGAGACAGGTCCCAGAGGAGCTAGGTCCAAGACTTTTTATTGAGCCAATTTCCAGAAGACAGCCTTTCCAAAGGAGTTAAGCCAAAGGCTGAAAAACCCATCACTGTTTTAGAGAAGCAGCCCTTATTCCAAAGGGAATGAGCCAAAGGCCATTTCAGCCAGTTTCAGGAAAAAAATCTGACCTCAAATCAGACCAAAGTGCCAAATGAGTGCTACATACAGAACAAGGCCTTAACTAGAAAAATTACATATTTAAATAGTTCTGAATAAAGGCTTGAAAACATCAAATATATAGAGCTTAGATCCAAGTGAAAGATGTACCTTCAACCTACCCTCATGGCCATGTGAGCCCTGGAAACATCAAAGTACTAGTATGGTGCTTGAAAATTAAATGAAAGAAGCCTTTTCCAAGAGGAGCTGAAAAATGCTAGACCATTGAGTCTAAGCTGAGCAGACTAAACAGCTCATTGTCTGTTGATATCTCTCCTTGGATGTCCCACAAGTATTCCTACTTTCTTACCCAAAACTGATCTCAGTATCCTGTCCCCATAATTCTCCTCCTTTATCTCCTATCCTGGTAATGCCACCAACAGATGCCCAGACACTCACTATACACTAAGTATATAGTGAGGGAAGAATAATCCTCACCAATTTGCTGTGTGGTTTAGTCCAAGTCACTTAATTCTCTCTGTCCGATATTCATTTACTCATTCATTCAATAAATATCCACCAGGCACAAACTTTGTATCAAGTGCTGTATTAGGTATTGAGAATAAAGTCATAAAGAAAAGAGAAAAGGCCCTACAGCTCATGGAACTCACAATATATAATTTCAGTTTTAGACAATGAATCTCGATAGATCCTCAGAGTGTTATCACTGGCCAATCAGAGTGAGGGTGAGGGAGTAGGGAGACTGGCTTTCCAGATCACCTACACGTGCTGGGTTTCAAGGAAGATTACATTTGAAGAAAGAATTTAGTGGCAAAAAAAAAAAAAAATAGGAACACCAGTGGGTTTAAACCTAAGGCCTTCTCTAGAAATGTCATTTCACATAGTCTCTGGTTTTTGTTTCCAATTTTTTTTTTTAATTCAGGAGGTTTTATAGATGACACACTGATTGCTCTTATTTTATTTCAGTGTTTAAAAAGACATGAATAGACACATGTACGGTTCAGTTAGAAGCCTACAATGCCCTTGTTAAATGGAAATGAGAAGATTTTCTAATATTTGTCACATGATGATTAGAAGCACTCTTTATTACTTCCTCCACTTGACGGTATCACTCATATATTTCTCCCCCTTCTGCCTTATTTTTATTTTGTTAGTTTTATTTCTGACACTTCCTCCATTCTCTTTGAACTTTTGGGGTACTGATCAGTTTCACATGTCTCTAAACCATCCTCTACACTATTGCCAGAATAAGATTTCTGAAATGCAAATCTCATCATATAATTGTTCTGGTTTAAAACCTTCCGATAACTCACCATCATCTTAAGACAAAAGCAAACTCCTAAATATGGCATGAAAACATACAATTATAAGTCAGCCACCCAAGTGCTTGTGGAATAAAGATGATGTTGTCAGATGTGATTTTAAACCCAACATGGTGACAGGGAAAAGGTGGGCTGGTTTACCTTCTCTTGGGCTGGAAATTTTGTGATTTCTACCTTCAACATGCTGTTCTCAGATATATTAAAATTTACAGGATATAATCTTCCAGTACTTGAGTGCTCTTGACAGTTAGAACCATAGAATTTATCTTAGACTGCCTTAAGAACTCCACATACAATCTTGTTGTTCCTTAGAAATGATCATCTATTGTGTTAGATTATCCTCTGCTCCAACCACTAGAACCCTGTTTCTATGGCAGGTATTTTAAAGTCCCCCAACCATGTTGCATCTGACTAAGAATACCAGTTGGTGTCAGTTTTTCAGGGACTCCTCAAAGCTCTGCCAGGACAAATATACATTCGCTTTGCCCACTGTTAGTAGAACAAAAGCCAGAAGGAACATATTAATCTTGTCCTTGAAGAATATCTCCAGGAAGACAAATTTCCTGGGTAGGATTATAGGGTAACCTACTTTTCTGGGGACAGAATTCATATACACCTACTGCTGTAAACTATTGGTGTTCCCCCAAAATTCATATGTTGAGATCTAATTCCCACTGTGATGGCATTAGGAGGTAGGGCCTTTGGGAGGTAATTAGATCACGAGGGAAGAGCCCTCATAAATGAGATTAGTGCCCTTAAAAAGGAGACCTGAGAGAGCTTCCTTGCTTTTCTGCCATGTGAGATAAAGATAAAGTTAGCAATGTGCAAAGAGCAAAGAGATTCTCATCAGAACCCGAACAAGCTGGCACACTGATCGTAGACTTCAAGCCTCCAGAACTGTGAGAAATAAATTTCTGTTGTTTCTAAACCACCCGGTCTATGGTACTTTGTTATAGCAGCCCAAACTGACTAAGATACCCACACTCCATAACACAGTTGTAACAACCTATCAAATTGGGACTTCTGAATGAAGTACCAGAATACACGTGGTGCTGACTTCAAGGAAGTGGTAGACTTCAAAGGAAATAGCCAACTCACTTATGAAAACCCTAAACTCCCTCCCTCACATCAGAAGTATGACAAAGTAGAAGGATGGACAGTCAAAGAATTTTATGGAGAAGGTTTTGGAGGAGAAAGTGAAGGATTGTTGTGATTGTCACCCCTCCCCCAATGCCCCTTACCTCTTCTCTCTGCAGTCTCCCATCAACACGGGAAGGACCAAAAAACCTAGAATGATAACAATCTGGGACAGGAGAAAGGAGGAAAGGAGACCATGTCCTGTTACCGAGTTCAAGCTCTCCCTGCTCACCACACGAAAGGCCAGTAAATCAAAAGATGAGTTACTGGGACAAGAAATAGTGACTTCATTTGGAAAGCTAGCAGACAGGCAAGATGGTGGACCAGTGTCCTAAAGAAGCATCTTCCCTGAGTTAGAATTCAGGCTCCTTTTATAGTAAAAGGGGAGGCGGTGTGGCTGGTTGCTGCATACTTCTTGGTGTCAAGTTCCTTTGCTTTGGCAGCTGTCCAGAAGGTCAGGTCAGGATGTTCCTGTAAACCTCCAACAAGACAAATGTTATTCTCTGTTCTGCAACTTTTTATCTCTATATGAATGGAAAAGTGTACCACCTTTAAAGGTCAGAGCCTTGAGAATGGGTTACCCTGTATATTTCAGGCTACAGGCAACATTCTTAACTTGTAGCAATAGCAATGGGACACCAAGGTTAAAGTAAAAGAAACAGATCCAATACGGAGTCAGATTTGTTCTTCTCTATTACACTTCTTCCACAGTCACTAAACTGCTCCAGGAAGAAGGCTTCAGCTGGAGGGAAGTGAGAAATCAAATGTAGAGTTCTGACTATCATCTGGGACGGGTTGCATTTGTGAGTTGTGGCTGTTTGCCACTTTACAAGATGATAGGACTTTCTCTAATCGCAGTGAGCAGACTCTTCTGAGGGATTGAGCGTTCATGCAGAAGGTGAACTCCCCCTGGGTGGATGTAACGGGACAGCAGAAGACAGAAGCACAGCTGCTGTTTGTTTTTTGTTGTTTTTAACATCTTTATTGGAGTATTATTGCTTTACAATGGTGTGTTAGTTTCTGCGCTATAACAAAGTGAATCAGCTATACATATACTTATATTCCCATATCTCCTCCCTCTTGCGTCTCCCTCCCACCCTCCCTATCCCACCCCTCTAGGTGGTCACAAAGCACCGAGCTGGTCTCCCTGTACCATGCAGCTGCTTCCCACTAGCTATCTATTTTACATTTGGTAGTGTATATATGTCCATGCCACTCTCTCACTTTGTCCCAGCTTACCCTTCCCCCTCCCCATGTCCTCAAGTCCATTCTCTACATCTGCATCTTTGTTCCTGTCCTGCCCCTAGGTTCTTCAGAACCATTTTTTTACGCTGCATGAATCTGCCAGGGTCAAAGCACCAGCTACACAGTCACAGCCCCCAGACTTTCCAGCCATCTGTCCCCTGAACCTGGAAGAGCCTCCCACTGCTGCACTCCTTTATACCAAGGCCACGCACCCCTCACCACCTCACAGAAAAGCATGCTTCCCTGAGAGTCCAGAGTATTTCAAACACACCCCAACTGCTGCAAGGTGGAAGGCTGAGTTCCTGACCCAAACCTGAGATGCAGTGCGATCCGTCTCATTGCTGTCTTGCCTAGAATTGTTCACCTTGTATGTTAATCTCACTTTTCTTCACTCCCGACTATGGAAGCTGTCTCCTCCCTCTGTCCCAAGCCAGTCCTGACGCTTAGCTCCAGTGCCGGCAGGATGGCGGCGCTGCAGACACGACCAGGGTCCCCGGCTTCCTCCCACACCCTCCAGCCCAGCCCCTCTGTGGCCACAGGGTAGGGCACGGGGTGGGGAGGGATTGGGGGTGGGGTGGCGAGGGCGTCTTCCTGGCGAGCCGGGTTCCACAGCAGGCTCAGGCTCCAGGTTAACAGGGGTCTCTGAGACATACTGAGCTGCTAGACCAAAACCACATTCTACATCTATCTTTGTCTAACTCTTTATGCTTGTGACCACCTCTTTGTCATTTCTTTCTAGTCCCATTGCATCAGACTTTGCGTCATTATTGTATCTCTATGTACACTTCTGACCCTGTCACCTGTTGTCTCTCCATCCCAGTGACACAGCTCAGAATCACCTGGGCTAATGCTGCTTCAGAATCTCAACCTCCAATCACATCTAACCCAGGGGTACATCGCTGTGAGCAGGGTTGCCCCCCACCAGGCTCATCTGTGCTTTATGAGTGGCATTTGAAAGAGGCAGATAGGAAGGGTAGGCACGGAAAAGAGGATGGTGACATGAAACCTCGAGTCATTTTTATATGTCAGTTATACCTCAATAAAGCAGAATTTCTTTAAAAAAAAAGAAGAGAGAAAAAGAAACTTTGAGTATTTTGGGAACTGCTATAACCCACATAGAAGTAAAGGTAATACACTCAGCAGATTTCTTGCACTTCATTTTTGTTTATTTTCAGTTTTGTCTGAAGCCAGGGTTTACACTACCCTTTTTCTAAAGTTTAGTTTCCAGACCAATTATGAGTATTTCTCTTTGTTGCCTAGAATTCAGTCTTGAAGTTACTGAAAATGATTTTACTCTCCCAAGAAAAACACTTTCCTTTTAACAAAGCCATGTGAAAGTTAAACAGAGGTCAATCAATAGTTGAATGGTGTCATGAACCAGCCAATTAGAAAGAAGCAGCCGTCATCATTTCCAATTTGGTGAAGACGCACTAAAAACAGATGTTTTGTGGTTTGTTTTTTGTTTGCTGGGTCAGAGAAAATTATTTTCACACTGCCTTGTTGAGATTTGCTCACAATAGAGGGACTGTTCTTATTGGAGATCCTTTGTTTTCCTCTAGATTCCAAATTCAGATATTCTCATTCAATTCTCTGAATTAAATGATCATGGCAATCAGTGGATTATTTACTGCGTATATCACAGGAAGGTGGTATTTGAATGATGGAATGAGGAAAAAGTGCTTTGACCTAACTGGCCTGGAGCCTTTTTGTCAGACACTCTGGTGCCCTCGTAAAGAAGGCAAGAGCCTTCAGTGTCGTTCAGGGACTAGGGGCTGACTCACTTCTGAATCGTACATTAATATACAAGTAGCGGGGCTTCCCTGGTGGCGCAGCGGTTGCGCGTCCGCCTGCCGATGAAGGGGAACCGGGTTCGCGCCCCGGTCCGGGAGGATCCCACGTGCCGCGGA